>NC_137040.1:27846613-28314113 GCF_032717465.1 Coenobita brevimanus | reverse complement strand
TTTTCGTTGGTTACTGGTTGCTTTCATATTCGACCCTTCAGTAATATGGTGTTTTCTGTACCTGTATTCCCTGTACCTTCAGGCGACGTTATTCATGGTAATCAAAATCTTCGTAGCGATTGTGTCAGCAGCAGTCTCCATCAAAATCGAGTTAGTAACACTATGCAATCTATACACTCACCTGTTTTTCTTCTGCTCATAGTTTTAATGTATTTAGTAATGGTTAGTTTCATTACTTCATGCATATTAATATTGTTGCATGGAAATGGAATAGTCAACATTCATGGTGCCATTCCCTTCCCTGTAACATTATAGCCCGTTTTCCCGTCGGTTAAGGAAGCTCCCTAACACCTCATCTAAGCGATATATTTTGCACATTACTCCATATTACCATCGTGTAAGTCATTTAAATCCCTGAAATAACACCGTAATCATCATAAATAACATATCATCAATATCATCATCATCATCATCGAATAAATAACATATTGATATTAACTAGCCATATCCAATATAACATAAGACAGAGGTGTTTGGGAGCTTCCTTATTCGACAAGAGTCAGGCCTATGGCTGATCGGGGCCTTGTGAGATGAGAGACTACAAAAGAAATAAGAAAATTAGAGATAGAGGCAAAGAAGGAACAGGGATACCAAAGAGGAGATGGAATGATGGTGTGAAAGAGGCAGGGGCTTCAAAGTACAGTGTCTCGCATATCAAGGAGGAGGTGAGGCGGGGATAGAGCAAAACGGAGTGGAATGGACTGATATCTGGCGAGGAGAGAGAGTTGAGAGTCGCGGTTAACGATCTGTATCCAGAGAGAGAGATGAAGTGACCAGAGTAAACGCTATAACAACCAACAGTGTCTAACTACAAATCTGAAGTTTATGTATGGTCGAGCAATAAACATTAGAAAAAAAAAAAAAGGCAAATATGATTCCTCACTGCAGACAGCAGTATTGTGTACTGTATTTGGGAATGTGTTAACGATGAACTAACTAGGCTTGCATCTAAATATCTGGTTCACTTCCAGTCTGTTATATTAGTACTCATTGCATATGTACCCAGTTACACGGCAACATAAAAATACACCAGAAATTTCACTGGGTGAAGATAATAACATCACGTTTAAAGTGAGTAATAGTATTTTGACGACGTAGTG
Organism: Coenobita brevimanus; assembly: GCF_032717465.1. Lineage (NCBI taxonomy): Eukaryota > Metazoa > Arthropoda > Malacostraca > Decapoda > Coenobitidae > Coenobita > Coenobita brevimanus. The sequence goes on along the minus strand of NC_137040.1, from coordinate 28,312,953 downwards.
TAAAATTAATAATGCAGCCAACCAGTTTTCCAATGTGTGTGTGTGTGTGTGTGTGTGTGTGTGTGTGTGTGTGTGTGTGTGTGTGTGTGTGTGTGTGTGTGTGTGAGAGAGAGAGAGAGAGAGAGAGATGTTGGACCTGTTAAAAATCACAACACAAGTATTAACACACCTCTTTAAGGTCATGGCAGGGCCTACCTTGTCTTCGTAAGGTTTCCAAACAGCAGAAACTTCCATCACTCGGATACCTTCCCTACTGAGTGTCTTCTCGATCATCTCACTTTTATACATCAGCGCCAGGCACAGAGCGACGACGCAGAACATGCTCTGCTCTGCCGCATTTTGCTTGGCTTGACATTTTGTTTTCCGGGATCAATAAACAACGTGACGAGAACAAAAACAGCAAACTTACCTTAGAAATAACAGTAAATGCCTCCCAAGAGAACTGATCATTGTTGTTATTATTCTTTCTTTAGTGTATCGAGGCTTGAGAATAAACAGCATGGTATTTGGAGGAATATTTTAGACCACATATCCATATTCAAGCTCACGTATGATGTCACGTAAATGTAAAATAATAAACATAGCCTTATTTGTCCATGTAGTTATGCTTGCTACAAAATTATGTGCATAGTAGGGATTAATACATTATTCTTTTGGTAAATTCATGCAAAATGTTTATGTAAAACACACAACGGGACATGTCATTTATGATTCACGTTAAATGCAGAAGTAATACAGTACTACCAACAGGCGGCAATGCCCTCACGCATCTGGCATATATGTGTGTGTGTGTGTGTGTGTGTGTGTGTGTGTGTGTGTGTGTGTGTGTGTGTGTGTGTGTGTGTGTGTGTGTGTTCGGTAGATGAATGTTCATTTCTTACTTCATATTCAAGCCTTAAAGTATTTCATAACATATCAAGATCTGTAAAGAAATACTCTTCTAACATGTCGGTCTGACACTAAGAATCGGTCATAGTTTGGGAGGTAGTAACATCAAGGTTTTCGTGCAAAACCAAATAGGACTGATTGGCCAATCCAATATGAAGTCGTCGAATTCGACCCTGTATCATATAGGCTGAATGCGAAAGTTTTTGTGATTAATTAATACATTCAAAGCAGAAAATACGATACAGAACGCTGAACCTTTTTTTTGGTATCAAATTTCATTACTGTTACTGAAAAAGTCCCACATAAAACAACGGTAGTAGAACGTTGAAACGAAATTATGAACGATGATCTTCCAGCCCAAATACAGCTTTTTGTTATACAGTATCACGAACTACTTCTGGCCACTTCAGTCCGTAGATACATAGTAGAAATCATTTAAGCACACTTAACAATACACACACACTTACAGTACATACGCAGCAAGCATGAAGCTACGGTCCATGACAGGAACACATTTTATTTTTGCGTTTTTCATCTCGAGGAAATTTTTGCTTAAGTCACACTGAGAAGAATTACTGTACTCTCTCCTTTTGCCCTGCTACCATCATAGCCAGGTCTACATACTTCCGCATTTCCTCTGTATCCTTAAAAACTGCCCCAATAAATATTTTTACACCTCTATTAAAATAGATCGCCCACTATCTACACACTGTGTAATGTTGTCTTCAGGTGACACTACACTGACTGACAACCCAAATAGTTTCGTGTAGTCCAAATAACCGCATAAAGGCCTGGCGGTCTACTGGTGAAAGTACTATGATCGGATGTGGCCTGTAAGACAACCGAGGAGTGATTGGGGTTTGTGGGCAGGCGGTGGCCGAGACGGTGGAGAAGTGGCCTGCAGTCCTAGTGGATCCAGGCTCGAATCCTAGCAGGGACAGGGAAGAGTATAAGAATTTTAATTTCTTTGAAGCAGATTTTACTGATCTTCCAAAAGTCCGCCGACACGTTGTAAAAATAACCATGTTAATACCAAAATAGAGAATGTGAATACGTTCAAGTACCTGGGTAGTCTAATGAGTAAGGATGGAAGTTTGGAGGGTGAAGTGCTTGAAAGGATACAGCAAGGAGGAAGGGTTGCTGGTTCCTTGAAAGCAGTGATAAGAAACAGGGAAGTGAGCATGGAAGTGAAAAAGTTACATGATAGTATTGTGATACCAACTCTAAAGTATCGAAGTGAAACTTGGACCTTGTTGGAGGGACACAAGTCAAGAGTGAGAGCAGTAGAAATGAGTTATTTGAGAGAAGCATGTGAAGTCACATGGAGAGACAGACTGACAAATGAGGATGTGAAGGAGTGTTGTGCTGTGGATGTGGATGTGATAGGAAGCTTTAGGAGAAACACATTGAGGTGGTTTGGCCATGTGGAGAGGATGGAGAATGAGAGACTGACGAGGAGAGTGTATGTAAGTGAGGTGGAGGGGGAGAGAGGGAGGGGGAGGACAAGGATGAGATGGAGGGATGGAGTGGAGAGGTATATGAGGGTGAGGAGGGGTAAGATGGGAGCAGGGCAGTGAAATGGCAGGGGACATAGCGACGTGGAGGCGTATGGGATTAAGGCGTCTGGCAATAGATAAATAGATAAACAGACAGAATACCAATATGCTAGTCCTGTATGATAGCCTTGACATGTATTCAGTGTTGACTGTGGGTGTCGGCGCCTAATTGGGTGGTATGTGGAAATGTATTGTACATAAAAGGATTGATGGGCCTCAGGAAACGAGCTGTGAAGCCCATGCCCAGAATCGGACACACGCAAACACAAAATGCTTACATAATATCGCTCAGGGGCTATAAAATGGTCAATCACGTAACTGTCTGAATTAAGTTGGCCTAGCATGGCGCCAATTCCCGACGCTCCTGATGGGGTAAAATTATTGCATGATAGACAGAAAGGCAGACAGACCTCTGAAACCACTGCCTGGAAAGAACTGGCAATTTTCAAAATGACCGCAAAGCCGCAGCTTAAATCGATCTGCATTAGCCGAACGAATTTGAATAGTTTCGTGCAAAAGGAATTTTTCGGATGTGACGATAGAGGATCTAAATTATTTTCGTTTGGAAATGAAGCTAACCTGAATGAGCCTCATTCCGTTGACAGAAATGGCCTTGACCTAACCTGACTGATTTTTAACATTTCTGACGAGTCTTATAGTAATCAGAATGTATAAAAGACAGCCTTAATATGATTATTTGAAGCTGAAATACACTAATTATTTTCAAATTTACTCGATAGTTAAATTATAGTAATGTGCTTAAAAGAACCAGACTTATATGACCATATGAAAGTTATTTATCCTTGATTCACCAGGATCGACGTATATGAGCAAAGCTGAATCGGTTAAGCTGAGTAAAACTAAACTTTTCTAATTGTACTCACTTCCCTAATAAAATACCAACCACACATTCAGCAGTGGTCAAGTGTCAAATTGTTGGGCTGCCCGTCAACAGTAAGCAGGATCACCGACTGAGGGATGTAGCAATTTGAGGTTTTCAAATTCCTGAAAACAAATCAAATTAGACATCGCAGTAAAGATACAAGCGTAAAGCATGTGGATGAAAAGAAGACTGGGCGTGTGACTTGAGTGTGAGGTAGACAGGGTAGGATCTGTACGATACTGCCAGAACTAACAAAAAAAATAATTAGGACAAAGTCTCATCAATATTGGATTTTTAAAAATATGTTTGGCATCTGACGAGCGGTTTTCAGGCTGAACAAGATAAAGGAGCCCCCAGGCCCTGAGGACTACTGAAAAGAACCAAACAGTGCAGATATTAATCATTGAAAAGGGTCTTAAATTAAGAGAAAAGTTTCCCAAGCTAAAGCAGTGATGGGAAACAGGGAGGTGAGTATGGAAGTTAAGAATTCTCTGCATGATAGTATTGTGATCCCTACCCTGACGTATGGAAGCGAGGCATGGACCTTGCAAGAGGGGTACAAGTCAAGAGTGAGAGCAGTGGAAATGAGCTACTTGAGAGGAGCATGTGGAGTGACATGGAGGGACAGGTTGACGAATGAAGAAGTGAAAGAACGTTGTGGGGTGGAAGTGAATGTGCCTGAGAAGATTAGGAGAAATAACTGAGGTGGTTTGGACATGTGGAGAGAATGGAGAATGAAAGACTGACTAAGAGGGTGTATGTAGGTGAGGTGGTGGGAGGGAGAGGGAGGGGAAGACCGAGGATGAGGTGGAGGGATGGAGTTGAGAGGTATATGAGGGAGGGGGGGGTGAGTTGGGGGAGGGTAGTCAAATGGTGGGTGACAGAGCGACTTGGAGGCGTTTTGTCTGCGGCCACCCTTTGCGGGATTAGGGCGTCGGGCTATAGATAGATAGATTTTTGTTTAACCCCTTAACCACGGGGCGTCACTTTCGTGACGCTTGGGAGCAAGGGATCATACCGCGGGGCATCGCTTTTGTGATTCTGTGTTATTTTGAATTCACCCGGGCTTCCAAGTGGGGGCTTGTATCATCTATCAGTACTGCCAATATCCAACACTAGTCAGCACTCCTAATCTCATCTGTACTCCCATCCATTGTTGACAACTTAACCATTTTTCCCCGTTCTTGACTCCCCTCCCTACCCCCCCTCCATTACGCTATCCTCTCGCCTGCCCGGCCGTGCTACGCTAAGTAAATCTTCCCTGGAATTTTTCACTGATTTCATCCATTGAAATAAGCCCTATGCCCTATTCTTATACCAAATAATATATACAAGAAAGAAATAAGGTAAGTGAGAGTGCCATACACCTGGAATTGGCTAATTATCACCTGACAACACCTCACGTGCACTCGTTTGCTAATTTTCGCTGTTTTTTTCCCCTTGAAATATGCCGTATAATCTATTTTCGTAATAAATATACATATAAGGAGGGAAGGGAGAAGCCTAAGTGATATTTACATTCACCTGGAACTACCTAATTTATAATGTATTGTCTAGATTTCCTGCCAATCATTTCAGTGAAATACATAGCTGTTTCAAGAGCTACGTTGGTAGTACTGAATATCCCCTAAGTAGGCCTCTACCCCGGCCCTCCCTTATCAGTTCTCTCTCATCTTCCGAAGAGGAGGTACGTCTGTTCCTCTTGCTGACTTCAGGGCCTTTTTCACCCCCATGCAAAGGGCCTTGTGACCTTTACCCCCTACTAAACCTCGTGTGGAAAGAGGTAAAGGGCTGACAATTGATAAAAGAGTGACTACGATCTTTCTATTGAGTAAAACAGTGCAAGTGGAATTGTAAATGATGTGTAAATAATGTGTAAACAGCAAGTGAAAGTAATGAATGTAAATATACGTGAACAATGGAAAATAGTTTTATAAGTTACTTCAAGTGACAGGGCATAACACAGTGTAAATAAAATAGAAATGTAAATAATGTAAATAAAATAGAGAACGTAAATAGAAATGTAAATGAGTAGTATTATAAGAATACGAGTATATACCCTAGGAGTAATGAAAGTGAAAGTTTCACTCTAGCATGTCTGAATACTATGAGTTATGAGAGTGAAGATGAAAGTGACATTCACTCTCAATGCTAGTATACAGGACGAGAAAGTGAATGCTACGTATTTTACTGAAAGAAATTCAATCCCTACAGTGACAATAAACTAATACTACTGAAGGAAACTTATGGATAAAGACTGTAGATATATATAAGTGTTATATAGTAATAGAAATATAAAGTGTGAGGGGTTTTATGAATAATAAATGACAGAGTACCAAGAGCGAACTAGCGCAAGTGCGGCGGTCAGACGCGCTCAATTTTCATTGCTTTCACAGTTTTTTTTTTTTTGGAGTATGGATCCCAAACTACTTGAAAATCATAGAGTAGTGTTTATAGTGTTAATATCTGGCTGTGGTAATCATATTACGGGTTGTCGGGAAGTGTAAAGTGGAGACTTCGTTACCCAACTTCAGAGGTCTCCACAAGTCCTACGGTAACGACGAAGGCTCAACAAACATTCCAGGAGAAAGCTGAAGGTATGTGCCATAAGCATATAAAATTTTAATATTCTAGGACTAATAACTGATTTTTGGCAAATATTTTTTGAGAGTCTTTCGGAGCCCGAATAACCCCGCGGCACACGCAAAACATCGGTAAACATGCCCGCGGTGTAGGGGTTAACGCCAGTATTGATCCATTAATAGTTTTCCCTTTGTTTTAACCTTCAGAGCCCTAGAAGTATATTTGGTACATTTTTTCATGTATTTTTATTACGTACAGTGGGATCACGTTAGAAATTGCATTCTTATAAAGTTTATTAGTTCTGGACGCTTTATGTTGGATCAAAATCCTTTGTATAATATTTATGTAATTATGGCGTGGTAAATAAACCATCTGTCTATAGATCTACCTATCTTACCAATACAGTAAACAGGCAGGGCTGAACTAAGTTGTAACATGTCTAGTTACATCACATACCTGCGTGGGCTTTTGTAAAAACACTCCCGTTGGTGTAATGGGTTAATCATCACCTTTCTCGTGATTCACTTGAGAAGGAAGTCATAAATCACTACACTTCCATCACTGAACTCCCTCTGCATGATATATTTCACTGATAAACTGGACATGTATTAACTCTGCTACTAAATGTTGTTGATCAACGCACGCAAGCATACTATTTTTCCTACGTTAAACATTACGTGCCCTAGTGTTAAGAGTTAGTATCCTTTTCTGTAAACGAAAACACTGAAAACGTTACTTGTACGACATTACTTCAGTAGTTTTTTATTCACCCTGTTTTCCAGACACTGATAACTAACATAGTACTAGTGAGAAGTCTCTGGAACCACAGATCTCATGGGTCAACAAAGTTAGAAGGTTGTTCATTATGATAACCTGACCCTGGTTGTAATCTGTTGTAATTTAACTGGCCCTGGTTCAGTATAATTTTCCTCAAACCAGGTTTAGAGCAAACTGTATCTCTAGTATAACACTAAAAGCTCAGGAATTATTTCTTGTCATGAGATAAGGGAACCTGACAGAGCATATAAATATAACAGCATTTACTGTTGTCATTGTCTATGCCCATGTTCATTTTTTATCAAGGAGCAATTTAGATTTTTTTTGTAACTGACAAAATAAATCACTTTTTGGGATATATTAAAAAGTGCAGTAGCTATTACCTTCAGTAAGATGACGCTGTTGAAAGTTTGTTGGCTTAATCAACAATCGAGTGTATTTGACTGAGTTGACAGTTTTTTAACAAAAGGAGGTAAGTATAGTCTTTACTCTCTCCGTCGCCATGAATGACGGGGGAGGGGGTGGGGGAGGAAGGACTAAGTTGAAACAACCTGATTAGGTAGAGGGTAAACAGACATTCTAGGGTTCAAGACATTAAAAAGTTAAAACAGTAAAATGATTAGTACTGATTATATGAAAAAGATATGCTATTCCACTCAATTGTGACCTGTATTATGCCAAAGTTATTCCATTCAGCCCTTTAATGTATTTTGTATTATATCTTTTCTATCCAAGTGACTTTATTCAGTTTAGGTATTATAGTTTTTGGCAGGTTTACATAGAGCTTTTATTAATTCATCCACTACCAAGGCACTTTTGTAAGTTGAATAAATCTTTTTCTGGTTGCAAGAGTAAATTATAAAGACGACCCTAAGCTGAAGACATAAGTGGTCAAGATAAGTTACTTAGGGAAATGCTTTATATTGTTGGTAATTGGGTGGTTTTGATTTTTCATTCAAGTCTGGGTATATATTTTGCTATACTTACGTCCTTCAGCACGAGTGCCATCTTTCTGTTGTTTATTTCCACTTTTGTGTGTGGATCTTTTAAACACTTTACAGGAGCTCCCAGGTACCAAAGAAGATAATGAAGGCTGTGATCTAACCCTTTTCGTTCAAAACTATTACCGTTTGCTGCAAAGAATCGTCTAATGGTAGTAACAAGAAAAAGTCAACCCTTTAATAGGCACATGCAAATTTATGGCTAAAATATTATCATTGCAAGAGTTTCTTTTATCATTATGAAAAAGGAACAACTTTTACTTCAGCATTTTTTCATATTTACTTTAGTTCACATAACATGAGTCTCAGCAATATTGCTAAAGTGGCTGTGTAAGTCAGCATAGCTCATAATAAATTATGTGTCTGGCAACCTAAAAGTAAGTGTATTGTATTAGAAACAGACATGTAATTCTCAATTATAGCTTTGGAAAAAGCAATTATAACTGCATCCATGAAGCTTTAGAATTATTAATATCATTATTCTATTTTGCAGTACAGAAACAAAATATTATTATTTTTTTGTGTAAAAGAACTGTTTGCATCACACAGCTATATTAATACAGCCTGTTTCTTCATTGCATCAATTTCAGATGCAAAAGTTTCTCATTTCTATAACTCTGTTTCAGTATACTTTGTACTCGTTAAATATGCCTCACCAGTTTTGTTGGGCAAAATGTTTAAGGGCTAAGTCAGTCATCAAATTGCCCAGCATCATTAGATACTACTGACACTAAGTCTTCACTTTTTTGCCCAGAAAACACCTGAGCATTTATTATAATGTATGAAGAAGTGTAAACATAAAAACTGTGACTCTATAACTCAACAGTTTTGTTGAACTCTTTCAATAACATGTAGTTTTACCATCAACATATCTCTCAAAAACTTGTAAAGCATTATTCGAGCATATAGTGCTATATATTACACATCATTTATCATACAGTACTCGTATTAGAAATAATCATCAATAATATACAAAAATGTACAGAACTATTGATTACCTTTCAATAGATCACCGAAACAGATGAGAACGATGAGGACAATCAGGTCTGGTTGGTCCCTGAGAGGCTGTATTTACTCCAAGTCAGCTGACTGAAAAATGCTGCCAATTGTTGAGGGGATCAGGCACCAAGGTAAAGGCTACAATATTGCTGAGCAGCCTGGACAGGGTTTCTCTTTTCTGTACCTCTACTTCAGTATACTTTGTATTCTATGAATATGCCTCAATATTTTTGTGAAGCAAAAGGTTTGGGATTCAGTGAGGTAAATGTGAGTTTGACGGAAACAACAGCCTCTCCAGCACAAAGGGCACAGAGGACTGAGACCTAACAGAAGAAGCAACGGAGGCCCCAGCATATGAGTTAAAGTTAGGTTCCTGAAAATGGATGAGGAACTGTCTGATGTCTCTTGCTTCAGTTCCTCCCATTGCATCATTCTTCGTTCTTGGGCAGCTACTTCTAAGGTTTCCTTCTTGTACTGTTCGTACAAGCCAGTCTGAATGAGACATGAGAGAGACATGTATCTATATAACATGAGAACATTGTGTTTCATAACAACGCATTCAGTTAAAGGTTTGACAACATGTCAAACGAAATTCGCAACTTTTTCTCATTATTCCTTTTGACTAATGACACATGGTCTTCCTGGCTTCATAGGAACTCGCTGCAGTGAAGAGCTGAAGGCCATCAACCTTAACCCCTGTCTACACAGAGTTTCTAGGTGGTGAATGAAGTAATTCATAATAAACTGGAATTAAATTACTAATCCTGTATTCTCAGTCCAAATGTAAACCAAAATATTTTTTTTCCTCTTTTTTAGATGTCTCAGGTTCCTCTTCAGGTTTTTAAACTGTCTATCGTTTGCTAACATACAATGCAAAGTAAGGTAATTCACAGCCAAAGAGTTAACTTTTACGATGCTGCGTATTTTGCACTTTATTTAGTGAAACGGGTCAACCTATAATTGAATTCATTTCTTAACTCTAGGACATCCTTTTCTTATCCTTCGTATCTACAGACGATCTTCAACACGAGGCAGTTTTGAAACCGGAGGAGTGAGATATAGTCTTCATAACCACTTTCACTGATGAGGTCTTTTCCATGTTCAAAAAATCGTTTGAAACCAACATTCGGGAGCCTAATGCTAATCGCCCGCTACAATATGCGAATATGCTGTTAGCCAAGTCAAAGATTTTGGCCACATCTTGATACCCTGAAGGTTTCATATTGATAGCTCAAGCTTTTCATGAGATATAATGGTGGTAAGCGTGCGTCTGGTCTCCTCGGTACCTCGTGTGTGTGTGTGTGTGTGTGTGTGTGTGTGTGTGTGTGTGTGTGTGTGAATGAGTAAATTCGAGGTGTGTCGACCTGTCTCGGCTATCCCCCTTTCTTTGGGGAACCCAGCCTTGGTATATAGATAGATGATTGTTGCTACAGAGTTTAAGCTTACTGGATTATCTACAGTAGTCACTCAGGCACCACTAAGGATTTCACACTCAAGGCAATTCATTCTAACGAAGCCTCATATCATGCTTCATTTTAGCGACTAAGGATTTTCATAAACAAGGAACTCAGCTTTATTACACCTCGTTTGATGATTCAGTGTAGCTTCCTAATGATTTATCATGCAAGTTATTAACTCTTTCAAATCCCTACATGGTATAGATACCTCCACTTCTAACGAGTACAGTGGGTGGTGTATTTGGCGAAATGTGGCACCACTGTGTTTGTTTACATCTTAGTAATAGTAAGTGAATGGGCAGACCCGGCAGAGCTTCTTCTCCGCTACAGTATCTAGTACCCACAAAAACAATGCTCTGTCAAGTCATACTCTGTCTGCAAATACAAGTGTTTGCCAAGTATGGATAGTGGAAGGTAAAGAGAAAAACAAATAGTAATGTCATTGGATCCCATTGTTTCTCTGACAGATGACTGTGAGTCGAGGTGGAATGGAGGGGAGGGGGGACAGGTAGTGGAGGAGCATGTATCGAAACTTTGTCGTGTTTCATTTAGAATGATGAAGGGTGTGATTATACACATGTTCTGAGGTGATCTGTAAGTCCGTATGCAATAACGTGTATTGAATGAATGTTGGAGTCTTAATGTTCGTCATACAGTGTGGTGAACAACTGTAGTTGTGCATAAAGGATAGAAGGTGCGATGTCCGGGGTCTCGAAACGTGGTTTACCCGAGTCTAGTGAGTGTGCGACTCAACTGCTGTAACATTTTTGTGGCTGAAGTTCTGAACCAGGGTGGTCATAAATGATTCATGATTATGCATGTGGCACGACGGTCATGCCATGTTATGCATTATCCAGTCTGTTTTATTGTGAGGAAAAACAATCATTATATTCGCAGACCATGGTATAACTAGGTGTCCTGTTGCATAGGATTATAGCTACTTTGAGTGCTGGACAGCTATTGGCTTGTTGTGCGAAAATGTTGTGAAGTCAGCATACTGATGCATCACGCGGAGGTAATGAGATATTGAATGCGTATCTTGTATTATAAAAATTGAAATAACGGTGTTATGGATGTTAAGTCCACAAATGATGTCGCTTTCTTCGAGGTACTATTTCATTAATCTGGACAGCTGTGACACAACATCCACAAACATTGATCATCGTATATTATAATGTCTTTAAAACATTCATACATTAGTTTTCAAACAAGTATTTCACATTCAGGCCCTCCTTGGCTCCAGACACATTATACTATTTTATTGTGTGTCTACACTCTCAGACTGTTCATCCAGAGGGAGCAATATTTCCCTTACCATGCATGTCTGTCCGTTGTCTGCCATTATAACACAAGGTTTTAGTATGTGGCCACGGCTACACAAAATATATCGGTGGTGAGGTGTTGCTGGGAGAGTATAAAATTGCACAGTCATGCAGGGAGTCTGGTAATACACTTCACCGACTTCTTCACACTCACGCCAAGATAGCAGCCAAAGTCGCTGTTTTGGTGACTATACTGACTGACCATTGAACACTCTTTCACCTCCCAACAGTTTGAATTTGATCCTGTTTTCAGCAATTAGACACATTAAGTAATAGAGTGAAGAACGCAATATTATATGTAAAGTGAGGAGTGTTTTATGCACCGAGTCAACATACAGATATATACAGTATAACATTGCCAAGGACAAGTTGGACCTAAGATAGGATAAAGGTTGAGTGCTGCTGGAGCGTCCAAGAAGACGTAAGCAACATTGGTGCACTAGCACTTGGATGGTAAAACCCAACGACCGCAGTTTTAGGCAAAATACCTCCGGGGTCTGAAGCTGCCCCGCGTCATCCAGTAGGTTTACAGAAAGTCATTGATAAGTCTGCAATCTCGTCGTAGTGATGCGCTATGATAAGGAAGTCAACATCAGGTCTCGCTACCTGTTATATGAGGAAGGGCCGGAATTTTGTGTGTGCGTGTGTGTGAGAGAGAAAGGGTGGGGGGGGACTAACACACTGACAGACAGACTGGTGCATTCATGGTGTCATTACAAGTTGCAACAATACAACATAATATACCCAGGGAAGGATAGGGTGGTCCTGGACTCACTGGGTGTCCTTTTACAGTGACGGTAGCCTCATATTACCCACCTGTGACAGTGTGACATAAGAAGCCTCCTTGTTTACAGGCTGCTTGAGAGAGAGAGAGAGAGAGAGAGAGAGAGAGAGAGAGAGAATGTGCATCTCTCTCTCTCTCTCACAAAATTCCTGCCCTTCCTCATATAATGCGTTACGAGACCTGATACTGACTTCCTTATCATATTGCATCACTACGACGAGATTCCAGCCTTATCAATAACCTTTTGTAAATCTACTGGATGACGCGGGGCAGCTTTAGACCCGGGGGATATTTTGCCTAAAGCGCGGTGTTTGGGTTTTGCCATCCAGGTGCTGGTGCACCAGTGTTGCTTACATCTACTTGGACGCTGCAGCAGCACTCAACCTTTAACCTACCGTAGTTTCAGTTTATCCTTGGCTGTGTTATACAATATATGCCTGTATGATGACTCGGTACATAAAACACTCCTTACTTTACATATAATATTGCGTTGTTCACTGTATTAATGTATCTTTTGGTTCAAAACAGGACCTTATTCAGACTGCTGGGCGGTGAAACTATGTTCAGTGGTCAGTCAGTATAGTCACAAAAACCGCGACTTTGGCTGTTATCTTGGCATGAGTGAGAATTATTCGGTGAAGTGTATTACCAGACTCCCTGCTGAAACACACGTAGACTATATGCAATTTTACACTCTCCCAGCAGGACCACGCCACCGATATATTTTGTGTATTCATGACCACATACTAAAACTTTGTGTTATAATGGCAGACAACGGACAGACATGCATATTGTTGCCAGTATTGCAATTCGTTATATGTCCGATTATCATACACAAACGTTGCAGACGTCGTCTACTGTTTTAACATAGATCTGGATTATCTAGAACAAACAAGGCTAGACTAGGCAATTTTCTTAGCAAAACCACACCACCGAAATGCGTCTACAACAATGAATACTGGTCCGATACTATATTTGCAATTTCATGACAGAATGATTGATTATGTGTGTGTGGATGAGAGGATGCGAAGATGTGTAATGGATGCAAGAGCATATAGAGGTTGGGGAAGTGGACTTTCTGACCACCACTTGTTGGTGGTCAGAATCAAGTTCCAAGTAAAATGGAGAAATAGAAGAAGGGAAGGACGGGAGGAAGAAATAGCTGCAAGGAGAGTGGAATGCTTGCAGAGAGGATGAGAAAAAGGCAGAATATAAGAGAGAAGTGGAGGAACGATTGGGTAAATATGAATTGGAGCAGATGGGAGACGTGGAAGATGTGTGCAAGATATTCACAGAAGAATTACGTGCAGCATGTGAGGTGGTGTGTGGGGTGAAGAGAAAACGAAAGGGGATGCAAGGAACAGCATGGTAGAATGAAGAGGTGAGACAAGCTGTGGCACAAAAGAATAAAGCATATAATGAATCGATGAGAAATAGGGGTGTGGAAGAAGTTGAGAGACGGAAGAGAGAGTTATATGTATAAAGGAAGGGAGAGGTGAAAAGATTAGTAAAAGTGAGTAAGAAGAGAGTGCATGAGGAATTTGGAAGGAATATGAGTGTCAAGTACAGGGATTATAAGAAAATGTTCTGGAAGGAGGTAAAGAGAGTCAGACAGGGTGGCAATGAAGTTAGTAGGGGAAAGATAAAAATGGTATATTACTAACTGAGAGGGGAGAAGAAGTGAGCAGATGGAGAGAACATTTTAATGAATTGTTGAACATAGAGAATGAAAGTAATGTGAGTATAAGTGGCTGGGGAATGGCTGGGAGAAGGAGGGAGGTGAGAAGACAGGAAGAAATCAGTAGGATGGGTGTTGTGGAAGCAATGACGAGAGTCAAAATGGGGAAAGCCCCAGGAATTGATAGAGTATGTGGTGAAATGCTGAAGCATGGGGAAAAGATAGTAGTAGAATGGATGTGGAAGATGCGCAGATTGGGCTGGGAGAAAGGTACAGTCCCGGAGGATTGGAAGTCATGTATAATTATCCCCTTGTACAAAGGAAAAGGAGAAAAAGAAGTGTTTGGTAATCATAGGGGCATTTGTCTTCTTAGTGTAATAGGAAAAGTATACGGTAGGATACTTATTGACAGAGTTGGGGAAATAACGGAGGAATTAGTTGGAGAGGAACAGGGAGGCTTTAGGAAGGGAGGAGGTTGTGTAAATCAGATAATCATTCTTAGATCATTAGTGGAAAAGTTTCTAGAGAAGGGAAAGAAGTTGTATGTGGCCTTCATGGATTTGGAGAAAGCATATGACACGGTGGATATACTAGGATTGTGGAAAGTATTAAGAATAGATGGGAAGTTGTTGAATGCTATGAAGAGTATGGACGAGGGTGCTAAGGCGCACTGAGTGTGGACAGTGAACTAAGCGAGTTTTTCTACTTGAGGGTTGGGTTGAAATAGTGATGTGTCATGTCTCCATGGTTGTTCGGTCTGTATATGGATGAGGTTATAAAAGAGATACAAGGTAGGGCAGTGGATGTTGGAGTGGCCCTAATGAGAGAGTGTTTGGAAACTCCCTGTACTGTTGTTTGCAGATGATACTGTGTTGTTAAGTGAAGATGTAGGGTAGCTGCAATGCTTGGTGGATGAGTTTGGAAGAGTGTGTAAGAAACGGAATCTAAAGGTGAATGGAGGGAAGAGTAAAGTTATGGTCTTCTAGAGAGGTGAAGTCAGTGAATGTTGTACAGTGAGGTTGGATGATGAGGAAATGGAAAATGTGAGTACGTTTAAATACTTGGGTAGTGTGATGAGTGAGGATGGAAGTTTGAAGGGTGAAGTGCTTGAATGGGTACACCAAGGAAGAAAGGTTACTGGTTCCTTGAAGGCAGTGACAAGAAACAGGGAAGTGAAAAAGCTATTACATGACAGTATTGTGATACCAACTCTATCGTATGAAAGTGAGGCTTGGACGTTGTTGGTGGGACACAAGTCAAGAGTGACAGCAGTGGAAATGAGTTATTTGAGAGGAGCATATGGAGTCACATGGAGAGACAGACTGACAAATGAGGATGTGAAGGAGCGTTGAGGTGTGGATGTGGATGTGATAAGAAGCGTTAGGAGAAACATATTGAGGTGGTTTCGCCATGTGAAGAGGGTGGAGCGTGAGAGAATGACGAGGAGAGTGCATGTGAGGGAGGTGGAGGGGGAGAGAGGAAGGGGAAGGCCGAGGATGACATGGAGGGATGGAGTGGACAGGTATATGAGAGAGGAGGGTGTGAACTAGGAGCAGGGCAGTGAAATGGCGGGGGACAGGGTGATAAATGGCAGGGGACAGGGTGACGTGGAGGCGATTTGTTGGTGGCCACCCCGTATAAGGGATTAAGGCGTCTGGCAATAGATAGATAGAAAATGGACACACATAGTATATCAATCGTAGGACCAAGGGAAGCTGGACCTAAAATATCAAGACGTGTAATGTGTACCGGGCACTGTGGTGGTGGTGGTGATTGTAGATGGGAAGCAAAACGTCGTTATGGTGTAGAGCCATCATACGAGATTCATAATAATCTCAAGTTCGACAATACATTTTGATATTACAAATATCTGTGATGCCGTGTGCCATGGCATTGAACATTGAAAACGATATTCCCAAGGCTGTCAGAAATAGAACAGAATATTTGGTAGGTACGGGGGGACTAGAGGCGAGGTTGGTCAGTGGGACGGGGCATTAGAAGGGGAAGGAAATGTTGCTGGAATAGAAAGGGTGGGATGGTCTGACCACAATGTTTGGTGGCAAGATGTGTGGACAGTTGTGGAGTACGAGCGAGTGAGGAGGTGAGCAGGTGGTGTTAGGAATCTACATTATCATAATACAATGCAAATTGATAGGAATATAAATGTATAGTTGAAAGTGTGAATGTAATGAAAGTCAAGCTAGCTGTGGGAAAGTAAATGACGTAGCACCTCTCTGGAATGTCTCACAGAAGCACAAACAGCCCCCAGGTAGGGCCTCGTGACCACACACACACACACACACACACACACACACACACACACACACACACACACACACGCTTCTAGAACATCCCCATATGTACAGTACACGTGACACAAGCTCTCTTATACAAGAAAGGAGGAATTAGACAGGTAGAATGAAGCGAGCGACAGGGGCGAGAGGTTGTCGAGAAAGAGAGTGAGAAGAGGGGTCGAGGTGAGAATTAGCTAACATATCAACGCTCTTGTTTAATACAAATAGTGGTCAACTTAAGCTTTCGCTCTGAAGACAATAAAACTACAATCAAGACCCAGTATCCATCTTTAACTTCTCCTGCAATTGACTACAAGTCTTTCCTCGCATATCTACACACTATTACCTCCAGCTTGACTACGACTACTATATATTCAATTACAAGACTAACAGTGGGAGTAGGGTCATCATCAACATATGTTACGTGTGGTGTTGGTAAGGGAAATATTGCTCCCTCTGGATGAAGAGTGTGAGAGTGTACACACATGATTAAATAGCATAATGAGTCTGGAGAGAGAGAGAGAGAGAGGGGGGGGGGTTCACCCTCTCGTGTTATATATATATATATATATATATATATATATATATATATATTGTTACATAGCCTATGATTTCATCATCCTTTGTGTAATTTTAACGCACAGTTGCTGCATGTTTGATCACGAGCGTGTTCTGCCTCAGTCCCCCCCTTCTACCGTTATAGTAGAGTAAGTCGTTCTCTCTGTTATTCAGAGCGGGATTTTCAGCTTTTTGTCCCCATGGCTTCATTTGCGCGTCCTTCTTACAAGTTGTATCAAGCTCTCCTGGCCCCTATATAATGAGCTCAGTCTCTGCATCATTGCCACTTAGATCTGCTCCTCATTTTGTTCACATCTCTGTCCTCCCCTGTACAGTTATTATTATTGTGAATTTCTCAGGAAGTCTCCAACCATCTAGCAGCTGTGTGTAATTTGAGTATAACTGTTGTATTTTTTCTTGTACTGTGTAGCATAAGGTTAATTCTTGGGCCTAGTGAGGTCTTTGTGATTAATGTAGGGTTTTATATCAGTCATTTTTGATAATAGTTTGTATCTGTAATAATTTATCTGGCATTCACTGAGTATTATCTGGTATCTCATTTTATCAGGGCTGACTTAGATAAATTTACTCTTGCTAATTTCGTGTTAATAAAGGCTACTGCAGTTAACCATATATTTAACCTGTTTATTTGCCATTACATTATCCTTATGAGTCCTGAATGTTTTGTTGTTAGTTTGAGCATTAAACTTTAACTTGTAATTTTACCTAACTCTTTTGTTTTGAACCTGGAACTTTACGGGACAGTAGTGATTTTTAGTATTCTCACTTAAAGTGTACATTATCTTTCTCTGTTCCGTAACATAAATTTGGCGACCTCGCCAGGATATTCAGGATATTATCATAAGGATATTGATTGATATTTTGTGACTGTGATTTATTCATGATGTCTACTATTACTACGCTTGATGAAGCCAAAGATTTTTTGTCAAATGTGCAAACAGTGTGTGATGTAGAAAACAGAACAAAGAATGAACTTAAGCTTGTTGCTCAACAATTGGGAATTGCTGTTCGCTCTCATCATTCTAAAGATCAAATTGTTGACATGATTGACATGATTAATGAAAGCTTGTTTAATGTAACTCCTCCAAATGAGCAAACGCAGATTGAATTAGCTAAGTTACAGCTAGCCCTGCAGGAGGCAAAAGCTAAGGAGGCTGAATTTCAGGCAAATGCTCGTATCCAAGAGGCACAGGTACAGGCTCAGGCACAAATTGAACTTGCTAGGATTCAGGCAGACCATGAGTATCGCATGAAACAAGGTGGAACTGGATCATCTAGCTCTGATGATTTTGATGTGGCTAAAAATATTAAACTTGTCCCTCCTTTTAATGAATCTGATTTAACAAAGTATTTTCAGTTGTTTGAGAGGGTAGCTACAGGTTTTAATTGGCCTAAACAGTATTGGCCAGTACTCCTTCAAACTGTTCTCACCGGTAAAGCTCAAGTAACTTATGCATCTTTGCCTCAGGATCAGTCTGATAATTATGATGTAGTTAAGAGCTTGATTCTTAAGGCCTATGAGCTTGTTCCTGAAGCCTATAGAGTAAAATTTAGGACAACTTATAAGCAAGATAAGCAATCCCATGTTGAGTATGCAAAAATCAAAGAAGATCTGTTAGAGCAGTGGTTAAATTCTAAGAATGTGGATTCTGATTTTGACAAATTTAAGCAGATGATTTTGCTGGAGGACTTCAAAAGGTGTATTTATAAAGATGTAAGCCTATATCTTGATGAGAAAAGAATAGATAATTTGTCTGATGCTGCAGTTTTAGCTGATGAGTATGTTCTCACTCACAAGAGATATTTTAGAGAAAAAGGGAAAGCTGAGAGTAAGTACGTTGCCTCTACTCAGAGTACAGGTAACAGGAAAGAGAATAAAGATGATGTTTCTCAGGAAGTAAATACCAGTTTCACCTCTAGATTTCAGAAAAGTAAATGTACTTATTGTAGTAAGCTTGGTCATACTACGGAGAGATGTTTCAGGAGACAGCGTGATGTGAACAAAAAGGAGTCTTTAAATATTCAGTCAATTGGTCTAGTGTCCACTCTTGAGAGTTCCCAGAATTCTTTAACTGAGTTAACTGAACCTGCTTTGAGGGGTAACTTAAATTCTCATGATGGAGCTCCTCTTTTGAGCAGTAACGTGGGTGACACTCTCAAGAGTTCATGTGCTAATTTCCTGTCTGATGGTTTTGTCAGTCCTCTGGACAGTAATGACAGGAAATCAGTTAAAATATATCGTGACACAGATGCTTGCCAATCCCTTATGCTGACCAGTGTTCTAGGCTCTAATGTTAATTCCTCTGATGAAACTGTAATCTTACAAGGTGTAGGGAATAATTACTTCTCTGTCCCTCTGTGCAGAGTGAATTTAGAGTCTGGTTTTGTTAATGGTTCCGTTATGGTTGGGTTGGTTGAGACACTCCCAATGTCAGGTGTAACTTTCTTACTTGGAAATGATATTGGTGGAAGTCAAGAGTGTCCAGCTCCTCAGTTGTCTAGTGAGCCAGTGGCTGCGACTAGGGATTGTGATGTCCCTGATGTGTTCCCTGCATGTGCTGTCACTAGGGCTAAGTCTAAAATTACTGGTGATTTAGAGGATAATGATGATGATGATGTTATCCTAGCTGACACTTTTCTTGCTAATTTGGACCACTCACCAGATGAGGCAGTACCCCGTAGTGTTGATAATTTGTCTCGTCAAGAGTTGGTTGAGTTGCAGGTTGCTGACCCTGAGTTGAAAGGTCTAGCTAACTCTGCTTACAGTGAAGAAGAGTCAGCCGGTGCTTCTACTTGTTATTATGTAAAGTCAGTACTTATGAGGAAGTGGAGACCCCCAACAGCATCAGCCGACTGTGAATGGGAGGTTGTACATCAAGTTGTCATCCCTCGTGTTTGTAGGCAGGATATCATTCGAGTGGCTCATGATTCCAGTTTGGCAGGACACCTTGGAGTGAGGAAGACTGTGGCACGCATTTTGAAACACTTCTACTGGCCAGGTATCTTCAGGGATGTTTCCTGGTATTGTAAGTCTTGTCACACCTGTCAAGTTGTGGGGAAGTGTAATCAGACCGAAAAGGTTGCACCTCTAGTTCCCATTCCTCCTTTTGAGGCGCCTTTCACCCGTGTGTTGGTGGATATTGTGGGCCCTCTTCCTAAGACTTCTTCGGGATTTTCTTATGTGTTGACCCTGATTGATATGGCTACTCGTTATCCTGAAGCCATTCCACTTAGAAACATCTCAGCAAAGAACGTGGTTAAGGAAATGCTAGGGTTCTTCACAAAGTTTGGTCTGCCCAAGGAGGTACAGTCAGACCGAGGAAGTAATTTCATGTCAAATGTTTTCAAGCAGTCTCTGAAAGAGTTGGGCATCACCCAGATCACGTCTTCAGCTTACCATCCCCAGACCCAAGGAGCGTTGGAGAGATATCATCAAACACTCAAATCGATGCTCAAGAAATACTGTTTGGAACATCAGAAAGACTGGGATAAAGGTCTTCCATTCGTTGTGTTTGCCGGAAGAGAATCTCCAAATGAATTACTGGGCTTCTCACCTTTTGAACTACTGTTTGGCCATGAAGTAAGAGGACCCCTTAAGTTACTCAAGGAATGCTGGCTGTCGGAGGAAGATGACATCAACCTGCTGGAGTATGTGATGAAGTTCAAAGAACGGCTGTCCACTGCTTTACAGCTGGCGAGAGAGAATTTAGGAGCTGCTCAGGAGAAGATGAAGACTTGGTATGATAAGAAGTCCAGGTTACGCCACTTTCAGCCAGGAGATCAGGTTTTGATTCTGCTACCAGTTCATGGGCAAGCTCTTCAAGCCAAGTTTAGTGGCCCTTATTTCGTGGAGAAGAAACTCAGTGATGTCAACTATGTCATCGCCACACCAGATCGTAGAAAGAGCAAGCAACTATGTCACATCAAGATGCTAAAGTTATATCACAGGCGGGACGAAAATAATCCAGTCTGCACTGTAGCTGTTCCACCCGAGTCTGCAAGTGAAGCTCTCCCATGCAGTATGAGCCTGAGTGATAGTTTGGGGAAGAATCCTGATATCATGAATGATCTCCAGACTAAGCTTTCTCATCTACCTCCCAAGGAAAGGCAGGAGTTTTCGGCATTACTGCAGGAGTACCCGCAAGTGTTCCGTGCTACTCCAGGAAGAACCACTGTGTTGATGCATGATGTCGATATTGGAGACACAAAGCCAATTAAATTGCCTCCTTACCGTGTGAACCCAGTGAAAGTTCCTCTCATCCAGAAGGAGCTTGGCTACCTGTTGGACCACAAGATGATTGAGCCCTGTCAGAGCGAGTGGAGTTCTCCTGTCACTCTAGTCCCTAAGCCAGGTGGGTCAC
Source organism: Coenobita brevimanus (assembly GCF_032717465.1). Classification (NCBI taxonomy): domain Eukaryota; kingdom Metazoa; phylum Arthropoda; class Malacostraca; order Decapoda; family Coenobitidae; genus Coenobita; species Coenobita brevimanus. The sequence continues at coordinate 28,291,791 of NC_137040.1, read as the reverse complement.
AGAGGCTTTGCATCGACTACAGACGTGTTAATCAGATAACTAAAACAGGCACTTACCCTCTCCCTCGTGTGGAAGATTGCATAGACAAGATCGGAAAGGCTAGGTACATAAGTAAGTTTGATTTGTTAAAGGGATACTGGCAAGTACCTATGACTGAACGTGCTAGGGAGATCTCATGTTTTGTAACATTTGGAAAGACATTTGCATGTTCTGTAATGCCATGTACAGATTGTTTTAGAGTAATAAGAAATTTCCTTTGTAAATTTCTTTTTTCTTTGTGGGGAGGTGTTACATAGCCTATGATTTCATCATCCTTTGTGTAATTTTAACGCACAGTTGCTGCATGTTTGATCACGAGCGTGTTCTGCCTCAGTCCCCCCCTTCTACCGTTATAGTAGAGTAAGTCGTTCTCTCTGTTATTCAGAGCGGGATTTTCAGCTTTTTGTCCCCATGGCTTCATTTGCGCGTCCTTCTTACAAGTTGTATCAAGCTCTCCTGGCCCCTATATAATGAGCTCAGTCTCTGCATCATTGCCACTTAGATCTGCTTCTCATTTTGTTCACATCTCTGTCCTCCCCTGTACAGTTATTATTATTGTGAATTTCTCAGGAAGTCTCCAACCATCTAGCAGCTGTGTGTAATTTGAGTATAACTGTTGTATTTTTTCTTGTACTGTGTAGCATAAGGTTAATTCTTGGGCCTAGTGAGGTCTTTGTGATTAATGTAGGGTTTTATATCAGTCATTTTTGATAATAGTTTGTATCTGTAATAATTTATCTGGCATTCACTGAGTATTATCTGGTATCTCATTTTATCAGGGCTGACTTAGATAAATTTACTCTTGCTAATTACTGAGTATTATCTGGTATCTCATTTTATCAGGGCTGACTTAGATAAATTTACTCTTGCTAATTTCGTGTTAATAGAGGCCATTGCAGTTAACCATATATTTAACCTGTTTATTTGCCATTACATTATCCTTATGAGTCCTGAATGTTTTGTTGTTAGTTTGAGCATTAAACTTTAACTTGTAATTTTACCTAACTCTTTTGTTTTGAACCTGGAACTTTACGGGACAGTAGTGATTTTTAGTATTCTCACTTAAAGTGTAGATTATCTTTCTCTGTTCCGTAACAATATATACATATATATATATATATATATATATATATATATATATATATATATATATATATATATATAAATATATATATATATCATAGCGCATCACTACGACGAGATTGCAGCCTCATCAATAACCTTCTGTAAATCTACTGGATGACGCGGGGCAGCTTCAGACCCCGGGGGGTATTTTGCCTTAAAGCGCGGTGGTTGGGTTTGGCCATCCAGGTGCTGGTGCACCAGTGTTGCTTACGTCTACTTGGACGCTGCAGCAGCACTCAACCTTTATCCTATCTTAGGTCCAGCTTGTCCTTGGCAGTATTAAACTGTATATACCTGTATGATGACTCGGTGCATAAAACACTCCTCACTTATATATAATATTGCGTTCTTCACTCAATTACTTAATGTTTCTATTGACTGAAAACAGAATCTCACTCAGACTGTTGGGAGGTGAAAGAGTGTTCAATGGTCAGTCAGTATAGTCACCAAAACAGCGACTTTGGCTGCTATCTTGGCGTGAGTGTGAAGTCGATGAAGTGTATTACCAGACTCCCTGCACGATTGTGCAATTTTATACTCTCCCAGCAACACCTCACCACCGATATATTTTGTGTAGCCGTGGCCACATACTAAAACCTTGTGTTATAATGGCAGACAACGGACAGACATGCATGGTAAGGGAAATATTGCTCCCTCTGGATGAACAGTCTGTGAGTGTAGACACACGGTAAAATAATATAATGTGTCTGGAGCCAAAGAGGGCCTAAATGTGAAATACTTGTATGAAAACTAATGTATGACTGGTTTAACCCGTCACGTCTCGAGGTTTTCCGCCCCTCCGACACCCCCCAATCCCGAGCTATTTTGGAAAAAATTTTTTTTGGCTAAAACTTCCGCTTTTGTTGAGAAACAAAGGAAAATCACCAAGAAAGGGCTTACCGTGGTCCATAAGTGGTCGGAACAGGTGAGGTCCCGCACGCCAGGTATCGCATTCTATCACTGACGTGTGAGGCCCTCACGTTTTCTATGGTAGGAAATATTGGGAGAAACAACAAATAACACCTCAACATTTATTGAATTTGAACTAATAAACAATAAGAGTAACAATAAAATGAATTTCAAACACATATATATGAAAAACAAGCATTGTACCTTCGCCCGAGCATAGCAAGTTAGGTCCGAGTGGTAACATGCTACATGCTAAGTTTCTTGTATCAGTCAACATATCATTTTTTCTACTTGTATACTTCTGTTTCATTGACATTTTACCTATTTTTACTGTTTGTAAATGTTTTCAGATGTTTTCATTCATTACGATGACATGCATCATAAGTATAGCGCACATCTGCTTACTAAGCGCACTTGCTATGACTCGTATTTCAACATACCCAATTGTTTTATCACTTTCCTATTATTTTTTCCTTTACATAGAACCTTTCCTCCATGACTGTAAATGTTTTCAATTATTTACATTCATTAAGAGGGCATTTAGCGAAATGCTGACGCATATTCACGTAACAAGCACAATCTCAAACACTCGTGTTTCATCTTCTACTTTATTTTTTCACCCCAATTATACTCTACTTTCCCACTTACATTACACACGTTTACACCCCTATACTGCACTATACATAGTTACTGGCATTATTTATTCAAGTGAGCGTCAGAATATCGCATGAAAATACCCTCGCAATGAATGTTTTGACCAACATAATACTCAAACACTTACATACAAATTCTTCACATATATTACACACTTTCCCACTTGTTGACTTCTATTTTCATAATTACGGGCCTTATTCATTCCACTGAGCGTTAGGATATCACATCTCTATACACACGCTAGGAATATTTTGACTTAGAATATAATTCAGCACTTACAATAATTTGAACTTATACCCGTTTGCATTTCCCATAATAATATTTACATATTTACGGGCCTTATTTATTGCACTGAGCGACAGAATATCGAATAAAAAAATCCTCGTTAGGTATGTTTCCACTTACATCATATTTATACACTTACATACTATTTTTGCACTTATGTTATACCCGTATGCATTTTATACTAATATTTTCAGATCAACAGGACTTATAATTTCACTGAGCATCTGTTTGTCACATTTACTTCATAGTTTCAGCGTCCTATCGCATTCACACCATATTAGAATTGCATCAAGGTGTGATATTCGCTGAAACATGGGTGAATAGAGACCCACGTCACACTCCACGCACTCATAGCGAGTGTCCTTCCTCTGTGTGGTGAGTCTCACCAGGGAATTGCTACACACGTGACACCTGCATTGGGGCCTAGGTCTATTTGGCTGGGGAGGGATAGGAGTGGGGAAATGGCGGCCAGTTATTCTCAGGGGAGTTTGGGCAATAGGGGCAGTGCGGGTGCGATGTTGGGGCCTTTCAACAGCATACCGTGCAAACATCTCTCTTGTGAGCTCCCTCACAAACCCTTCAAAGGTTTCCTGAACTCTTGTTGTCATGGCGTGAAGGTGGTGGCAATTCAGAGCAGTGATGTCTAGCAAGTGAAAGAACAGTTTCTTATACCACTTCATCGTGGTCCTGGCACACTCTACCGTCGATATCATGGAGTCTGACTGGTCCACCAGGTGCTTCTTTATGTTATAGTCCATGACACACTCAGGTTTCCAAATGTGATGCCTGTTCTCACTCCGGTAATCAACGGAATCAGTACGGTGCATCAAGGGGCGGTGAACTGTTGACAAAAGGCTTACATCTCTATTATGGTTCCACACAGTTGCAAGTATGTTGTTGGCTTTGAAGAAGACAACCTCATTCCTGTCAAGTTTCCGCCCTACCTTGACCACGTGACGCCGGTTCACCTTCACAGTTCCACAGATTCCCGTTTCATGCATGTGTAGATAACGAGCGAGAAGAGGGCTAGTGTACCAATTGTCCCGGAAGAGGATGTGACCACGATGAAGGTAGTCTTCTATCATTGTCTTTACCACTACTCCCGATAGTCCAATACTCCGATCTTCTATTATGTCTGCCTGTGCACCGGTGTACAAGACTGTCTTGCACGTATCCAGTCCTACAGTCGCACATAACAAAGATCTTGAACCCAAAACGGTGCCTTTTGCTGGGTATATACTGCCTAAATGAAATATTACCTCTCCACAACACAAGACTCGTCTATGACGAGGTCTCTATAGGGATAAAATGACGAACGAAAGGTTTGCCTCAGGTGATCAAAGACCAAACTAATTCGCCTCATCTTATCTGTGTCGTCTGCATTTGCAGGATCATCAGCATCATAGAAATGGAGGCGACTTAGAATTTGTTGGAAGCGATTACAGCTCATGACTTGCCCAAATATTGGTGTAAGCATAACAGGATACCTTGTCCAGTAAGCCGAAATTCTGTTATTTCGTATAATACCCATCAAAAGGACCAGGGCAAAAAATGGGAACATTTCTGAAAGGGAGACAGGGTAATCATATATGATAGAATGCCTGCTCCTTGTTCCCAGTCTTTCACTCTCACGGCGCTGGGTGCTTGCAAAACGGTTGGTTTGGTCAACAATCTGCTCCACGAATGCCTCACTAAAAAACAGGTAGAAAAAATCCATCCTAGTGGAATTACGGTGAATTCCGAGAGCAATGCAGCCAGCACGCCCATGCTTAGTGAAGGGGTGAATGAGGGGAGAAAAATCACTCCTATCCTCCCAATTCCATCCCTCAAATCCCTTGTCCCCATCATTCCCATCACCGCCTTCGTCTGCGTGGGGAGAAGATGCTGGTGGGGGAGGTTGGGGAGAAGGAGTGCAGAAGGCTTCCCCACTCTCACTCCTCTTCCCTCTGCCTTTACCCTTTCCCTTTCCCTTACCCTTATGGCCTTGAGGAACATTAGGGGGCTGTGGGGATGAAGTTCGGGAATATTGGGGAGCATAAGATGTGCTGGGGAGTGGTTCCTCCCCACCTTCCCCCTCCATCGCAACACCACGTGATTTTTCACGCACCCTCACTCGCCCACGTGTTTAGGGATATCGGGGAGCATAAGACGTGCTTGGGAGTGGTTCCTCCCCACCTTCCCCCTCCATTACAATCCCATGTGATACAGAACGCACCCGCATTCGCCCACGTGATACACCCCACCGCCTCACACTACCTAGGGAGAGCAATGACTCACTCACGCCACTCTCACTTTCCATACTCCTCCCTGCACTTTCCCTTTCACTCCAAACTCCCTCCACGGCACTTCCTACCTCCCCAAACAAAATACTAGGCCCATACCTCGTCCGACGTGGTGTGCACTTGGGGCCACAATGAGTAATCACCTCACGTCCATACCACGTGGCAGCACATCCCACGGCTCAGTCCTCGTCCTCGTCCTCGTCATCAAATTTGGGTTCCACATCACATTGGGGCTGGGCATAAGATGTTGCATGTGGTTTTTTGGCTGGCTGCCCCTCTCTAGCAGCACGGTAAGTCACGTACTGCCGCTTCCTGGGGGACGGGACTTCTTCATCACTCCTGGTGGTTTCCTCCTCCTCTGGCTGTACATAATCTTTGTCAACAACCTCATTGTCCAGTGGGGAATCACTGTAGCCTGTAAAGGCGTCCAGGGTAGCTTGAATTTTGACCTCTGTGAGACCTCTCTTCACCATGTCTGAGCAGGACCATTGCTAGCAGGTGAGTGATCGAGCCGCGGGTGAGCGCGGGTCGCGCGGGATCGCCGAGTGTCCCTGCCTGGCGGCAAGTAGGGGAAGGTCAAGCGATGATACATACCGAAAATCAAGCGCGAAATTTGAAAATCGTGGAAATTATGCACTTTGCAATTGCGCAACGTACCGGTACGTCGCCGGGACTGGCAAATGCAAAACGTTGCAACGTACCCATACATCGACGGGATGGGGCAGGTAAAAAGAGAATATACGATGATCAATGTTTGTGGATGTTGTGTCACAGCTATCCAGACTAATGAAATAGTACCTCGAAGAAAGCGACATCATTTGTGGACTGAACATCCATAAAACTGTTAATTCAATTTTTGTAATACAAGGTATGAATTCATTATGCAAATACAGTATCTCATTGCCTCCGTGTGATCGGTCGGTAGCTGTCCAGTACTCAAACAGGACATCTACTTATACCATGGTCTGCGAATATAATGATTGTTTTTTCTCACAATAAAACAGACTGGATCATGCACAACAAGGCATGACTGTTGGGTCACATGCATAATCATGAATCATTTATGGCCACCCTGGTTCAGCCACAAAAATGTTACAGCAGCTGAGTCGCACACCCACTAGACTCAGGTGAACCACGTTTCGAGACCCCGGACATCACACCTATCATTTATGCTCACCTACAGTTGTTCAACACATTGTATGACGAACATTAAGACTTCAACATTCATTCAATACACGTTATTGCATACGGACTTACAGATCACCTCAGAGCATGTGTATAATCACACTCTTCATCATTCTAAATGAAACACGACAAAGTTTCGATACATGCTCCTCCACTACCTGTCCCCCCTCCCCTCCATTCCACCTCGACTCACAGTCATCTGTCAGAGAAACAATGGGATCCAATGACATTACTATTTGTTTTTCCCTTTACCTTCCACTATCCATACTTGGCAAACACTTGTATTTGCAGATATTGTTTCTGTGGGTACTAGATATTGTAGTGGAGGAGAAGGTCTGCCGGGTCTGCTCATTCACTTACTATTGCTACGATGTAAACAAACACAGTGGTCCCACAATTCACCAGACACACCACCCGCTGTACCTGACTTTATCAAATCCTGTGTAGTCCATATGTGTAATACATTTGTACTTGTTAAGTACTGTAGGTAAATTTCGTCGCGTGTTGTCGTGAGCCACAGAGGTCCTAGTTACTTGTATGTTTAAGAGATGAATTAAAGATTCTGAAATACATGATGTCTTCATCTGAACCATCTGCCTCATTGATACTGTTGTTGTTGTTGTTGGTGGTGGTGGTGGTGGTGGTTGATTGTGGTGATGATGATGTTGTTGTTGTTGTTTTTGTTGCTGCAGGTTCATCTGAATAGGAGCACAATAGAGAGAATTTTAAAGTTATCTTTTCTTGAGATCCAGCATCGCCTATTCGTGGAACAAGGTGTTAAGGGACGTTTATAGGAAGGCAATGGAACTGCCCAATTATACTGATGCCACATCATGAAGGCTTCCTTCTTTAATACCTCTCTTGATACAAGGCATACCAAATGTCAACAATACATTTCTGTCTTGCTGTACTGTTACCAATTCAATGCATAAAGGATGAAAAAAAAAAAAAATCACATTTGTATTTTTTGCTATAAGTAAAATGGTAACAAGTGCATTAAGAATTAAGGTCATATCTCTTTCACTTTATAGTATATTCATTGCCTAAACGTAGAAAGAATAGTTAATGTTTAACACCCTTCTGTTATGACCTGTTACAAATATATATATATATATATATATATATATATATATATATATATATATATATATATATATATATATATATACAGTGGGGCACCAACTTTCGCTACAGCAGGATTCGTGGAATCCACTTTCGCGGTATGCACCAAATATTCCCTAACTTCCACTTTCGCTTGAAAAAAATCGATTTTTGCGCACAAATTTTGGGTTTGGGACAATATTTTGAACTTGGAATTTCCTGCGCCGCCCTCCCGCAACCCACCGCCATTTTGAATGACGTCATGTCAACACTCTGTCCACCCATTCCCGCCATTGTGTACGAGCGTGCTAGCTCCATTGTGTTGGATTCTCACGGTTCAGTGGCCTCTACTATACCTGGTAGTGTGAGGAAAGGGCCTGGTGGTGTGGGGGAAGAGCCTGGTGGTGTGGGGGGAGGGCCGGGAGACAGTGGTGGTGATAAAAATTGGCCGGGACATTCAAAGTCGGGAGGAAAGGCTCGGATACTTACCCCCAACATCCATTAAACACCTTAACCTGGTCTCTGTGGTATGTTTCTCCTCATTTAATGTGTACTGTACAGTTTTTATTGTTTGTATCTCACAATGCAATGTACAATAGTGATTTGATGTACTGTATTGCAAGTAAAAATGAAAATCTGATGTTACTTTAGGATAACCGGGAACCAATTAGCCTTTTTGCCATAAAGACAATGCCCCAACTTTCGCTAATTCCACTTTCGCGCATTATTTTTGGACCCAATTAGACGCGAAAATTGGTGCCCCGCTGTATATATATATATATATATATATATATATATATATATATATATATATATATATATAATGTGAATTAATTCGTTTTTGTTTTTTCTGAATCTGACTTTACATACACCTCATGAGAGTAAAAGGACTTCTGAATTATTTTTTTTTTTCTTTGGACAAAAAATACAATATTAATACACTGTGTACCCCTGGACGCCTTTTCTACATTATTCATATTTCCTCCAAATGATTACTAACAGTATGAATACAACAATAATGATGCCCTAAGGCTGAAAAGATCAGATACTAAATTATGTTACGGGCCTGTTTCATATCAATAAAACAAAAAAAAAAAAAAATCTGCCTGCGGGAGTCATACGTAAAATTAATCAGTCTAATGTTAGTCCCGTAGGTCCAGATGTAGGAGAAAAGTGAGGCTCCGACACCAGCAGCCTCTCCACTACAAAGGCCACACTTCCCAGGGTGATGCCCACCAGGAGAAGCAGCAGAGGTCCCTGCATATGGAAAACAGACAGTCTCCTGAAATTAGTTTGGCTGTGTTCTGTTCCATCCTGCCTTTGCTGTTTTATTTCTTCCCTCCGTTTCATTCGACTTTCACGTGCAGTGGCTTCCTGTGTTTCCTTTTTCCATTGCTCATACAGACCAGCCTGAAAACAGAAAGTTGCAGTAGTGAGTCATGGAAGAACCTAAAACAGCCATCGTCAGGTCACGATGTAGTAAATGTTCTAATTTTTATGTAAACCTTATAGGAATCGTTTTATAACATTTATATTTATTCTTCTGTATTCTATTGTATTAGATATACTGAATTTATGCGTAGTCACCAGTTATACGCATAGCGGTACATGTACAGTGTATAATGACAATACAACATGTTAAGAATCGATTTAACAATTTGTTCTACATCTCTGATGCAGCAAAATCATCAAATATAATTCATCAATCTAGGATGGTCACTCCTTTATCCCATTCAAAGTACTATGGCTGGTTGGGCTATAGTTCAGGCAACAGCTAGGAAAACTGTCACCCCCTCGTTCTCAGTGGTGCCATCACCACATTTTATCAGGCTATTTGAACTATTTCGGTATACCGTAACGTGGCCTAATACAGTGTGGTCGCTATTTGTCCCTGTGTAGCATGCTTTTGAATAGCCAGGCCGCATCATCAGGAATTACTTTTTTATTTTATTATTAGGAGATACTCTTCGTCCCCAGTTTATACTTTTTATACTCCTTGTGGAAAATGGTACGGTGCGTGTGAATCGTACAAATACGATAATTAGAGCAGTATTTCGCAGAATCTAAAAGGATATCTTAGTGTAATAAAATGGGGGACAGTACTTTTTAATAATACAAAATTCTGTATTAGATAATGTATATTGCACCTGAAAAGAATGTTTGCTGATATATTTTCAAGTTACATTCAGTAAAATATGCAAAACACTGGTGTTTAATCGCTGAACGTAGTCTTCTGCGGAACAAATTATCTCATTTAAGTCACATAGCTTTGGTTCAAACATGAACCATATATCACACTACCTGTATAAAAGAAAATGCTAACAATCCACAAAGTTCTTTGTAATATTTTATTTTAAAGCATTATTTTCATGTTTTGAACTTTTGATAATGATCATTCTTCGGTACACAGGCTTATATAGGACTAATGTGAATTATAGAGCCGTCTGATATATTCCCATGTATCTCCAGTGTTACTAGGGGGATACAGGTATAAACTGCAATGAATAACACGTTTGGGCAACATCTGAAGTATATGTCACGTTTTCAAGGGCCGCCTGGGTCAGACTGACAAAACTGCCTGTTTACAAACCTGCCCTACGGGCACATGAACAACCACTGGAACAAGATCCATTAACATTTCTTGCAAAATCTGTCATTAATTAGTTTATCCTAATATAATGCCTATATGAAGCGAGATTCCATAACATCAGTTCTGTTCTTATGTGATCTTCTTACAGGCTTTTACTGTGCATCACACATGCATATTTTAGTCATCAAAGAAAACTCTTCACCTGTTATGCCTCCCAAATATAGTCAACGTTTAGGCAGATTTCACCGATTTTCGCCTGTAAAATCCTTGGGATAACACATTGTAAGACGTGTTCCTTAAACAGAGAGAGAGATAGAGAGAGAGAGAGAGAGAGACGGGGGAGGTCAATCCAAGGAGAAGTAGTACCTCAGAAGGTCTTACGACCTGTACCTCAGAGGTAGAGTCACTCATAAAAGTTCGTGGGGGTTCGTTTGTGTGTGGGCCTGTCCAGTCCCCACCCCTTTCTGAACGACGAGTCTGGATAACAACCTGAATACTCACACACCCATCATGGCAGAACTGTGACGTTGATGTCACAAAGTATGAAAGGATTATGTTTGTCAATCATGTGTTATCGGTAGTCATAATCAATTACATATTTTATGTGCATGATAAGATATGAAGAATTAAGGACCTTCTGTGTCTAAGTTTTCATTAATGAAGTGGGCAGTGACGACGGTAGTGCAGGCCAAGATGCATTTGAATCGTTTTGAAAATTTGCTTCGTATCCACACGAATAATATTGTAAACCGTTAAGAGCTAAAAGCACACAGTATCTGCCATTAACGTTGTTTAGCTTATAATCGTCATACCGTGTATTCCTCCAAATATCCAAAGAAAACCAAATATGAATATTAAGTAATAAAATTTTTTAAGTAGACCAAGACTCGAAACAATGAGTAGTGAAGCGGTCCGAGTTGACTAAAGTCGCAATGGAACAGCCCCAAGTCTAAGGCAACACTACTGAAGGAAAAGCATAAAGCAGGTAAGAAACTACTAATGTAATAACTACAGGAAACAATTGACTTACTTCAATATTTTCCTGTAGTTATTACGTGAAAGTTTCTTTCCTGCTTCGTGTTTTTCCATCAGTAGTGTTGCCTTTGACTCAGGGCTGTTCCATTGCGACTTTGACCAACTCAGACTGCTTCACTGTTCATTGTTTCGATTCTTGGTCTACTTAGAATGTTTTACTTCTTATTATCCAGCTTTGGTTTTCATTGAATATTTGGAGGAATATACGGTATGAGGAAGATATGCTAAACAACGTTAATGGCAGATACAGTGTGCTTTTAGCTGTTAATGGTTTGCAATATTATTCATGTGGATACGAAGCAAATTTTCAAAAAGATTCAAATGCATCTCGGCCTGCACTACCGTCGTCACTGCCCACTTCCGTAATTAAAACTTACACATTGAAGGGGCTCTAACCTTCATATCTTATCATACAACACTGAATATGTAATTGATTATGACTACCGATAACACATGACTGACCAACATAATCCTTTCATACGTTATTACATCAGCGTCACAGTTCTGCCGTGTGCATGTGTGTGTGCGTTGTCACGTCGTTATACAGACTCCCCGACCAGAAAGGGGTAGGGACTGTACAGGACCACACACACCCGAACCCCCACGAACTTTTATGAGTGACTGTACCATGAATGAATTTACAATGTATTAGTTGTCATTCAAATAATGAGTGGAAAATAGACCAGAGATGAAGGCTCTCTCCACCCACCTCTCCCATCTGCGAAACGGGCACGGAAAAGGAAGTACACCTAACCCGAGGGGTAGGGGGAAGCGTAGGCTAGGAAATTGGAGGAAATATTCATTGTTCTACAAAGTGGCAGAGCTCTGAACTGCTCTGTCGACGAAGTGTCAACTACCTGTGTTGGTAGACGATTCCAGATACTGCAGATCTTATACGTGGAAAAATTTTCTAATGTATCACATGGAATCCTCATTGGAGGAGTATCAGCTGCCGGTTCAGACGAAGTAACAAGGCTTTTATAATAAAAGTAACTTAATCACTAGGCAGTGTTGAGAGGAAAATAACAAAATAAATAGGTCAGTTATATGTCCGTGTTTCAATATGGTTTTCTCTTTACATGCTGGTTATTTAACATAATTCTGGTATTAAAGTTTGATATTATTGGCTGCTTCTTCATAATACATACTGTTACCAGACCCATAAACAGAGCTGGGATGCTACAGACAAGCATTGACTTTTTTCGTCCACTTTGAGCAATGCGAGGCGATATATTTTGTGTGTGTGTGTGTGTGTGTGTGTGTGTGTGTGTGTGTGTTCCCGAAATATCTCGAAGAGTGGTGGAATTTCCACCAAACCATGAAAAAATGAAAGAACTGATTAACTTTTGGTGAGGACTTGAACAAAGGCGACCGGATGCCAGCCGCTAGACGTCAAATTACATTTTGTCCAATATGTCAGCAATGAATAGAGATATGTTCTTAAAATTAGGCATGAAGGTAGCTTGTACCTTCGCCAAGATATTTTGCCGGTGATTGGCATTTGGCCTCAGGATGCTTTTGTTTTTCATTTCACTAAAAATTTAAACAGACTTCAGACCGATAATTCTCTTCTATATTTAACCCAGTAGAAATCATTGTCATTCTATGTTTAACCCGGTAGAAATCATTGTCACCCCAGGGTGAAGGTTTGGCTCATTTTTAAAATATAAATAAGGAGGGAACCCCAGGCTGGGTCCTATGATCTTTGAGACTATGACCTGATAGACGAAATGTTTAATGCTAAGAACCTTCACCATAAAATCCCACCTGCAGCAACTCTGGGTTTTGGAGGGTTAAGTGCAGCGGCCGTGTATATAACCCACCTATCATGAAATTCTTTAGAAGCAACAGCAAAATTTTGTAATCATTTGTGTGAAGATAACTAGCCATGCCTCGTCCAGTAATGGTTGTTCTGCAGTGCAACAGTTGAGGTGTTTGTGCAAATTGGGAGGAACTTAACTGCTTGTGTCTGAGTTTCACCTTCTGTGTTTGCATTCAAGAGACTATGGTGGGAGACAAGGCTCTTCCTGCTCCAAGAGGATATACAGTCATTCACTCACCAGCTCTTATGGACTGTGTTTCTCGAGGTGGCTGTGCTCTCCTCTGCTGTACTGATGTTCCATTTACTTATTTTCCTGTCTGGTCACTACTTTAGGCTGTGGCTGTTCAGTTACACTTGGGGAGGAGTTACATATTTTGTTTTCTTTATTTACCCCTCCCCACCTTCCACGTCCCTCTGTGCCTTGACCACTCTATTCGTCAGCTTCCTAGGCCACTTGCTTTTCAAGGTGACGTGGATGGGCGTCATGCGTTGTGGGGAGAAAATTTATGTAACACCTGTGGTGAACTGGCATCTTTGGCTGATGATTTGGACCTGGTTCCTCTGAGCACGGGAGACCTGACACATTTCTTGTACAAACTGGTACTCTATCTATTATTAATCTTACTCTGGTATCCTAAGATTCTTCGCTGAACTTTTCATGTGAGATTTCGTCTGATTTGATTCTGTCTGACTTCAGTGGTATAGATCATTGCCCTATTGTGGTTAAAGCATTCAGCTCTATGTCGGTGAAGCGTTCCCCTCGCTGGTGTTTGGGTAGGACTGATCGGGAAAAGTTTGCACATCACTGTAGTCTCCACTGTAGTGTTCCAAACTTTCAAAAGGCTGATGATGAAGAACAGTATTTCACAACTACTGTATATCAGGCTGGCCTTTTCTCTATTCCACGAACGTCTGGAAACTTTTGCAGTTGACCTGTGCCTTGGTGGAATGAGGAGTGTGCTTTAGGTAGGCGTGTCCACAAAGCTGCTTATAGGAACTTTAGGAAGAATGAAGATGTCTTCTTTTAAATTCAGTTTAAGAAAGCTCGTGCCCGTTATCTGTGGGTTATGAAGAACTCGCATCAAACCTTATTGAGAACCTATGAATCATCAGCCACCTCATCCACTCCTTTACCATTGGTCTGGAAGGTGATGAAAATTACGGGTAAGTAGTCACTTTCTCCTCCCTTGGTGCTTATAATTCAGGGGTCTTCTTTATCCAACTCCTCTGAAGTAGCTGCAGCCCTGGCGGAGCATTTTTACAATGTTTTTTCCCTCCAAGCCATGTAACTTATTCCAGCATCAACAGGAAAGGTTTGGTATTTTATTTCTGTAGACTGAATGGGGTCCTTATGTTTTCTTTGCCGTCTGTGAACACAAGGCTGCTCTCCAGCAGTGTAATGACTCTTCTCCTGGGCCCAGTAACATTCGTTTTGCAATGATTTACCATTTACCATATAATTCTCTATTCTTATTAATGATTTATAATTGAATACAGGATGAAGATAAAGTTGCCACTAATTAATTCGCGACTTTGTAATAGTATTATATAAGGGAACGTCTGAATTTCATTGAAATGCATTTATTTTCGCTCAGACCGTTAACTGTCTCGCTTTTGCACTCAGATCGTAATGAGTTTTCATACACCTTGTCATTGTTTTCATAAGTGACTGTCTTTCTGTATAGACAGTGCGTTTCACTGAGCGAAAATTTTTGTGTAGTTGTCGTTCTCAAATTGCCTCTTGACCATTGATTTGGGCCATCCCCAGCCTGCTTACGTAAGTCAATCGGTGTCGAGCAGCTACGGGAGGAGGTTCGTTGTGTCAGACCTGAGAGAGGAGGTCTTCTAGCGCCTAGAATCTCCAGATTTCAACTGTTGCCGCTGGCGTAGGAGTCACACAGCTGATCACCAAATTTATGTTTTGGTTTGTGTGGATCCCTCAACTGACCACCATTATCTATCAGCTTAGACGTGACTGCACTGTTCCACCCGCTGTTCGAAGTCACTTCCTCACTGACACTCTCCACCAAAGTCTCTCCATCACAACAGATGGTGGGAATACTGGTGCAGATCCTGTTGAAGGAATGTGGTAGCGTGTGCAGGTGACAGACAACTGAGCAGATTTATCTCTCTTTATTGGCCACAGAAAGATACAACTGCAACAAAGAGAGAACTCAGAGTAATACGTCCCTTTCATTTGATGATAAGTGCATTCTGCCTCACATCTCCCCTGCTCCCCACTGGGCGTGGTCAGATCAGCATAAAATAGAGGTGCCAATCCTCAGATATTCTGGGATTTATACAAGAGCGGAAGTAAGTTACAACTCTACCATGCACATTATACACCTCACTAATGTAGCATTGATTACATTAAAATATACCAACGGGGTAAATGTTTCCCCAAGATTTTAACATATTTACAATTCATATTTCTCTATCGTCTTCCCTTACCCTCATGTTTACGCCGGAGAAGTGCTGACTTTCGCAGGTCTAGCGCTCATTTTATTCTCACGCCGCACTTACACTGAAGTGGCATTTGGATTCTTATTTCAACACTACGATACATTTTCTCTAAATATGAATAATATAATGTGTACAGTAGCGAGAGCCATGCTCCAATGTGGAAAAAAATGTCAGACACTAGAACATTGCTCGGCCACACCTTTCGACG
Organism: Coenobita brevimanus; assembly: GCF_032717465.1. Taxonomy (NCBI): domain Eukaryota; kingdom Metazoa; phylum Arthropoda; class Malacostraca; order Decapoda; family Coenobitidae; genus Coenobita; species Coenobita brevimanus. Next base: position 28,276,093 of record NC_137040.1, on the reverse strand, counting down.
TCTCCGTCGACATTGTTGTCCTAACTACCATGTAGCCTAACCAATGTGTAGGTTAGCTAACTATACAGGCAAGTCCACTTGCGATCCGCGAGTATGGACCCGTGGTTTTAGTGGGTTTCTCACTCGGCCCTTTACATAGTAGCCCCAAACACAAACACAGGACAAGATCACAATAAGTAGACCAATGCCATGACCAAAATATGAAGGAGAAAGGTATGAAGGGAGACAGGACAGTACATATGGTTCTAAATCAGTCTTGTTTAGGTGGGAGAGGAATTGTATTCTCTTGAGCACATGAGACAGCCTGTTCACATTCAAGGTACAAACATTGAATGAAGGTAAAAAGGGTCGTAACTGGGACAAGAAGTTCACCGACAAGGCTAGATTGTGCTTGTTAGGTAGAACTGGTATCTCTTTGCTGTGCAACTCACAATAATCGGGTGCAACATAGTAACCCTTTACCGTAAGGAACTGTTTTTGTGAGGCACATGTGAGTGTTACGTCCTCTGTCTCAGGAAAGAAGTAGTATTGTTTCGCATGTACATGAGCATGGAAAACTGACTTCAATTGGAAAGTGCAACGTTGCAGTGCAGAGGAAATGTTTGTGTCCAAAAAGACCATCTTACACTCTTCTACCCCTAATGGAGAGAAGACAAATGGAAAGCAGGACATACATGGAGATCAAGAAATTAGGCCTTACACTTCTCAAATTCATCCACAGCCGTTTCTGCTATATACCTTTTGTCATCCGACACAACTAGCACCTCTGGTCCCTCATTCAGAATGACAAGTGTGTTGTTAGTAGTAGCAAAAGGGAAAGGAATAAACCGCCATGCATGGAATGTTACAGCATTCCTCATAGGTACCAATATCAGGATGCCCTCATGGGTCAACTGGGCCTCTAACAATGGGCAATAATATTCCAGTTGACTCATCCCAAAAAGAAGCATAAATCCATGCATCACCATAGCTACGTCAAGAGTGTTGATTAGAATGTGAGTAGGAAGCAATAAAGCATTAACCCTATTCAAATTTGCATCGATTAAGCCAGTCACCATATTGGTGGCATGCGACTCCAAAGCAGTGTTTGACTCATCGAGAGCATGTAAGTACTCAGCGATTAATACTAAGTTAGCCAGGGTTGGTAGGTTAGTCTGGATGTTATTCACAACTCCTACGAGATGGTTGGTAGTCTTAATTATCTCGTTAGCTTTGTTAGTGAACTCACCTAACTGTTCATATGTGTATACGATTGGCCTGTTATTTGCCTTAGCCGCCAATGCCAAAGCATGCATCTGTCTGCCCAATTGCACTACATCCTTGTCTAGTGCTGTACCAAAGAGCTTTTGAGACAGGATACCTAGAAGATCCACAAGTCCTCTCTTAGTAAGTGCATGGACATGCTTGGATAGATCAGAATTTGCATTAGGTAAAGCAACATGCAAATTAGTGGGCCTGTCTGTGAGCCTATCTATATGTCCAGTGTGAAGCTCGACTATTCCATGCAAGGTTTGTACTAAAGCTTCACTGTCCGAGGTCGTCAACTGTGGGTTCCGGTTGAAGAATTTTCCTACTTCCAACAGTTGCTGTCTGAGGTGAAACTCCCTTAGAGACCTCTTGAACAGTATCTGGAGCTTGGAGATAGCCTTCCATTGGATAGTAGATGCATACTGCATCCTCTACCACTGCGACTTCTTTAAGTGGGCTCTTCAGTGCTCCTGGCATCAACGCAGTCGTGTCCATGTCCGACATTGTTCCATAGGTCCACTCCAAGCAATGTGAGAGGAGTACAAGCCACAGCCACCACATTTTCTGCAAGAGAAGATACTCCCTTAATCGCTCTTGCTGTGGGATCATAGCTTGCTGCGATACTCTTGATTAATTTAAGGACAGGTACAGATGACGACATAGACTGTGACGAAGACAGAGGGGACAACACATCAGACAACTGGTTAGTTAGGCCTAGCTCTTGACTTACTGGTATGATCCTGTCAGCATGTACTATCTCCTGAGTTCCATTAGCATCATCCCTTATTCTATAAGTATGTGGTGTATGGTCCGCAGAACTTAGGTCTGAGCTTGGAAGTTCTCTCAGGGTTATGGATCATAACCTTCTGGCCTATCTCCAACGTCTTTTCTTGACTACCTTTGTGTTGTTTTGCCATCATCTCCGCTCTTGAGGCTTTTAATGTTTTTCATACTTCACTATGTATGCATTGGAACTTTGCAAGCTGAACTTTGTTATAATAATAACGTAGAAGGTCCAGCCAGCAAATCGTAGGGTAACACCTTCTCTTCCCCATAAAGTATATAATGAGGAGACTTTCCAGTTGACGAATTGTCTGAGGAGTTGATGGCTGCCACTACGTGTGGTAACCAGTCTTGCCAGTTATCCTCCAATGAGTAGATCGTTGGTCTCAAGACTTCCAGTATTTTCCTGTTTGTCCTCTCTACTAGGCCATTGATCTTGGGACTGTAAGGCGCAATAAAGACTTGCCTTACCCCATATGTATGACAGATTTCCTCTAATACTTGGTTATGATATTCACTGCCATTATCTCTGAGCAATACCTTCGGTGTAGAGTATGGACAAATCATTGAGGTTACAAAAGCGTGCGCCACCTCCTCTGCAGTTTCCGTCTGTAAAGGTGCTAAAACAGTGAATCGCAAAAAATGGTCCACTGCCACCAAAACATAGCTTGAGCCTTGATGACTCTTTGGCAACGATAAGAGATCAATGGAGACTGTATCCCAAGGTTTTTCCAGTAGGGGATACTCCAAAATGGGAGTCGGAGGTCCCGTCGTTCCTCACACTTCTGTGCACTTGACACATTGACTAATGTGGGCTTATGTGTCCCTCCTCATGGTTGGCCAATACTACTTTTTTCTTGCCTTATGTATGCATCTGTTGCGTCCGGGGTGACCCGCTTGTGGTATGTCATGAACCACTTGTAACATGGCTTGCTGTAGTGTAGCAGGAACAACCAACTGATACCCTGGGGGTTTCTTATACAAAAGACCCCATTGAAGATGGAAGTGAGTTATCGGTACTGGAAGTTCAGGTAGACAAGACTTGTTGCCAGACTCAAAGGCATAGATGACTTGAGACCACATCACATCCTTACATTGTTCTGCTTTTACCATGTCCGGGGAATACCCAGAAAGAGGGATATCCTCAGATATGGCAGCAGCAATGTTTCTACTCAGCGCGTCGGCAATGTCATTTTGTTGGACTGGTAAATATCTGACCTCTGGGTCAAACTCCATTACCTTGCTGAACCAACGCTTACCGTGTAAGTTCTTCCCCTTAAACAAGTCACGTATGGGTGCATGGTCAATTAAAACAATTATCCGGTAGCTGAAGATGATATCCCAAAAATGTCCTAACGCCCACATGACTGCTAATGTCTCCAAATGTGTCACCGAATAATGCTTTTCTGAGGGTCTTAGTGCCCTACTGGCATATGCAGTGGTGTGCATTTTGCCTTCCTCATCCTTTTGCTGTAACACCGCTCCCAGTCCCAAACCTGAGGCATCTGTGCACAGGTAAAAAGGTTGAGTATAATATTGAAACGCTAAGACAGGTGCCTCTGTCATGGCTTTCTTGAGGTCATTCAAGCTTTTCTCTTCCAATGGTCCCCAATTCCATGCGGCATCCTTCTTAACCCCTTAAGACCGTAATTATTTCAGGCAGGGTACCTCCCACAACCGCAATTCGGTGGTGTTTTGGCAACTTTCACCAAGGGCAAATTGACTGTGTTCTGGCTGAAGAGGAAGAATTTACACACCTGACAACGCAATCCGTACCCCCGTAGGCCTAGTGGTTACCGCACAATCACGCGTCAAAGTTCAAAAAACGTTTATGATAGTTACCCCTCGAAAAGAATTGAAAACATGAACATTTTGATAACTACGTAGTTTTCTTATTGAAACTGGTCACTTCAAAGTGTTTTGTCACTAGACTCTGGGGAGATAAAGTAGGCTATGGAAAGTAGGCCTATAGGTATGGGATTAGAAATAACCAGCTTTTTGCATGAAAAGAAAGCACTTCATTGTGTTCTGTAACATCTACCATGAAAACAGGTGTGTGTGTAGGTGTGGGGAGATAACTAGTATGGGGAGTAGGCCTACAAGGCCCTGGTGATACTTTGGGGAAAAAATTTTGGCAACAACCAAATTTTCCTGTAGAAACCCTCCATTTCAGTGGGATTTGTCATACCAGCCATAAAAACAGGTGTGTATGTAGTTGTGGGGAGATAAAACAGGTGTGGGGAGTAGCCCTACCAGGCCTCATAGTCATTCCAAAACTAACACAGACGCATATGAATGTTTATAACCATCAAGGACATCAAAATAAAGTTGACTAATGCTATAAATGCATGCATAAGAAAGGAAAAAAAAAACAATAATTTGTTTCCGATTTCTCTTTTGCTGTCCAAACTTCTCGTTACACATTTATCACACCATTACAGTTATCACAACTACACTTCATCACACTTATCATTACAGTTTCGGCAACAACCAAATTTGCTTGTGGAAACTCTCCATTTCATTGGAATTTATCACACCAGCTATGAAAACAGGTTTGTTTGTATGTGTGGGGAGATGAAACAGGTGCGGGGAGTAGCCCTACAAGGCCTCATAGTCTTTCGAAAACTAACACAGACGGACACTAATCAGAGGTGCTAATCTGGGCAGGTAGGGAGAATGGAAAAAAAAAAAAGAAAAAAAAAAGAGATGCGTCGTATGTAGTACAACATACAGCATTGTCCAACTACGTATGTACAGAAACTGGTAGGTACGAAGTGAGAAATGAACAGAGTGAGGTGTAGCAATTTGGGAAGAAGTAGACCTAATGTGAAACAGGTACGTACAGTCAACAAGAGTTCCACTTGGATCACCTAGTCGCGGGATATGGCTAACGTGGCAAAGCGCGTGTGTGTGTGTTCCTGTGTACATGCCCGATAATTTATCGAATCATCAAGCTTCATCCTCTGTGCCGTATTATATTATTATATGGTCATTGTATTATGCTGTGATATTGGCGAATAAATACTGTGTGATTGGGATAATGAGCTGTGCACTAAGCTATTTATAGAGTCTGATTTATATAAAATAATTCTTTTATTATATAGCGTGAACGACGATACAGGTTGAGCTGTGGTTCAGAAAAAGTGAGCAAGTTCACCCATAAATGGTACGATGTTTCTGAACCACAACTCAACCTGTATCGTGGTTCACGTTACAAGATAAGAGAAGAATTATTTTATATAAATCAGACTCTATAAATAGCTTAGTGCACAGCTCATTATCCCAATCACACAGTATTTATTCGCCAATATCACAGCATAATACAATGACCATATAATAATATATTACGGCAAAGAGGATGAAGTTTGGTGATTCGATATATTCTCGGGCATGTACACACGAACACACACACACGCTCTGTTGCCACGTTAACCATACTCCGCGACTAAGTGGTCCAGGTGGAACTCTTGTTGACTGTACAGTACATCAGGCCTGATACTCGGGGGCCTGTTGGGGGTTGGAAGGGTAGTAAGGGACAAGGAAGGAGAGATGGGGTGTGGTTTAGTTGGGGGGGGGGGAAGAGGCTAGCAGGAAGGAAGGAGGGACAAGAGAGGGTGGGAAGGGACGCAGGTTGTTGTGGGAGGAGAGATGCAGTTGTGTGGAGGGGTGGGAGAGTGATGGGGGACAAAGAGGGCGTGAGGGAGTGGACTCAGTGGAGTAGAGGATGGCATGGAGGCGGCCGAGAAGGGGGTGCCCTCCACCTCCCGGGTTGGTCCGATCCCCCCTCATGCCACATCAGGGGCGAGTTCTCATTGGCCTGAAGCCATGTACGTCATAATCGGGGTGGAGCTAGCGCTCCTCAGTTTTTTTACAGACCACATTCAATTGATGCAATTAGGCATTTTGGCATAAAACTCAAATTGCATCAGTTGATGTGATTAGGACTTAAGGGCTTAAGCAGTGTCGTCAATGGTGATGCGATAGCAGTATATTTGTGGACAAAACTCCTGTAGAAAGCAGTGAGCCCTGGAAGTGAGCGACCATCATCCTTGAACTTGGGTGTAGGGAAATGAACCATGGCTGTAACCTTATCCAGAAGAGCCTTGATGCCATCGCCATCAACTAAGTGCCCTAGAAATCTAACATTTGACTTTAGGAAGTAGCACTTTGATAGCCTGATTTTCAGACCCTCGGATGTTAAGGTTTCCATCACTTGTTTTAACTTACTAAAATGAGTGTCCATGTCTTTGCTCACAATTATTAAGTCATCTCGATACGCCAGGACGTTCTGCCCAATCATGTCACCAAACAACTGATTTATCATCCTCTGAAATGTCAAAGGAGCATTACTCAGTCCAAAAGGCATCCAGAGAAATTCAAAATGCCCACAGTGAGTGCTAAAGGCAGTGATGGGATGCGACTCTTCGGTCAGCTCCTTCTGCCAATACCCTGATGCTAGATCCAGGCAGATGAACACCGTATTTTCCTTACCCAAGGACTGCAGTAAATCTCTGAGATGCGGAATTGGATAACGATCGGGTATGATTACCTTGTTCACTTGCCAAAAATCCACAATAGGTCTCACACCACCGTCCTTTTTAGGCACCAGAAAGAGTGGTGCATTCCAAGATGAGGAAGAAGGCTGAATGTCTTCATCATGAAGCATCTTTTCAACTTCCTCTTCCACTGCTTTCCTTTGGCTGTGTGGTAGGCGGTATGCAGGCACATATATCGGATTTGTACCAGGGCACAAACCAATATGATGCTTCACCTTGTCTGTCCTACCCAGTGGTTCTCATGGAAGTGCCACTACATCGGAGAATTCTTTAAGAAATGCTTTATGGCAACATTATCTGTTACCTTCACATATTGTTCTAGCAGCTTTCCTCTCCCAAGACGTGTTGGTTTCGAGTGAGTCATTGTTTGTGATGTGACTATGGGAGAGATCACCGGTACGTCGTTGACTTCCTTTACAGGGGCACCATAGGACATCAAGTCGCCTACATAACAACCATCTTTGAGCTTAACTGTGCCACCACTCATATTTGCGATGAAGAGGGGCGTCTTCTGGTCTGGCCCGACATTACTCGGGGTGGACTCCAGCGACAATGCCTTATGTTTGATGGTCTCTGGTAAGCATGCCACATCAGTTTCCTCCGACACATCAGGTACTTGGACAGGAATATTGCAGACAGTTCAACTGGGTAAGTGGTGATTCCCACTCACTATAGCCCTGACCTGCTATCAGTCCATACCTCAATTCCGTGTTCGTCTGGGGACTCCCTTGACACTTCACTTGTTGGGGTCACAACTGGTTGAACGGTTCCTTGTTGGATGCCAGTTCCAGCTTGTGTTGCTGAGGGAATAAGGCCTACAAACTCCTTCCCATTAAAGGAAATTGAAAATCTCTGAGGGTGTATAATCACATTATACTCTTCCATGGATTCAAGGCCCAATAACCCATCAGCTGGCAGAGGGAAATCCTCAACCGCATAAAATGTAGCACATAACACAGGAGATCGTTTATGTGCCCTCAGTGTCAACAGTACCTGGCTTATGATCTTTATTTTATTCCCTGCCACACGTGTCAAAATGATATCAGATGCTGACAACGTCCATTTGGTTTGAGGCATCAAATGTTTGAGCCTCTCCAGTGCTTTACTAGATATAATATTTGCACATGCCCCAGTGTCCACTATCAAAGACACCTGGCCTTTCCTTATGATCCAAGGAATGGACAGCAAAGCCACCTTTTTAATAGTTGCCACACACGCATCGGTGGATTGTAACATCCTTCGTGTTACATCTGCGTGCAGCCCCGAGCTTCCCCCGAACTAGCTTGGTTGCCCAGTTTTTCCCAATTGTCAAGAACAATTGGGCAATAGCCCGTAGAATGAGGACACCACCCATGGATAATGCACCATCTTTGTACCTTTGGCTTTTTAGCCTTGGCCTGGTTAAGATAAGCAGTTGCCATATTAGGTTCATGCCATGCAGAAGGAAGATTCACCTGAGTTTGCATGCCAATACTGTTAATATTCATGCCCCATGGATTAGCACAAGGATCCTGGGTTTGCATGCCAATACTGTTAGTATTCATGACCCATGGATTAGCACAATGATCATGGGTTTGCATGTCAATACTGTTAGTATTCATGCCCCTTAGATTAGCATAAGGATCCTGGGTTTGCATGTCAATACTGTTAGTACTCATGCCCCATGGATTAGCATAAGGAACATTAGCAAATAAATGGTCTTGTCCTTGCTGTCCAGAGGTTAATGGTGTACTGAACATGCCTGAGGGGTAAGTGGGTATCTGAGTGGTTGCATTACTATCAGAGGTTAGTGAACTTTGAGTTTCTTCTTGAAAGGTCAAGGGTGTTGTTGTAGCATGTTCAACCTCCACAGTCTCTTCTGTACTACTGTAGGTGTGCCTTCAGCGAGACCGGTGGCCACTTTGAACCTAACTGAACGTTCAGAGAATGTTAACCCGCGCCGTCCCGGCGACGTGAATTAACGCGGCAACAATGCAAGGTCCCTAATTTGCACAAATTTCAATTTTCGCGAGTGATTTCGCGAGTGATTTTTGGCACGTATACACGGGACACCTTCCTCTATTCCTCTACAAGATGCCAAGCAGGAACAATGCCTTACACCACATAACCTCTCCCCCCCCCTGCACGCCATTGTCTCGGCAATTCACCTGTTACCAGTGACCTGGCCAATAAAGACATTCAGGGCCAGAGTGATTCCCCAGTCGATGACAATGTGGAGGACAATGTTTACATAGCATGAAAGGAAGAAACAGTCTGAAATGATGATCAGGTAATGTGGGAAAAAAAAGGTCATGAATGGTGATGAGTTAGTGAGTGAAACAATGCTTATAATGCCTATATTACTGTTTGAAAACCAATATACTCTTGTACTACATATAAATTCGTAACAAGTAAATCAATAAATACTGTTTATGAGTGGATAAAATAGTCACCCTCCCATAGAACTCGTTTTCTTTGGTGCCAGCCTGTTAGAAAACCCAGTCAGGTAAGGAAGGACTTGTACCTAAATCGGGTATTTTAAACCTCAGGTGAGCGATTTCTCTATAAATTTTCGATGTTTCTCACCAAAAGCGGATGTTTGAGCCAAAAAAAAAAAAAAAGGTACAAAAACGTCGGGATGGGGCGGATTAAATAAGAATGACCAGAATGCAAATGCAAAGTGTTCAAGTCCTCACTATCCAGTTCCTCAGAAGTGTCCTGATCATCTTGAACCCCAAGGTTTCCCTCACACATATCACATAAAGTTTGGATGTTCTTGTCCAATGTCTCAATCCACTCACAAAATTCTGAGTCTGATTCAGTAGATTTTGCTTCCTTTGTGGTTGGTTTGTCTGAATCTTCCCTAAATTTTCATCCCCACTTCTTCACTGTATCCATCTAACCTTGTCAGAAATATTCCTTTCCCAGTCACAGGAAGATAAATTGACATAGGATAGTTATGGGGTTTAGTAACAGAGAATAGAAGACATATTAACAGAAAGGAGAAACTGAGAAACCTTTATTTTTACACACATCACCTAACTAACGTGTGTTGCTAAAACCGTGTATGTGGTACTGTGCATGTACACTACCTAGGTATCAGATGAATGCTGAAGTCCAGGTAGAATGTCACTCCACACACTCCGCCAGGTTTCTTCTCCAACCACACAACGATGCTCTCCCCACAATGATCCGAGAGTGACTGACTGCGAGACGTCACCCTGCAAACAGCCACACGCTCCACACACACTCGCCCTCCCTCACTCTGACCTCCATGCCAGGGTTGCTAGAAGTGGCCAGACAACACCACCCCTCACCGCACTGGCCTCATGCCTCACCGAGATCTCGCCTTTCACGCATGACAGCGAGATAGTTGCCAGTTCGTGCTTGAAAGTAGAGATATCTTGCACTGGCAGGATAATGAGAGAGAACGAGTTTCACTACTCTGATATATTATCTGCTCCACTTACTCCGCAATTAGTCCCATTGCAACAGTGAAAGTAAGATTTTCTGTTTCAACTGTAGGATCATGAGCGGTTGCAAGGGGTATCACTGCACAAATCCCTTTAGCACCTTTTCGTATCTCAGCACTGAACACCAAATTTAATGTTGCTGCTGGCATAGGAGTTGCACAGCTGATCCCCAAATTTATGTTTCGGTTTGTGTGGATCCCTCAACTGACCACCATTATTTATCACCTTAGGCGTGACTGCACTGTTCCACCCGCTGGTCGAAGTTATTTCCTCACTGACACTCACCACCAATGTCTCTCCATCGCAACAGATGGTGGGAATATTGGTGCAGATCCTGTTGAAGGAATGTGGTAGCGTGTGCAGGTGACAGAAAGATACAGCTGCAGCACAGAAAGAATTCAGAGTAATCTGTCCCTCTCGTTTGAATGATTAGTGCATTCTGCCTCACATCTGCCCTGCTCCCCACTGGGCATGGTCAGATCAGCATAAAATTGAGATACCAATCCTCAGATATTCTGGGATTTATTCAAGAGTAGAAGTAAGTTACAACTCTACCATGCACATTATACACCTCAATAAAGTAGCATTGATTACATTAAAATATATCAACAGGGTAAATGTTTCCCCAAAACTTTAAACAAATATACAATTCATATTTCTCTATCGCCTTCCCTTACCCTCATGTTTACGCTGGAGAAGTGTTGACTTTCGTAGGTCTAGTGCTCATTATATTCCCACACCACACTTACACTGAAGTGGCATATGGATTCTTATCTCAACACTACGACACATATTCTCTAAATATGAATAATATAATGTGTACAATAGCGAAAGGCATGCTTCAATGTGGAAAAAAATGTCAGACACTAGAACACAACGATTCCCAATATTTCCCCGCCGAGTTTCACGATCAGTTGCAGTGAACTTAGCAGCGAATAGCAGCGCCTGGTGTGCAACGGGCAGACTCCCAGTCTTTCATAGCTTCAGCTCCGTTCCCTTCACTGACCAGCTTTTGAATGAGTGAGAGAGTTTATTTCCATTGTTATTTGAATTCACTAGTCCTTCTGTGATAGTGAATTCCCCTTTTGAATTCATTTTGAGATTCATGTAAAGTAAATTTATTGTAATCAATAAATTTACATTTCTTTTCTTTGAGCTCATTTAACTGTATTAATGGCGTTTGATGTCTCCATACTGAGCTTAATATAGTTTGCTACTCCCAGTTAGCACAAACATCTTATATTAATCACAACTGGTATTTAAGCCAGTTCTTCCATATTAAAACTCAAATCTGCTGTGCCAGGTAAGAGTTAAGCATCAGCAAGAACTTGTTCATTAATATTATTATTTATTGATTGTTAGGGGGTAAGAATACTTTCTCAGAGGTTAACAGTACTAACAATCAGCACTCGTGAGCGATTAGTCTCCGCTGTGTACTATTGAGAAAGTTTATAAAATGCTCGTCTTTGGAGAACTGGCGAAGTAAGCCAGCATAAAGTAAAACTTACTACTTGATTTCACAAGTCAATTCCTTGTGTTTACCTTTTATTAATATCAGCATTATTCTTAAATTCACTGACCCATGTGACAAAATTATCCACTTATTGGGCGATGCGAATGGTTCTTCGATTTCCTAAGCCACTTAAAAACTATTTTAATAAATTTAACTATTGTGCCATTTGTTTGACACCTTGCATGCTGACTGTTTGAGAAGATGGTTAGCATGAGGCTAACTAAAGAAGAGGTTTCTTCTCTCTGTCACAAAGAGGGTTTCATTGGATGAGATATACACTGGACTACCTCATCGGACCTGAATCAGCAGTCTGTGAGTCTTTTGCATCTAGACAGCATCAAGCAGCTTTGTTCCTCGACCTGGAAAGGGCATATGATACGGAAGCGAACCATAGCATTATGCATTTTACAGTCTGGGGCTGCATGGCCACCAGCCATTGTTCCTTAGTGACTTCTAGTTGAATTGCAGGTTTCAGGTCCGTGTGCTCTCCTCAGTCTGTCCTATTAGTTCAAGTGGAAGGTGTTCCACAGAGGAGTGTGCTAAGTGTTCCTTTATTTGCTATTGCCATCACTGGCACACTTGATTCCCTGCCACAAAGGGTGTCTTCTTCACATTATGTGGAAGATCTTTCTTGTAGGCTCGAAAGATATTCTTTGTTCCAGTGTATTCCAAGTACCTAGTACCCTTTTCAGATGTTGATATCCCTCCTGCAGATTTTTTTTTAATGCGAGGAAGAAGGAACCAAAGGCCATGAGCCCGCAGTAACTGTTCCCTCCAAGAGAAAAACAAAATACAATAGAGAGCCAAATTCAAGATCCGATCATTTTGAGATGCCTGGACACACTGCGTTTCAAAGACTGGAGATCATAGGCAGCAGGAAATACAGATAGAGGGAGACAGTTCCAGAGCTGACCTGTTGCATAAATGAAAGACTGGAAGTAACGGTTAACTCTTGCATTAGAGAGTTGGACAGAAAAGGGATGAGAGTTTGCTGCCAGACGGGTGCTACGCGCCCGTCGTAGAGGTGGAGGAATGCAAGCAGACAGTTCAGAGGAGCAATGACCATTAAAGTAGCGATAGAAAAGAGATAAAGATGCAACAGTGCGGCAAAGAGACAGAGCTTGAAGGGAGTCAGTAAGAGGACAAGAGTTAATGAGACGAAAAGCCTTTGACTCCACCCTATTGAGAAGAGCTGTATGTGGGGAGCCTCCCCACACATGAGAGTTGTACTGCACACAGGGGCGGATAAAACCCCTGTATAGAGTCAACAATTGTGCAGGGGTAAAGAAAGAGCGGAGTCGGCTTAGCACACCCAATCTCTTGGAAGAAGATTTTACAAGAGATGTAATATGATCTTTCCAAGATAAGTCCCGAGTAAATGAAACCCCAAGCATGTTCAAGGATGATGCAGGATTAAGCTGAATATTATTAAACATTAGTGGGTATACCTGTGGAAGATTTTGTCGGGTTGATAGGTGTAAGAACTGAGTCTTAGATGCATTATAAACAACCATATTATTTTTAACCCAGTCAGAGATACGAGCCAAGTCAGACATTAGGTGTGCCATAGCCTTATCCCTTGTTTGTTGAAGTAACTGTTGAGATGGGCGTTGCGGGAACCAAATGGAAAGAAGGGTGGAGTCATCAGCGTATGAGTGGATAGGGTTAGATGTACAGCTTAGAAGATCATTGATGAATAAAAGGAAGAGAGTTGGTGATAGGACAGAGGCCTGAGGAACACCACTGTTGATAGATCTAGGAGAAGAACGATGGCCGTCTACAACAGCGGCTATAGAACGACCAAAAAGGAAGCTAGCGATGAAGGCACAGATAGAAAGATAGAAACCGTAGGAGGGCAGTTTGGAAATTAAAGATTTATGCCAGACTCGATCGAAAGCCTTTGAGATGTCAAGTGCAATGGCAAAGCTCTCGCCAAAGTCCCGAAAGGAGGATGACCAGGAGTCTGAAAGGTAGGTGAGAAGATCACCAGTGGAGCGTCCCTGACGGAACCCGTACTGACGATCGGAAAGAAGGTTGTGATAGGAAAGATGCCTTAAAATTTTTCTATTGAGAATTGACTCAAAAACTTTTGAAATACAGGACGTTAAAGCAACTGGACGATAGTTGGAGGGTTGGGAGTGGACACCCTTCTTTGGGACTGGCTGAATGAGAGCAAACTTCCAGCAAGAAGAAAAGGTACAAGTTGACAGACAAAGGCGAAAGAGTTTGCCTAGGCAGGGTGTAAGCACCGAAGCACAGTTCTTGAGAACAACAAGAGGGACCCCATCAGGCCCATATGCCTTGTTAGTACTGAGGCCAGTGATGGCAGAAAATACATCAACTGAAGAAATTTTAATGTCAGCCATGAGGAAGTCAGAGGGGGGAAGTGATGGAGGAACAGCTCCAGAATCGTCTAAGGTGGAATTGGAGGAGAAAGTCTGTGTGAAGAGATCTGCTTTATCAGTAGAAGAAATAGCTACAGAACCATCAGTGTAGAAAAGAGGAGGGAAGGATGATGAGGTAAAGTTGTTAGAAAGATTTTTGGCAAGGTGCCAGAAGGAGCGGGAAGAATTCGAGTTGGAGAGTTGAGAGCATTTAGTATGGATGAAATTATTTTTAGTAGAGCGAAGAACAGACTTAGCACGATTCCGGGCAGAAACGTAAAGATGATGTGATTCAGGGGTGGGTTGGCTCCGGTTCCTTTTGTAGGCCCTCTCCTTGTTGCGGACAGCATTAGAACAAGCGTGATTAAACCAAGGCTTTCTTGCGTTAGTCAAAGGATATGAGAAAGGAATGTATGCTTCCATGCCCGACAGAATAACCTCCGTAATGCACAAGGCATACTCAGCTGGCTCCCGGCCATGGAAGCAATAATCATTCCAGGGAAAATCAAAGAAGTACTGCCTGAGGGCCTCCCAGTCCGCGGCTCCAAAATGCCACAGACGACGTTTCCCTGGAGGGTCCACAGGCCGTACTGGAGTGATAGGACAGGTTAAGGTAATAAGGTTGTGATCGGAGGAGCCCAACTGAGAGAAAAGATTAACAGAGGAAACAGAAGGATTAGTTGTGAGGAAGAGGTCAATTATGTTGTTCTAATTCATTATTTTCAATGGTAGGATAATCTACTTCATCCTGGATATCCACATAAGGCACTGGATGGAGCTGTCTGCCATATAACATATGAGCCAGTGTCAATGCCAGGGTCTATCATTAATCCTACCCTCATTTTCAGTTATCATTGTTCTTAACTCTTCTCTTGTGATCTTAGTTCTGCGTAAAGTTTTCCTAAGGCAGTTCTTCACAATACCAATCACTCGTTCAGTAAATCCATTTTGCCATGATGCTCTTGGAGCTATAAACTGCCAGGTACAATTTCGGACTCCCAGTGCCGACTTAACCTTTGGGTCATTCATTATATTTAAAAGCAGAGGTGCTGCTCTAACGAAGTTGGTTCTGTTGTCTCTTATTAATTTATTAGGACAAGACCTTCTAGCGGCAAATCTTCTAAATACGTTCAGGAATGTTTCTGAACTCAAATCTTCTGCAATTTCTAGATGGACTGCCTTTGTGAAGGTGCAAGTAAACAGACATATATACACCTTATGGGGAGTTCCCTCACCCGTAACAGTTATAGCCCCTGTGTAGTCAACTCCAGCTACTTTGAAGTGCCGACTTGCATTTACCCAAACCCTTGGTAAGGCAGGTGGTCCTGGATAGTCATATGGTAGTTGTTCATATCTCCTACACGTAATGCAACCTTTGAGATATTTCTTCATGACCTGCCTACCCTTAGCGATCCAATACCTTTCCCGGATTCGGGCCAAAGTCTGCGGCACACCTCCGTGAAGAGTCAAATTATGGGCTTCCTTTACAATTAACTGTCAGTTATCACTCTTAGGTAATAACATGGGATGTCTAGTTTGGAGAAGCAAATCAGCCTTTATTATTCCACCCTGGCATCTAATTAGACCCTTTCCATCCAAGAAGAAGCCTAAATTTCTTATCAGTTTATTCTTGTTCCCAGTGCCTTTGCCTAAAAGGTCATATATCTCTCCGTGATAATTCCTTTGTATCATTTTAAGCCAATATTCCATGGGATCTAACTTCTGAAACCTCATTTTCTTATTCAATAATTTAACAACCAATTCAGTAGCATTAATATGTTGTCTTATTGATGAGAATCTGCTAATGTCAGTTACTTCTGGCTCAAGTACTACAGGATCCAAGTTTATTACACCAACCTCAGCAATACTATACTGTTTCTGCTCAGGCCAATCTCTAGTGGGTAACCATTTAGGACCTTTAAACCACAGGTTATCTTTGATGATCCTCTTTACAGTCGAACCCCTCGAGAGCAGATCAGCTGGGTTTTGCTTGGAGGATACATGCATAAATTTATAATTGGAAGACAGCTCTGTAATATCTTCCTTCCCTATACAGTAAGACAAATCTCACTGTCAGTCCATATATAGATATCCTCAAACTGAGTATCAAGAGTAGTGGTTATATACCTGGCCAATTTTGTTCGTACTTGAATGGAAGCCAATTCCATTCGAGGTAGGGTTCTTCCTTTAATTGGCGCAACTCTGGCTTTGGACATAATAATCTTACTATCCACTCCTGTTGCACAATAAGCTACTGCTCCATATGCCCTTTGAGAAGCATCACAAAATATGTGTAAGTGTGACTTCTCATTACTGTTTATTTTCCTGGGAATACATAATTATGCTTGATGTGGTTTCAAACTCCTTTCTAATCTGTTCTCATTGTTTTATATGTCAACCATTTCAGTGTCCCAGTCCAACTTTTCTCTCCAAGCCTCTTGAACTAAACATTTGCCCCTAATAACTATAGAACTGAAGAATCCTAATGGGTCAAATAACGTGGAGACCTGACTTAACAAGGACCTCTTGGTGAGAGATACATCAGAGAACTTAATTGGTTTCAAACTTATTTTATCAGCTTTTATATCCCAGTTAAGACCCAACACATTTGAGTTTTGGGAATGTCTTTATTTAGACAGTCCTCTTGTATTTTATTCCTCAAAAGTGGTGAATTTGTATTCTAGCAAATTTACCTTCCCACATTCGGAACTGGCTACATCATAAGCCTTCAAGGCTTCCACCTCAGTATCAGCAACACCTTGCAAATTATCCATGTAAAAAGCCTCTCCTATTTCTGGGTATTTGGCATTTCCGAAACGATGCTTTAAAGTGTTGCAAAGTAGGAAAGGATTAGCACAAGAGCCAAAGAGCACCGATCGGAAACAGTAAGTTTTCAATGGACTATCCTCATTTTGAGGATCTTGAGGCCAGAGGAATTTGATAAATTTCCTATCCTCCTCTCTCAATTCTGTTCTGAGAAAAGCCTTACTAATGTCTGCTGTATTGGCATAAAGTTTCTCTCAAATCTTAGTAATACATTCCCTAACATCTCTGTTAGTGTAGGTCCAGAGTATAGGCAATTGTTCAAGCTAGCTGATCCTTTAGACGCTTTACTGCTACGAAAACTATCCTTATGGGAATAGTGACTGAATCTTTGCTTACAGCATGATGTGGTAAGTAATGTCCTTCTTTGTGGTTAACAGGGAATTCTATCTCTTCTATAAAGATATTCTTCAATTGATCCTTTATAATATTATCATATATGGTTAGATGTTCTGTTTTATCTCTCAACTTTCTTGGAAGAGAATTTAACTGAGCCTTAGCTGCTTGGTAATGTGTTGGTAACTCTAAATGGTTTAGTTTCCATTGTAATCCTACCCAATACTGACCATCCTTAAATTCCACAGACTGGTTATACAAATCCAAAGTTATTTTATCTTCAGGGGTTGGTTTTTCAGAGTGTATTCCTACACTGTCTAGGTCCCACAATTTGTGTACAGGTTCAATATTTTCATCCAGCAAGACATTTATCTGAGTAGGTTCTAGTTCTGCACCTATTCTAGGTACCATCAATGACTGTGTGGAGGTAACAAAGACTGCGTCTACTAGTTTAGCCTCTCCTTTAACGTGTTTTGGAAAAGGCAACTGACCCATAATAAGGCTACCTCCTGGACTCTTGAACAACTGTACCTTATTCTTCTTGAAAGTCCTATGTAGGAATCTTCCACAGGAATCAGAACCAATCATAACTTTTATGGGACCCACAGTATCTGCTTCCACATTCCGTTTAGCTAACTTTATCCCTGAGCTTTGTAGATGATCAGAGGTTTCCTTTAGTCCTTTTATATATATACTTGTTTCCATATTATCCAGTTCAGTTGCTGTTATACGGCATTTATATCTGCCTAGTTGTATTACAGGTCTAACTAAATCAAAGGGCTGAGCTTCCTTAGTAGTTAAGAATCCTGTAATGGCTAGATTTACTTTGCCAGTAATAGGTAACCTTAATTTCTTCACAATCTCTGCAGAAATGAAGGTTTTCTGAGCACCCGTATCAAAAAGAGTACATGCTAATAGATTTCTATTCTCAGTCACTACCTTCACATCTGCTATTGGAACTGCAGCTGGCATTTCTACTGGAGTATTCCCCTTAGCAATTGTCATATTGACACTTGCAGGTTTAAGAACTTGGGAATAAAGCACTATGATGATGATCCCTTTTCATATGAAACAAAGATTGAGTTTAGTCTTCCAGTCCGCAGAAGTATGCGCGGAGTTCATACAGATTATACAACACCCCAGTTCCCGAAGCTTTCCCACTCTAGAAACATAATCAGGATAATGTTGACAAGAGGCACTGGAATGTTGCTTGCTCTCCACAAAATGCACAAACTTTCCTGTCCTTTACCATGGAAGGTTTTACTTCCTTATTTTCATCAGCTTGTCTCTTCCTTGTCTTTAATATTTTTTCCTCAGCCTTTAAAGGGCTAAGGAACCTATCTCATCTTTAGGCACATGCTTAGTCTTCTCTGACTTAGGTTTCCCAACGAGTTGGTTAGTGGGTTTTTCTTTATTTCAGTCTTCTGTTTAATCTCAGCAGGCTTTACTGTTCCTTGCAAATGTTTAGTGAGTTGCATCAAGCCTTCTTCAATCTCCTCACAGGAGAAATTATCCTTTGGGTACCTGCCGTACAAGACATCCTTGGTTTTTGGTATAAGCTTTAAGGACACTATTCTAGAAAACACCCAATCTGCTGCCTTAATATCTTCGTAAGTACCTAAGGCCTTTAAATTACAACCTATTGCAATTCTAAAATTTTGCAAGGAATCAAAATCATGTTTAGGTACAGGTAATTCAGTTAGAGCCTTCAGTAATTGGGTGATAACCTGCTCCCTGTCTTCGTAGTTTTGTCTAAGGATAGTCAAGCCCATCTCATGACTGCTTTCTTCCATTGGTAATACTTTTATCAGCTTGTAAGGCGTTCCCTTGTCCTGTCCTAACAGATATGTCAGTTTCCTCACACTAGGGAGATCTGTTCTATCATGAACTAAGTATTTGAACTGGTCCTAAAAGGATTTCCAATTTTGCTCCCCGTCAAACTCCGGAAGCTTAGTTTGTGGTAGTACACCTTTACTCAGCTGTTCCACAACTTGTATTTCCGTGGCACTCTCAGCCAATTTTGACTCTAGTAACTTCACTACGATTAAATATTCCCCTACTTTACCCTCAAATTTAGTAGTATTTGACTTCAAGATATCTTTATCATCAGCTTTTACTATGGCCGCTTCTAAATTTATATAACCTTCTTCATACTTAGTCCATCGGTCTTTCAGTATATTCAGGAGACTATTTAATTTCTCCCTGGACAGAAGTGTTTCATCTAACAATTGTTTGCAATCATTTATGGCTCTCGTTACCCATCCTGCCTTACTACTAGAAGATCTCTGTAATAAGGAAATAGACATGTTGACTGATTTCTAATTTAATAAATTAACCATTAATTTCAACCATAAATGTACCCCAGCTCAGTAATTATCTAATTATTTTAAATTTTGAAGAGTGTAGGGATTGGGTTTATGGTATTAACCCTATCTCCCTGGGTTATTAAACCTCTAGGGTTATATCTTATCCCCACACTCAGTTTTCAAGTAACTCATATTCCCTGAGCTCAGAACTATTTTCTCTTACTATACCATAGGCCCACCCATAATTGTATAGCATAGAACTGTCCTTTCTTAAATTCTATGTAATTTATAAATTTCTGCAGAACCGTTTCTCTGCCATGATGATTCCAATGTATACCATCGGTCTTTAGTGTTGCTTGGAAAAGCTTTGCATTAAAGTGGATAAATCCCTCCCCTTCCTAATTCTTTGCAACTTCCTGTTCACGGCTCTGCTAATTAATTTATACGTGCCATAGCAAACTGGTGAACCATATGGTAGGTTTTTAGGCTCAAGAAGGGTTTACATGAACCTTCTATGGCTCCTACCATGGCAAGAATGTTTTCCACAACTTCATTAACCTCCACATTTTCATGAATATCATCTCCTCCCAGGAAAAGGATACTGCGGTCATGCCTCCAATCTAATACGACATTTAGCCTTTCATCATCGGAGAAAGAATTTGCCCTTCCACCCGAAGCTCGGTATGTGATAATCCATAGATTATGAATTAACGTTTTCTTGTTTCATTCACTGGTGTTTCGGATCATCCTCCGAAACTGTTGTCTGGCTATGTATATTGGCTAAGGGTCAGTTAGTTATTGGCTATCTTTCTTCATACCTTGCTGTTGTTTCTTGCTGAATAAAGCCTTACGTTCAAGAGGCTAGAAAAGTTTCTTATTTCACCACAATTTATTCAGCAAGATTTTTTTTTATCACGTGTGAACATCGCCAGCGATGGAGAAGTTTTTGAGACCAGACCGTTTTGAAGGCTCTCGAGAGACAACGCCTGCAGAGTGGAATCACTGGTTCTGCACCTTTAACAATTTCTTGGATAGTATATATAGCGACTAGGATCCTGACAAGCTTAAGCTACTTGTCAATCACGTCTACTTCAGTTTTCAACCACATCTCCGGCTGCAAGAATTATGATGAAGCCATCGTCGTACTGAAGGCTGTGTACGTGAAGCCTACATGTGAAATCTTTGCGAGGCATCAGTTCTCCACCAGAAAGCAGACAAGTGATGAATCTGTCGACCAGTTTCTCCACTCCCTCAAGTTGTTGTCAAAAGATTGTGGATTTAAAGCTGTGACGGCCGACACATGCACGCAAGAGGCTATCCGTGACGCTTTTATATCTGGTCTTGCATCTCCTTTTATACGCCAAAAAATATTGGAGAAAGACACTGTTACTCTACATGAAGCTTGGATTCGGCTCAGCGGAATGCAGAAATGTACGTCACTCCTGTCAACCATGAGATCTTTTCCTCCGCCGCCGAGGAGACTCGCACTGCTGTTTCTACTCCTTGTGTTTGTTCCGAGCATGAAGATACTGCAACACTACAACCAACCATGGATACGGCTGTTGTTGTTACCAGGGCTGTGTGTTACTTCTGTGGCAACTCAAACCACCCTCGACCTCGCTGTCCAGCTCAAAATGTATTTTGCCTTAAGTGCGACAAGAAGGGACACTTTGCCACGGTGTGTAAGTCACGAGTGACTGCTAAACAGTGCAACAGTGCTTTAACGGCTGTTTTGGCAGCCGCTTCATCGCAAGTATCCCGAAGATCTGAAAATGGGTCTTCTAGCAACAGTACTAGTTTCCCTAAGCCTTCAACTGCCAATACTGACTCTGCTGTTCTGGCTGGAT
Organism: Coenobita brevimanus; assembly: GCF_032717465.1. NCBI lineage: Eukaryota > Metazoa > Arthropoda > Malacostraca > Decapoda > Coenobitidae > Coenobita > Coenobita brevimanus. The sequence goes on along the minus strand of NC_137040.1, from coordinate 28,254,845 downwards.
TATCGACTTCCACAGTTGCTACATGTGATGCTTCCCAAGGTGCTCCTGAGGCTGCCCCCTACTTCTGCATCTCGTAATGTGGCTGATCCTCCTCATCGTGCCATTATAGATGTAATGGTGAATAACGTTAATATGACTGCACTTGTTGACAGTGGTAGTACAGCTAGTTTCTTTCATCTCAGTGTCACTAAACACTTAGGTATACCTGTAGCAACCTCCCACGAAAATATTATCTTAGCTTCTTCAGATGTGTCAAATACTTTGGGACATTGTTTAGTAAACTTGAAGGTACGGAGCAATAATTACCCCCTGTTTAAATTTTCTGTTCTTTCTCAGTTATGTGCTAAAGTAATTTTAGGCCAAAATTTCACGGAGATGCACAATTCCGTGTAATTTGACTTGCATGGCCCAAGGCCGAAACTTATGGTATGTGGAGTTACTACCATGTCTATTGACCCTCCTTCTCTATTTCCTAACTTAATTGCCGACTGTAAACCTATTTCTACCACCACTCGCAGGTTCAGTAAGTCTGATGAAGCATTTATCAGAGAGGAAGTTCGGACTTCACTGCAAGATGGAGTAACTGAAGAGAGTCAGTCCCCATGGCGAGCCCAGGTTTTGGTAACTAAGGATGAAAGACATAAGCGTCACATGGTTGTAGATTACTCCTGGACCATTAATCACTTTATACAGCTTGATGCTTACCCCTTTCCTCTCATTCACGAGTTGGTACACTCTCTTGCTAGGCAAAAAGTGTTCAGCAAACTAGTCGTGAGGAGCGTCTATTACCAAATCTCTCTCAGGGACGAGGAAAAATTATACAAAATTTTTGAAGCTGATGGAAAACTATATCACTATAATTGGGTCCCTTTTGATTTGACTAACTCTGTTGCTGTCTTTCAACGTGTGATTAATTCCATTATACCTGACAATAGCCTTGAATCTACTTATGCATACATTGATGATGTCTTAATCCGTGGATTTCAACAAGAGGATCATAACCGTAATCTTGAAAATTTCAAGAATGTTACTTCAAAGTATAATTTTACCTTGAATGAGGATAAATGTCAGTATGGCCTAAAGGAAATAAGTTATCTTCGTTACCTTATTTCTGATGGATCTCTTTGTCCTGATCCTGAACGCCTTAGACCTCTCATGGAATTTCTGTCCCCTATGATACTGCCTCCATGAAAAGTACTCTTGGTCTCCTGTCACATTACTCTCAGTGGATCCCTAACTATTCAAAACTTATTCAACCTCTCTTGACCTCTCAGACATTCCCTTTGAATACCTTAGCGGTGCAGAGCTTCAAAAATCTGAAACAAGTATTTTGCAACTCTTCTTTGGCTTCTTATGACGAGAATTTACCCCTGCAAGTTGAAACCGAAGCTTCTGCTACCTCTCTGGCTTCTACTCTGTCTCAGTTAGGGAAACCTGTGGCTTTCTTTTCTAGGACTTTAACACCTTCTGAAAGGCTTCAACCAGCATAGAGGGGGAGGCTACTTCCATTACTGAAGCAGTGCGCAAGTGGAGACTTTTTCTCAATGCCAGAAGGTTCACCACAGTAACAGACCAACAGGCTGTGTCTTTCATGTTCAATATGAAACACTCGTCTAAAATAAAGAATGATAAGATAATGAGATGGCGCTTAGAAGTCTCGGAGTACCTGTTTGACATTCATTACCGTCCTGGTCCTGACAATGTTCTCTGTGACACTCTGTTTCATGCCTGTTTCATTGCTTCTGCCTCTTTACCCGCTGCTCTCGAGGATATACATGCCTCACTTTGGCATCCAGGAAATTACTAGATTGTACTATTTCATAAAGACAAAGAATTTACCTTATTCTTTAGATGATGTGAAGAGGGAATGTTCCCAATGTTTTGTATGTTCCGAGTTGAAACCTAGATTCTTTAAGCCACCTAAAACTACTCTCATTCATGCTATGCACCCTTTTGATAGAATTTCAGTTGATTTCATTGGTCCTAAGGCTTCTTCTACTCGTAATAAGTAGCTCTTAGAAGCCATTGATGAATATTCTATATTTCCAATTGCCTTTCCATGTCCAGACATGACTTCTCAAACTGTAATATCATGTTTTCAAATAATATTCTCTTTATTTGGGTGCCCTTCCTCAATCCACTCAGACCGGGGGCCTCAATTCATGTGTAAAGAAGTTTGTAATTTTGTGATGGAAAATGGAGTTGTTATGACACATTCTATCCCTTGTCACCCTCAGGGGAATGCACAGTGTGAGAGGGAAAATGGAACCATATGGAAAACTGTGCAGTTACCCCTAAGAACTCATAAACTTAATGACTCTCAGTGGGAGCTTGTACTAGATCATGTACTTCATTCTCTTAGATCACTCCTTTGCACTGCTACTAAACAGACTCGCCATGAAAGATTGTTCTCTTTCCCCAGGAAATCGTCTAATGGTTATTCTCTCCCATCATGGCGACTTCCCCTGGGCAGGTATTTCTACGCAAATTTGTTCGTAACTCTTATTCTGACTCATTGGTAGAGCCCGTCGATCTCATGAGCGCCACTCCTCACTACGCCAGTTTTCGTTACCCTGATGGAAGGGAATCCACAGTCTTCACAAGTGACCTTGTACCATCCCCCAAGGACCTGAGTTCTCCCTTGTCACCAGAGACCCCTCCTGCCAACTTAACAGCGGATCTTGGCACTGGTGACTCCCGCACCTCCTCCCCTGTCGCTCATTAACCAGAGCATAGTGAACCCAACACTCCTGAAGTGAACCTACCCGAAGAACAGCCGGCTCTTCGTCGCTCGACTAGGATTAGGAATCTGTAGATAGGTTAACCTCTTCATGAAGTAACAGGTTTGAGATTTGTATTTAATAAACCAGTAGATATGATAATCTATTTAAGTACTAGGTTTCTGTTGATTATATTGTAAGATTTTATGTATTTACTTACATGCCAAATTTTATTGACCAAAGGGTGAATGTGGTAATCCATAGATTATGAATTAACGTCCCCTGAAACTGTTGTTTGGCTATGTATATTGGCTGAGGGTCAGTTAGTTACTGGCTTTCTCTCTGTTCACACCTTGCTGTTGTTTCTTGCTGAATAAAGCCTTACGTTCAAGAGGCTAGAAAAGTTTCTTATTTCACCACACGGTATATATGTATTTTCACGTCATCCACTTGTACAGAACGTGGTAGTAGGCTGCGCCCAATGAACTCAACCTTAATAACATTCGGTGCTTCAGTGCACATCGGTTATCCTCACTCTCAGGGGCACCTTCCGCCTCTCTCCCGGTGACGACTCGAGCTGCCTGGAACCACTGTCTGACTCACTTCTTCATTTCTGCAACATTCGCAGTCTTTCCTCTAACTTTCGCTCTGTTGAGCACCACCTCTTATCTAAACCTCACCTTCTTTTCCTAATGGAGACTCAGCTGTCTGAGGCGACTGAAAGCAAACCCTTTTCTGTATCCTCCTACTATCTCTATACTCATTTCAAAACCCAAGGTGGCTGTTGTGTATATATACGCAACAACTTGTCTTGCTTTCATATTCCTGAACTCGATTCTTCTCAATTCTCTACATCCTCTACCGTCTCTACTTTCCTGCCATGCTCTGACTAAATATATCTGCACTGTTTACTTATCCCCTAATTCTACTATCAAAAATTCTTCGACTATCTTACCTTTACGATAGAACACATTCTATCCATTTCTTCTTTCTCTGAAATCTCCATTCTAGGAGATTTCACTGTTCACCACCACCTTTGGTTCTCTTCTCCTTTCACTGATCCACCTGGTGAACAAGCCTACATCTTTTCTATCCTTAATGACCTAGAGCTGCTTGTACAGTACCCTACCCGTATCCCTGACCGTCTTGGAGAGAGCTCCAACATACTTGATCTCTTCCTTACAACTAATCCTTCTGCTTACATTGTTAATCTTTTCTCTCCGTTGGGCTCCTCTGATCACAACCTTATTACCTTAACCTGTCCTATCGCTCCGGTGTGGCCTGTGGACCCTCCAAATAAACGTCGTCTGTGGCACTTTGGAGTTGCAGATTGGGAGGACCTCATGTAGTACTTCTTTGATTTTCCCTGGAATGATTATTGCTTCCATGCCCGGAAGCCATTTGAGCGTGCCTTGCGCGTTAAGGAAGTTATTCTCTCGGGCATGGAAGCATACTTTACATTCCTTTCTCATATCCTTTGACTAATGCAAAAAGCCTTGGTTTAAACACGCTTGTTCTAATGCTGTCCCAACAAGTAGAGGGCCAATAAAAGGTACCGGAGCCAACTCACCCCTGAATCACATCTTTTTTTATGTTTCTGCCCGGAATCATGCTAAGTCTGTTCTTCACTGTCCTAAAGATAATTTCATCCCTACTAAATGCTCTCAATTCTCCAAACTCAAATTCTTCCCGCTCCTTCTGGCATCTTGCCAAAAACCTTTTTAACAACTTTATCTCATCATCCTTCCCTTCTCTTTTCTACTCGAATGGCTCTGTAGCTATTTCTACTGATAAAGCAGATCTCTTTGCTCAGACTTTCTCCTCCAATTTCACCTTAGACGGTTCTGGTGCTGTTCCTACATCACTTCCCTCCCTCTGACTTCCTCATGGGTGACATTAGAATTTCTTCAGCTAGGCATATGAGCCTGATGGAGTTCCTCCTGTTGTCCTCAAGAACTGTGCTTCTATTCTTACGCCCTGCCTAGGCAAACTCTTTCACCTTTGTCTGTCAACTTGTACCTTTCCTTCTTGCTGGATGTTTGCTGTCATTCAGCCAGTCCCAAAGGAGTATGACCATTCCCAACCCTCTAACTATCGTCCAATTGCTTTAACATCCTGTATTTCAAAAGTTTTCGAATCGATTCATAATAGAAAAATCTTAAAGCATCTTTCCTATCGCAACCTTCTTCCTGATCACTAGTATGGGTTCCGTCAGGGACGCTCGACTGGCGATCTTCTCACCTATCTTTCAGAGTCCTGGTAATCCACCTTTTGGGACTTTGGCGAAAGCTTTGCCATTGCACTTGTCATCTCAAAGGCTCTCGATCGAGTCTGGCATAAATCTTTAATTTCCAAACTGCCCTCTTACAGTTTCTATCCTTCTGTCTGTAACTTCATCTATAGCTTCCTTTCTGGTCGTTCTGTAGCCGCTGTTGTAGACGGCCATCATTCATCTCCTAGACCTATCAACAGTGGTGTTCCTCAAAGCTCTGTCCTATCACCAACTCTCTTCCTTTTATTCATCAATCACCTTCTGAGCTCCACGTCTAACCCTATCCACTCATATGCAGATGACTCCACCTTTCACCTTTCCATTCGGTTCCTGCAATGTTTATCTCAGCAGTTACATCAACAAGCAAGGGATGAGGCTATGGCACACCTAACGTCTGACTTGGCTCGTATCTCTGACTTGAGTAAAAATAATCTTGTTGTTTTTAATGCATCTAAGACTCAGTTCTTACACTTATCAACCCGACAAAATCTTCCACAGGTGTACTCAATAATGTCTAATAATATTCAGCTTAATCCTGCATCATCCTTGAACATGCTTTGGGTTTCATTCACGAGGGACTTGTCTTGGAAAGATCATATTGCATCTCTTGTAAATTCTGCTTCCAAGAGATTGGGTGTGCTAAACCAACACCATACCTTCTTTTCCCTTGCGCAATTGTTGACTCTATACACGGGTTTTATCTGCCCCTGCATGGAGTACAACTCTGATGTGTGGGGAGGCTCCTCACATACAGCTCTTCTCAATAGGGTGGAGTCAAATGCTTTTCGTCTCATTAACTCTCCTCCTCTTACTGGCTCCCTTCAACCTCTGTCTCTTCGCCGCACTGTTGCATGTTTATCTCTTCTCTATCGCTATTTCAATGGTCACTGCTCCGCTGAACTGTGAGCTTTCATCCCTCCACCTCTACAATGGGCACATAGGACCTGTCTTGCAGCAAACCCTCATTCCTTTTCTGTCCAACTCTCTAATAAAAGATTTAACTGTTACTCCCAGTCCTTCCTTTATGCAACAGGTCAACTCTGGAACTGTCTCCCTCAGTCTGTATTTCCTGATAGGTATGATCTCCAATCTTTCAAACGCAGTGTATCTAGGCATCTCGAAATGATCGGATCTAGAATTTGGCTTTCATGTATTTTGTTTTTCTCTTGGAAACAGTTGTTGCGGGCTCGTGACCATTGCTTCCTTCTTCCAAGCATTTAAAAAAAAATGTCAGAAATATTTTTATACCCTCCTTTGTCTGACGAGTGTTAGTCTAACACGACCTTAGCTAAATTCACATAAGTCTCTTAGGAGGATTATGTGTAACTGATATTTCAACTCACCTAGTATATTATTCTATCTCTTAGCTAATTCCTTATGGAACTGGTCAATTCGTATAGGTTACTTAGCCAGAAAGAGTCGGACAACAGATGACAACGAACCTGATGTTTAAGTCGGTTGCCTGGATTTCCAAGCGTCCCTGAAGTGCGTATTTACAGTACAACGTGCTACTTGAACCAGATCTAGGAGCAGAGTGACTAACAAGGCGAGCTTCTTCCTCATAGGATTTGAAGAAGTACCAACTATTTATTAATTACAATGCTAAATACAAATAGATTACATCATGATATATACAAGACGAATCTAACAAATTAATCTTAGTTTTAATTAAACTAAATCCAAGCCAAATATTCCCTTTGTTTATGTAAATATGTATTAAATCGCCATTTGTTTTCCACGTGAGGCTTTCCATACTCACTGCACAATCATGCGCCTTGAGGTCAATGGAAATTTCCAAAGTAACTACATGGATTTGCAATATAGTTGTCCACAAGGGTTAAACACAGTAGCATTTATTTTATTAATAATAAGAATTATTAAAGAGAACATAATCTTTGGGTTATAAAACCTCTTAATTAGTTATTAACACTCTCCTGGTTTTCCTTTGTTTTTGACCAGGGATGAGTATTTTATAAAGTTAAGAGTGCAACTGCTCTGGGGGAAAATATTTCACACATGCACCATGGTACCTTCCCGCAGTGCAGGTGTGCAGGGATTTTTAGGATACTAAATCATCTGTCTCTTCTATGGTGCTTTATCAGCCATTAACTATTTTTGGAACATTCCATTCACAGAGGCAAACCTTCCTGTATATAAAAGTGGTTCAAAGTGGCACACTTATTCTCATCCTTGCACCCCACATTCCTTTGCATACAGGGTCGGGCCGATTAAGTGAGATTAGGTTTCTCTGCAGTGTGTCTGTCCTGTCCAGCTCCCAAAAATCCTTCCATGGTGCCTTCCTGAGGTGCAGGTGTGCATGGATTCTAAGGTCACGAAGTCCTCTGCATTTTCTCTGGCTCTCCATTAGCTGTTTTGACATATTAGTCAGTTCACAGAGAAACCGTCCCTGTATAAACAGATAGTTCAGAGTCAGACACTGGTGTTGGGTCTTGGGTGAATTTCCCAGGTTTTGTAAGTGTAGCAATTCCTCTAATTTCCACAATTTTTACTTCAGAATTTCATTCACTTCATCCCCTGTCATTGCCTTTCTCGAATAAGGCAAGGATTCATGAGCATGTCGGTGTGGTCAGCAATAAGATGGAAGATACATTAGCAAAATCTGCTTCCTCCCGATGACCCCTGCCAACTACTCCCTTCCTGCTTCTGATATGACGCCTTACTTGAAGTATGTGATTCTTATTTGTTGGCAGATCCTGTGGAATGCTGTAATTATTAATAAATTAAGGAATGTTTTTCAGAGAGTATTAGTGCCGAGGGCTCTCCCCTCCATGTCATAGCGATTGGAGGTGGCTGTCACCCAACTACGCACGGGTTTAGTCATGAGTTCTTAATGTGTGGTGGGATTCAACTGTATTGTGTTTATTGCTTTGTTCCCCTTCCTGTCCGTCACATGCTATTCCTGTGTCCGAGTCTGGGGGACATGTGGTGGAGGTTTCTCCATAGGCATACCAGGACGGATGGTGCCTGCTCTCTTTCCTTCATACTTGGAGGACCCTTCGGCTATCTGACTGATACTTTATTCTTAAGGAGGTGAACTTTTTGCACCTCTTATAGTTGACTGATAATTTACTTACTTTGTTGCCCCCTTTTTTTTTTCTTTGATAGAGGTATGGATTTTATTTCAGTACACGGGTTTTAACGTTTATTCGGCGACATATAATCGAGCTGTTGCAGTGTCACAATTATTATTTCCAATAATTCAGTTCAATTCTCTTGCCATTTACAGAAAAATTTAATCCATCTCTGAGGATATGACTCGTCGACGACATGGAATTAGTGATGACTCGTTCACTACCAGGGATTTATCCGCAACTGGGTAAAAGTGCTTGGAGGCTGCAAAAATTGAATATGTAAGACATCATCCTTGAGAAATAAATAACTTCTTTACTAAAATATTATATTTAGTAATATTGCTGCCTGCAGTCATTGTTACTCAGATAAAGAGTGATTTCGTGTAAAAAACATATTAAGCCAAAAGATTAAATTCTCTTACCCACCTGCGATATAATCCTCAGACATTTATCAATCTGAGGTGTATAGGGGGCATCATGAGGCACTGGCCAGGCTAACGCAACCTGTAGCAGCTTTTCCTTGCCTATATACAAGGGGGAAGTGCCATCTAGTTTAGCAAAGTTCCGGGATATTATCAGCTGCAGGTTTAGATGGGCACCAAGATGTGCACTCCTGAAATAAACACAAAAAAATAGTAAAAAAAATAATAATAATTAACCCAGACGCTTTCCCTACCTAGAAACAGCATGAGGTATGATATATAAGGACGGAATATTCGATACTGGAGAATAATGCATAACAAGCCCAGTAGAATGGGCTACATAATCTGTCGTTCAGTCCTCTGGAATCCTGGCACCTGTCACATGCAAAACCATCTACACGTTTTTTCTCCTTCAAATTCAGCTGACAAATGACTTTTCAACTGGCTGTTAATATTGAAAGGTAAAAAAAATTTAAGACCATATTCAGTATTAATAAACAACTTCATACCCTTCACACGAATGAATCACTCGTGCGAGTAAGTGTAGTGCCATAATATTAAGTATAGTATAAGTTAGTATAATCTAGTATTGTAAATGTAATCTTAAGCTTAGGTATTGTTGTAAATATAGTTCATACAGTTCATTTTTAGCCGTTAAGTCCTGTATTTAAGTTAGTCTTAGTTGATATTCATAATGTGAGCATGATTCTGATACAGATAGTACTAGGTCCAATGTTGGTGCGAATATGATTAACTTTATACATATGAACCAGCCGTTTTCAACAAAGGCGTATAACCGTGGAAGTTTTAGTAGGGATTAACAATCGCGAATGTCTTCCTTCATACTCTGATCTAGAGGTTTACATGCCGATGTTAATAGTGTTCCCCTTTTGAACTGTGTAGTGGTCGATTGAGAGTTGTCTGAGATATGGCTGTTGATGACAGTCATTTGTGAAACGTGAAATTTATTTTATGGGCGTTGTGTTGTCAGTCACGTAAGCACATGAACCGGCATAGTAATAAATTGTTTGGATTCCTATTTGTTTTGGCTTCGCTATGATTAAAGTTCCTGTAATCCTATTACAAACATTTTAAACACCGTAAGGCATTTTTCTACATATGTCGAGTGCAAACGAATCTTTCGTATTCTTTGGGGATCTTAGAAGAGACAAAAGTACTACAAGATAATCAGTTAAAGTTTTTGCCAATTCCTGATACTATGATGGTTGAGTGCAAAAGGCGGGGAGCAGTGTAAATCGCTTTGATTGCTGTTCCTCTCCCAATCATTCACAGGTTGTGCCGAACTCTCACACCTCCCCCCCTTTTCTCCCTCGTGTAATGTAAGTCCTCATATACTTCAGTGAGTTTAAGTTGGTAATATTTCCCCTGATCCCACTTGCACTGAATAATGAGATTGTTGTTTCTCTCCCTGTCATTCACAGATCGAGCGTTGTAGCCACTGCCTAACCTCCATCTCACACTAAATGACCCCACCCCTCTAGTTCATGTAATCAAAGTGTATATCGGCTGGTCCATTTGATTACTGTATCTAGATTGTATAAAATTCTCGAGTTTTTATACATATTTAGTTTTAGAGAATAATCTTTGGTGGCAAGTTTTCGGTTTCTTCCTGAGAAGTCCGTCAGAGACCATGGGATTAATATATCCATGTGTAATAATATTCCTTGAATATTAATTTAGTTTGTAAAGATTCATTTTTCTAGAGATATTGATCCTGGGTATATTTAGTTTGCTTCGTTTCATTCACAGTTTGAAGAGTAATCTGTCTTTCGGTTCTTAATGCTTAGTAAATCAGGTTAAGTTATTTCGAGTTTAAATTTTGCTATCCTCTAAGGAGTGGTACAGATGAGATTGAGTGGCCCGCAAAGGGTACTAAAAATCTATCTGCTTACTCACTTTCAATTAAGATCACGCTACCCCATTTCCCATAATCTATAAAATTCTGATCGTTACACTGGCGACAAACTCACATCATTACATAAGGACAGAAATAATGGTTCATTGAGGCTTAAACTAGAAAATATTTATTCAGCTGAGAGACATATGGACAATGAAGGGATTAAACAACGGCTGTACAACATCTTTTTTTTTTTTTTTCCTTTTCAAGTCTTTCATTTTCAAAGTTTCTCTTAATTCCTTTACTTGGAGGACGCATTTCCTATTTAGTTCTATTTAAAGTCAGATCACTGTATTCAGTCCGATATGAAGGGATTATTGAAAGCTGTATCTGGCTTTTCATCCTCTAAAGGTCTTCAGTATAATCGTGTGGGGATGGTAAGATGTTAACATAAGGTATTTAGTGAACAAATATAGCATGAAAACTAACTTGAACTGTGGCGATTTAGTCTACGGTTTCTTAGTTTTGAGGTTTTAGTCACTATTCCACCGAATATATTATTGCACATGGAAAAAATTACAAACTCGCTGTATTTTCTCTGTAATAACTGGCAATAATGCCAGACAGTATTTTAAGTTCACTATGAATGATATGTAGGCTAACAGACTTAGTTCATATAACAGAGGTCACTGTTGAAATACCTATTGTGACCCGTATTATCGTTGGCTAAGGAAGTTCCATAACATCATTTCCTAAGCGATGTATTTTGCTTATTGCACTTTACTGTCATACTCCATGTTATATAAATCCTCCAAACATCGCCGTACTCTGCATAAATAACGTACAAAAGGATATTAACCAGCCACATCCAAAAATAAATAGCTACAAATGAGGTGCTAGGGAGACTTCTTGCCCAACAAGAATACGGGCCTGTGTCTGAATGAGATGCATTGCTTTAAGGAACAAACTAACCTTAAACAAGTAGTTTTTCGCTACTCCGGAAAATTGTATCAGTGTGTTTACTTGCATTTTATTAACTCTTGGATCAGTATGATAAAGTTTCGGAGATCCAGAACCATAGGCAAAAATGTGTGTATGATATATTGTGAAAACACACAAAAGAAAAAAGATCATAATAGGTTTTGTTCAGTAGTTAAAATTTGTGTTCCTCCAGCTTTATTTGTTCATAAACTATTGCCATGACTCTTTGTGAGGTCAAAATACCAAACGAATTATCACCATACAGAAATAAAGTCTGTCTTCTCCGGATACTGAGTAAACGTTTTAGGGGGAGGCGGTGGCTCAATCGGTAGAGAGGTGGCCTTCAGTCCTACCTGACCCAGGTTCAAATTCCCGCTGGGGCAGGGAACAGTTTCAGGATTTAAATGCCATAAAACCAAACTATACTGATCTACCAGAAGAACCGCTGACATGTCGAAAAAATACCCCCGCTAACACCAATACACCAGTCTTGTGTGAGACAGCCTTAGCATGTTTGAAAATAATATGGATGGTGGATGTTAGCGCCGAAGTGGTGAGATGTGAAGGTGTATGGAGCAGTGCGTAGAGGGACTGCTCGACTTCAAAGAATGGGATCTGGTGCTTACACCCTGATTTGGACACATTTTTAAAAATCATGATATTAAATTACCTTACTTGAAACAGTAACGCAAGACAATGTATAATGTACGGTATGTAAAGAACAAAAAATACTTGTAAATAACTGATAATGCCGATAATTTTTTTCTTTTTTTTTTCATTTGTTCATATACAGTACAGCAGTTATTTTTTTCTGCTGCAGATGTATATGAGAAAAGATTTATATACATAAAAGAATCTAATTTATTCATGCCAGCATCCCAGTAACTTTAATTATCATGTGTCAGTCAACGTATCTCCGAAATACCAAAAAATTATGTAACAAGTCATCACCCATTCCCACACTAGAATCTTCAGACGATAATATTACAAATGACTCACGTGTTAAAGCGAATATCCTTACTAGTACATTTGCAAGAGTTGCTACGTTACAAGAAGTCAGCTAGAACGTCCCAGTACTAGAATTTGACTCTCCCGAAATTGCTCCACTTACTGTAAAATACAGACTAGATACATAGAATCCATCCTAGACAATTTATCGACCAAGAAAGCTCCAGGCCCAGGTCAAATTCCTTCAATTGTTTTGAAAAAGTACTCTCCAGAACTTGCTTATGTTCTAGCTAAATTATTCAGACTATGCTTATGTACTTCTTCATTCCCTCATTCTTGGAAAGAAGCCAATTCCAACACAGTTCTGAAAAAAGGAAGTTCTTCTGACCCCTCTGATTATAGACCAATATCTATGAGGTCTTGGTAAAGTATTTGAAATTGCAATGAATAAGCACATAATTAAACATATTGAAGTCAACAACTTGATTAGTGATAGGCAGTATGGTTTTCACGACGAAAGAGCCACTGTTGATATACTCAGTCTCCTGACTCATACCATCAATCAACATGGAGAAACTGATGCAGTAGGCTTTGATATTTCTAAAGCTTTTGACAGTGTGGCACCATTCCCTGCTATCTAAACTCCCTTCCGATGGACTAACATCTTTTGTTCCTCCGATTTCCTCGTATCTCAGTGACAGAAATATAAAAGTAGATGATGTATATTTAAATATCCCTCAATGACCAATGGTGTGACAAGGATCAGTTCTGGCTCGAACCCTATTCGTAATTTATATTAATGATCTCTTATTTGTCACTCATAATCAATTCATTCATATGCAGATGACTCACTTCACAATTCATTCACACTTAAACACTCATTCGCAAAGTTTAATATCTCTAACTCACAACTCTACAGCCATTTCCATAAATCAAGACTTATCTAGCATGACTGAATGGGGACAAAATAACCTTGTCTTATTTAGTGCTAGTATAACCAAATATATGCGATTTACTAATAGACAGATACTGCCAGATTCCTATAGTATCTTCAGTGCTACTAATATTCCTATCTCCAAAAGTATATATTGAAATTCTCGGTGTTTCACTTAACAATGCCCTCAGCTGGACCTTTCATGTCAGATCATTTGCTAAAGCTGCCTCAGAGAAATTTGGATTATTGTACAGTGTTCGTAGCTTCTTCACTGATGAGCAGTTAGCAATAGTTTATAAGAGTCATGTGCGCTCTCAGCTGGAATATTGCTCACCCATGTGGAATGGATGGGGACAGGTTGCATTAAAACAACTAGACAAATTCAGAACAAAGCTGTTAAAATTATCAGAAACCTTGATATTACAAACAGACTTCCTCCTTTATAGGTAAGAGGGGGTATTGCCTACCTTCCATAATTTTGCAGATACTTTTATGGCAAATGCTCAGACGAAGTTGCATCCATTGTGTCACCTCTCCATACCTTTTTCTGTGCTACATGGGCGTCTGTTAGCGCTCATGACTGGAATGTCACACTGCCATATTGCAGAACTTCCGCCTATTAGAAATATTTTATTCTATGAACTGCATCTCTTTGCAACTCGCTTCCCCAGAGTTGTTTGCCCCCAAAGCTTTAATCTACAGCTTTTCAAGCACAACTGTTGCACCAAGTAATTTGGTGTATGGATTTTTTTTAGTCATCTGTTTTTCATTTCTCTGTTGTTACTAAAAAAAAAAAAAAAAAAAAAAAAAAAAAGTATCACTGTCAGCAAAACCAACTCACTTCATCTTCAGAGCTGCTTTGAGTCCGTCCATATCATCTCCCTCGGCCATCATGCTTCCAAGTTCTCTAAAGGCACTTGATTCAGAGTTTAAAAAGAACTTCTTGTATGTACCATTAGAAGATCTTATTGTCACCCTGTAACATGTACAAATAAAAATTGTTTAATTAGTATTACTACTGAGGCCCTTAGAGTAACGCAACACCAAAACTTAACTTCAAAATACATTTAGTATTTTTTTTTGTTTACTTTAAAATTGGCCTAAAATTGCCACATTTGTATCTCGAATGCTAACTTGTGACAATTAATTAAAACTAAGATATGATGCTAGTCACGAAGAAGTGCTATGGAAAAACAGCAAGACGTAGTATTGTCTCTTCCTGCCACCGAGTTTCGTGAAATAAGCTACAAATGAAAAAAATAAACGGGCAAGTTAAACTGAAAGAGCTATAGAGCTATAGTGTTTTATTTGGTCTTTCTCTATACCGTTTCTTACAGTACATTCCTTGCATTATCCTATTGTAGTATAGGAATAATAATAAAGTTACACAACTGTCCGAATATACGATAAGCAATGAACTGAATAATTTCCAAAGTGCTACAGGGTGTGCGGATCTACTTCTTGTATTAAGGCAGAAAGTGGAGGAAGGATAAGCGAAAGACTGTGTGTCTCTGGAGGACAATGCATGTGGAAGTGAATAAGGTTACGAGAGCAGTGAGCACAAAAGTAAAGAAAAAAAGAAAAACGTAAAGCCGGAGATAAATATTGAGGAATGGAATATTTCAAGTAAGGTCTATGTGGATGATGTATTACATGGTACTTGAGAACACCATATATTGATTCTTTCAGTGTTACCCTGCTTTTGAACAATCATGGCTGAAAGTACCATATAGAAGGATTTGATTAAAACACCAGCTGCTGGGTGAAAACTAACTCACTGTGTGATGTGTTGGTGAATGAGGGGAAAAACAGAACTGAGGGTTTAGGAACTTTGACGCAGTGATAGAGCAGAGACAAAAAAAATAAAATAAATAAAAATAAGGGCCTAGCATTAACTTACATTTCAATTTCCTCCAGTACCTGCGCATCCAAACATTTGTTCTTCGATATCTCACCTGTCAACTACTTTGACCAGCTCCTCAACTGTCTCTGGTCTGGGTGGCAGCCTTGGGAGGGTGAGTGAAGCGATGAGACTGCCTCGATATGCTGTGCCCACCACCACACCGAAGAACAACCAAGTGCCGACCAGGATGTGGTTGGACTGGCTGGTTGAGAGGCGTCCGTACAGTCCCTGGCCCAACAGGGTGCCCACAGACTCCAGCACCACCGACCCAGTACTCAGCACTCCATGCCGCGTTTGCCACGTTTTCCTCCTCGTAATCTGTAAAACGTACATATGCAATGATTTACATATACAATGATATGAGTGCGTAGCTGTTTATTATGTCATAGGGGGCGAGCAGTGATGTTTTGGACAATGGAATTGTTCTGATATTACGAGCCATGAAAGAAAGTGCACCTCCTCGCATCTGCTACCGTTAGGAAGACACAGTTCTAATGAGGTCATTCACACCATTTTTTTTTTTTTTTTTTTTTTTTTGGTGTGTGTGTGTGTGTGTGTGTGTGTGTGTGTGTGTGTGTGTGTGTGTGTGTGTGTGTGGCGCTGCCTGGTATGTCCAGTTTTGTAAAGTGCTTTTGATTTTTTTTTCTGCTTTTATTAATGTAATTTTTCGGGTACATATAGCGCGCTCTAAAATAGTGAAAATGTCACGGAATAGTCAGATATTGTTTAAAGTGAAGGTATAATGTATTATTAATTTTTTTAGAGTTCATTTGATTAGGAATGGCCAATGTTCTTTCTTCGTCGAAAAAGGCAGACCGAAATCAAAGTGTATGAAAGCAGATTTAATGAACAATTCCATGCTGTGGTTTCAAGAAATCAACAAGTGTGAAGTAGCTTACCACCTACAGTACATGACAGTGGTGGCTGTACTACAGGCTCGGGGTGGAAGCAACAATCCGAACCCACTCTTAACTCATCTATACCATAAATATATATTCCAGCAAAGTTTTTAAGGATATGATATATAAAAAGAGCAATATATATTCTTTAATTTCTTATTGCAGGAATCTAACATCATCCAAGAAGAGTCGTTGTACTTATACCTGTAAAATGTAACTAATATTTTTCCATTACATTTATCGCTCACTCTGATTTTCACCTGTGAGTCTCATGTTAAACACTCACTTGAACCTATCGTCTGGAGTTAACTGGAAAAGGTAATAGAATTAACCTGACCAAGGGAGTGTTCATGGTACCAGAATAAGCAGCTGTCTCAATTGACACATTCACGAAAATAAAAATCATATGCTGTTGGCTCATGTTACATAAAAGGGAAGAACAAGAAAACGCTACCATGACAGGGTTAAATGCATCATTGTCCTCGGTGAGTATAAAACAATAAAGAACAACAGCAGAAGACATATTTGGTCCATACGAGACTTCGCTAAAATGAAAAACCATATTGTGCATCGCTAGAGTAAAGCACATTTGTGTAAAAATCCTGAAGGAGCTAAACAGAAGCACCTGCCTTGTGAATATATTTACGTGTGTGACTAACACTGGAAGACAGCCCCGGGCTGCTAATTGAGAATGTCCCACGTCTAAATTAATTATGATGATCAACAACAACAACAACAACAACAACAACAACGATGATGATGATGATGATGATGATGACAATAATAATAATAATAATAATAATAATATTATAAGGAATCTATTTCTGCTGCCTGTTATTACTAATACTGGATGTGCTCATGCCTGACCACTTGCATGTTTACCTTGACTAGTGTGAAGCAGACAGTCAGCATACAAGCCACGACACCGATCCACACTTGACCACTCAAAGGGTAGTAGAAACTCAGCCAACTGGGTGTTATGACCGGCGTGGCCATGGCGAATTTACCAGCAGTTTGTTCATAGGCGAAAGTGAAATCCCATCTGGAAACATTGTTAGAAATAAAGAGGCTACATTTGTAGATGTTATAGCCATTTGTTATATCCAACCATAGGAAAGAATTTGTTCTTGACCAAGAACAATAAATAATAATAATAATAATAATAATAATAATAATAATAATAAATTAATAATAAAAATAATAATAATTATAATACTGTTTCAATGATAACAATAATAATAATAAATAAGAATGAAAGTAAAGCACTCAGAATCTGGATGCTAATCGCCTGCCAGAATATGCTGTTGACCCAGTCCAAGATTTTGGGTATATCTTGATATGCCGAAGGTTTCCTGTTGATAGCTGAAGCCGTTTATGAGATATATTTGTGCCACAGCCGGGCTATAAATAATACTTGATTTTTGGCAGCCATGTTTCTGACCTAAACATTGACCCCGAATGTCCACTTTCGAACTCGGCCAAGATTTTGGCCATATCTTGATACCCTGAAGGATTCATGTTGATAGCTGAAGTCGTTCATGCGACATAATAGTGCTAAAAGCAGGCAATAAAAAAATAGTTGGCCTTTGGCAGCCATTTTGGCGACCTTGACCT
Organism: Coenobita brevimanus; assembly: GCF_032717465.1. Taxonomy (NCBI): domain Eukaryota; kingdom Metazoa; phylum Arthropoda; class Malacostraca; order Decapoda; family Coenobitidae; genus Coenobita; species Coenobita brevimanus. Next base: position 28,237,202 of record NC_137040.1, on the reverse strand, counting down.
TGACCCCGAGTGTCCACTTTTATACGTGGCCAAGATTTTGGCCATATCTTGATACCCTGTAGGTTTCATGTTAGATAGCTCAAGCCGTTCATGAGGTATAATGGGAACACACACACACTGAGGTAGGGAAAAAACTTTATTTCTCTGCCTCGTAATGTGGCCAAAAACTAGAGGCCCTCCCAACGGGGGAATCACACCAGCCGCAAGCTGATACATTCCTTGCGTGGCTTGGAATATGACCTTTAACTTGACCTACTTTCAGCACTTTCTAACTCGTTGATTTTCATCCCTACTACACACCTGTAAAATTTTGTAATGATATCTTGAACGGTTGCAAAATTATCATGGTAACAGTCACACAGATCTTGACCTACATGCACCAATTTCGAACTCGTAGAGGATTTTCATCCCTACGACATACCTGTAAAATTCTGTGATGATAACTTGAGTGGTTGCGAAGTTATCGTGTTAACACATAGACCTCCTAGTTTCACCAACTTCAAGCTAGTAGGAGATTTTCGTCTCTTTATACACACCTGTAAAATTTTGTTCTGATAGCTTGAGCGGTTTCGAATTTATCATGGAAAGACACACACAGCTTGACCTAGTTTCACCAATTTCGAACTCGTGATCGATTTTTTATCTACTACAGACCTGTACAATTTTGTAATGATATCTTGAGCGGTTGCGAAGTTATCGTGCCAAAACACTGACAGAAAGACGGACAGATGGAAAACAATATCAGCTTTGCTAATGCAGCTAATAATAATAATAATAATAATAGATAAATAAATACAAAAAAAATGATTATTATTATTACAGGTGAAAGTGAAGACCAATTTGGAAACTACCGGAATATTACAGATTTTTTACATTTCCATCTTCCCCATCTTCCCATAGCTCCACGCATACCCTCCAGATCATTTCCTTTACCATCGGACATTGCCAGACTACAAGAAGCTACGGTATATTATTTACATCCCGATCATTATCTTCCCATCCATCTATCCCTCCCAGTTCTGTTTATTATGCTGGGAAGATGAAAATAACCGAGAATTAGGCGCAGGTAATATATTTTTCTTGTTGAGAAATCTTTAGTCCTTCTTGGATGCACTGCCAGACTATAAGATGTTAGTACTGACATTTTTTTTCGTCAGCTGAAATGAGATTCTTTTTAAAAGATGAGTTAACTGAGCCAGTTTCTAACCCCTTCATTATGGGATGGACTTTCTTAGACTTTCTAATGTTGTTTAGTAACATAATTAAACCAAAACAAGTGTCATTATTGTGAACAAGCAAAAGAAGGTAATATGTGCAGAATTCAGTTTCACATTTGTAGGCAGCCATTAGAAGAATGCTCCTGAATTCTGTGCACTGACAGGTTCATTTTCTATTTACTCCACTTTAGCAAGTAAAACGAAATTCAAAAATTATTTTCGTCATCACTTACGTTTTCTATAATTAATAAGACATTAGGCAATTTCAGATTAGATAGGCTATCTCTATCTTTGACAATGTATAGCTTTTCTTTGCTGCATAAAACTATCTGCAGTTAAATCGGATTATCAGTAAAAACAGTGAACACTGCAGTGCAAAGGTTTCCCTTAGCTTAGAATCTCACCTCTCTAGTTCTTGGGGAAGAACACCATATACCACTGTTGCCATGAATGATTTACGAATCTGCACCTGCTCTGTCACCTGCAAGTAAATATAACAAATATAACATTAAAATAAAGAAATGAACGTCCCAGTTGAATATAGATAGATAGATAGATAGATAGATAGATAGATAGATATAGATATAGATAGATAGATAGATAGATATAGATACAGATAGATAGATAGATAGATATAATATATATATATAATATATATATATAGATATATAGATAGATAGATAGATAGATAGATATAATATATATATATATATATATATATATATATATATATATATATATATATTCTCGTATGTCATTTTTATCATAAAGTCTTTCAGGGAAATGTTTCGAACTAAAAGTTATGATGTAGTATTCCTTAAATCTTATCAAGATGTCCTTCCTAATTTGAAAGAAACTGATCATTTTAGTGCATAATAAAGTACGAGCCAAAGGCTCCAAGTATAATAATGTATTGTTCTTCCTAGGAAGAACTAAAAAAAATCGTCACGTTTATGTCGAGATGTGTTGATTGGACATATAGTGTTCCCCCAGGCGTAGACTCTGCTGAACTCCACAGCTGGTCGCCGAGACTTTGGTGACTGATGAGCCCGTAAATTAGGAGCAGGTAGTGTCAGATGAATCAGAAAACCAGGAGCAAGTGTGTTTCTCCCTCTTTCTTATGACACAAAGATTCAGATGTGACAAGAGAGAATAATGAAATAGAGCGTCTACTTCTGGCGAGAGCTAGAGTGTATCTGCCCACCTCGCTGCCCCCAGCCCTGGGAACTAGTGCAGGTCAGCAAAATTAAGAGATGCCACTATCTCTCAGACACATAGAGATATGTACACGAGTAGGTGTAAGTTACAACATTACCATGCACATCATACATCTCAATAAGGGAGTATTACCTGAATATGTAGTATTAACACATATAATTTCCGCAAGACTGAGATATATACAGAATTTATTCCCTTCCCTCACCCTTCCTTCAATCTCCCTGTTTACGTCCAAAAGTGCTAGCCTTGGCATGTCTGGCCTCTCTCCCTCTCCCACCACACTCAACAGTGAGGGTGTATTTGGTTATTCATCTCAGCACTACAATACATATCCTTTAAATATGAATAAATGCATCTATGTATATAATATGTATAGTAGTGTGAAACAACTCATTGTGGAAATGATGCCAGAACCAGAACATCGCTCAGCCACACTTTTTCGACGTCCCCGTCGACATTGTAGTCCTAACTACCATGTATTTTAACCAATGTGTAGGGTAGCTAACTACTCAGGCAGATCCATTTGTAATCCGCGGGAACGGACATGTGGTTTCAATGGGTTTCCCCCTTTAATGCTTTTCAGATAATAGCCCCAAACACAAACACAGATGAAGACCACAAGAAGTAGAAGACCGATGTCAGGACCAAAATAGGAAGAAGAGAGATTTGAAGAAAGATAGGACAGTACATATGGTTTTAAATTAGTCTTGTTCAGGTAAGTAACAAACTCAATTCCTTTTGACAATGAGACGGCCTGCTTACATTCAACAAAGAAATATTGAATGAAGGTAGAAAGGGTCGTAACTAAGACGAGAAATTCACCGACAATGCTAGATGTTGCTTGTTAGGTAGAATTATCATCTCTTTACTGTGCAGCTCACAAAAATCGGATGCAACATAGTATCCGACTATCTTAAGGAACTGGTGTTGTGACGCGCACATCAGTGGTACATCCTTTGTCATAGGGAAGAAGAAGTACTGTTTCATATGTAGCATGGAAAACTGACTTCAGCTGGATGGGTAGGAAAGTGCATCATTGCAGTGCAGAGGAAGTGTTCGTGTCCAACAAGGCCATTTTACACCCCTCTACCTCTGACGGCATAATGACGAAACGAAAAGCAAGACATACATGGAGATCGAGGAAGGAAGCATAACACTTTTCAAACTCATCCACAGTAATTTCTGCTATATACCTTTTGTCATCAAACACAACTAACAATTCTGGACCCTCCTTCAAAATGACAAGTGTGTTGTTAGTAGTAGCAAAAGGGAAAGGAATGAACTGCCATGCATGGTATGTTATAGCATTCCTTATAGGTACCAATATCAGGATGGGTCAACTGGGCCTCCAATAGTGGATAATAATACTCCAGCTGATGTCTACCAAAAAATGGCGTAAGTCCATGCTCCACCATAGATACGCCAAGAACATTGCTTAAAACATGAGTGGGAAGCAATAAAACATTAACCCTATTCAAACTTGCATCGACTAAGCCGTCCACCATTTTGGTTGCATGCAGCTCCAAAGTGGTGACTGAGTCAACGAAAGTATATAGATACTTAGTGATTAAAAAGTTAGAGTTGGTAGGTTAGTTTGGATATTGTTCACAATTCCTATGAGATGGTTGGTAGTCACAATTATCTCGTCAGCCTTGTTAGTGAACTCACCTAGTTGTTCATACGTGCATACGATTAGCCTGTTATTTGCCTTAGCCGCCAATGCCAAATCATGAATGTCTGCCCAGTTGCACTATGTCCTTGTCTAGTGCTGTGTCAAAGAGCTTTTGAGACAGGATACCTAGAAAGTCCACAAGTCCATTCTTAGTACGTGCGTGGACATGCTGGGAAAGATCAGAATCTGCATTAGGTAAACCAACAGGCAAATTAGTAAGCCTGTCTGAGAGCCCATCTCTATGTTCAGTTTGAAGTCCAATTAATCCATGCAAGGCTTGTACAAAAGCTTCACTCCTCAAGTCAATCAGCTGCTGTTTCAGGTCAGGTGACTTTCCTATCTCCATCAGCTGCGGTTTCAAGTCGTGTGACTTCCCCATCTCCATCACTTGGTGTTGTAGGTTAAGTAATCCCTCACAAGCACGTCTAACAGTGTCTGGAGCTCGGAGATAGTCATCCATAGGGTAGTGCACATAGACAGCGTCGTCTACCACCACGACTTCTAGTGGGCTCTTCAGTTCTCCTGGCATCAGTGCAGTCATGTCCTTGTCCGTAGTCATTCCATAGGTCCACCCCAAGCAACGTGAGAAGAGTACAAGCCACAGCCACATTTCTGCAAGAGAAGATACTCCCTTAATCGCCCTTGCTGTGGGATCGTAGCTTGCTGCGATACTCTTGGATAGGGACAGATACAGATGACGACATAGACTGCGAAAAAGACAGAGGGGACAACACATCAGACGATTGGTTGGTTAGGCCTAGCTCTTGACTTACTGGCTTGATCCTTTCAGCACGTTCTATCTCCTGGCTTCCACTTGCATCATTCCTTATTCTATAGGCATGTCCATGCACACTTTCCATAATTGTACATGGCCCACGGAACTTAGGGTTGAACTTGGAAGTTCTTTCAGGATTCTGGACCATTACCTTCTGGCCTACCTCCAGCATCTTTTCTTGACTACTTTTGTGGTGTTTCACCATCATCTCTGCTCTTGAGGCTTTTAATCTTTTCCGTACTTCACTATGTATGCGTTAGAATCTTGCAAGTTGGACCTTGATCTAGCCCTCTGGATTGTACACCGGAGTAGGATGTCCAGCTAGCAAATTGTAGGGCAACACTTTCTCTTCTCCATAAAGGATGTAATGAGGAGATTTCCCAGTTGATGAATTGTCTGAGGAGTTTACGGTAGCCGCTACATGTGGTAACCAGTCCTGCCAGGCATCCTCCATTAAGTTGACTGCTGGTCTCAGGACTTGCAATGTCTTCCTGTTTGTCCTACCCACAAGGCCATTGCTCTTGGGACTGTAGGCGTAACAAAGACTTGCTTTACCCCATACGTACGAAAGATTTCCTGTAATACCTGGTTACGAAATTCACCGTAATTATCGTTGAGGAATACCTTGGGTGTAGAATATGGACTAATCATTGAGGTTACAAAAGTGTGCACCACCTTCTCTGCAGTTTTCGTCTATAAAGGTGCTAAAACAGTGAATCGTGGAAAATGGTCCACTGCCACTAACACATAGTGTGAGCCTTGATGACTTCTTGGCAACGCCAATAGATCAGTGGAGACTGTATCCCAAGATTTTTCCGGCAGGGAATACCCCAATATTAGAGTTGGAGGTCCAGTCATTCTTCGTATTTCCGCGCTTGACACATTGACTAACGTGGGTTTGTATGTCCTTCCTCATGGTCAGCCAATAGTACTTCTTTCTTGCCTCACGTCGCGTCCCGGATGGCCCGCCTGAGGTACGTCATGAACCAACTGTAACACGGCTTGCTGTGTGGTAGGTCTCCATATTATAATTGCAAATCATACTAGATAGATAGATAAATAGATAGATAGAGAGACAGATAGAAGCAGGAATTCAAATGATGAGAAGGTGTTGTGTTTGCGAGAAGCGAGCAGCGCTAAACGCTTACACGGGGGAAAGCTGACGACAGCGGCCAGTAAGGAGATGATTCAGTTAGCTGTCAGCAGTCCTCTCGTGAGAAAGTTCTGTTGCCATGAGGAAGATACGTGACGCACACACCCTACTACACGAGATGTTAGGAAAGAGAGTTTAGAAGGAGACAAGCGACCCTAGAGAGAGGTCGAGACGGAGATTAGCTTGAGAACAGAGAGAGAGAGAGAGATAGCGAGACAGGGAGGTAGCTACCCAGGACTTATACTATTATACCTGTTTAATATTTCCAAGACAAATAAAAATAGTCCCATACTATTCTTTACCTCTCCCGTCACTACATGACATCTGGTAGTGGAAACTACTACAAGATATAAAAGCCGCTCGACCACAAGTCTAAAATATACGCCTCTACAAGCAAATACAAAGTCGCTGCTTTATGATACAAAGTCTTTATGACATTTGGTAGCAGCGAACGTATACGAACCTCGTCTACGAATCAACATTAAATTCCTACAAAATATCAAGATTGACAACAACCAACAATATCAGCTCCTGCCCCCTCCGTCTCCCAGATCATTACGCTGATGCAGAGGTCAAGAGATCACTCGACGCCTTGCAAGTAGCTTAACGACAAACCAGCAAATCTATGGACATCGCCTCCGAATTAAAAGCAAATTTCTACAAAAGCAACCGAGACTACAAGGTTAGCTTCAGTTCTACAAAGTCTACAGCCATCTACAATCAACTACAGCCATCTACAATCAACTACAATTAACAACTCTACGTCGTCTGTATAATCTTCTACACGCACCTACAAGTAGCGGCAGTCTTCATCCCACAACGAATAAATCACTAGAGAAAAGGACAGAGAAAACTTCCACATAGAATAAAGGGAACAAACAAACGAAGAGTGAGACACGATTTACAGCTCATCTTACTCACCCGTCTTCACTCAAGTTACTCATCGCTACTCATTCACTCACCACAGCTACCAGTGTGGGAAGTTGAGGTCATCATGCGTGCTTGCTGAACAGACGCCACGTCAGTCAACACACCACCTGCACCACCACTCACACCATTTCCCACCACGGTAAAAATTAGTAAGCGCATAGTTACTTCATTTATACAATACACAGTGATAGACAATAAGCTTCTGCACAAACATATAAAACGTGCTGTATAGTTACAGTTTAAATACACATACTTACTTCAATTATCTTCATAATTCAATCATTAAATACTTGCACCAACAATAAACATTCTACACAGTATATATTCATTCATTTATTATAATATTTATTTACTACCAACGAGTGTTACCATTTATACCTACGTAAAATACGTGTTTCATACATACAACTATACATTAATTATATCTACAAAGTGATAAAGAAAATATACAATCACAGTTACTCAGTGAGCAATTAAAAGAACTGTATTAAACATTTATTAATTAAAGCTACCTAGTGGAAAACAGACAAATTAAGTTACAAGGTAACCTAGAGAAGAAAAAAATGGCCAACACAAATGCCGTTAGCAAGAGTGAACATCTTCAACACAATCGTGAAGACAATGATTTCCACACAGTGCTAACACACATATTACTCACGAAAGGTACAGGTGAACAAGTCAGTGTGTATAGTTAATACTGTATATATGTATATATATTTTTTTATATAAAATAACAAAATATGGGACTATATAATATCATTTTCAGTAATATCTGTGCAATATAAACTAAACTTTAAAAAAGTATCTCAAGGAAATTAGCCAGTAATTATGTAACCATGAACAACATGGAAAAAAGCGTACACAAGCAAAGAAAAACAAACTATAGAAAAAAAAAAAAGAAAAAAGAAAAGTAAGAAAGAAAAAAGAGAAATAGAGTAAGATCACATAACAAACAAATGAAAATAAGTGTAAGTGTTACTACATAAGTCAAAATACCACATAAACTACAAACAAAAAAGCAAATTGTTGTCTCCACATACAAGTGGCACGACACATCATCACTATCATCGACCGCAGCATATGTTAGGACTGCAGTTATTACAATTATGTTACTCCATATTATAATTATGTAACGACAAACGATTGCATTATGTTACACTTTGCCAATTATGTAACAGTTGCATTAACAAGATGTAACTTTTATGTAACTTTAACTACAATTATGTACCTACAAACGATGTGTAACAATTATGTAACGACAAACGATTGCATTATGTTACACTTTGCCAATTATGTAACAGTTGCATTAACAAGATGTAACTTTTATGTAACTTTAACAACGATTATGTACCTACAAACGATATGTAACAATTATGTTGCATTAACAAGATGTAACTTTTATGTAACTACAATTATAAGGCCAACACAATTATGCATTAACACAATATTTGGTAACAATTCATAAAATGTTACAATTATGTAGTACCACAATGTTAGTACAATATTATAAATCATACAATTATAGCACAATTCTATATTACCAGTATCATCATACAAGTTAGGTGAAATATTAGACATTACTAAAGTGATAACTCAAATATGTAATGTAATAACCTAGCAGTATTACCATTGCACAATTATATGCGTAATATTACTGAATAATCACTATTTACTATGAATAATATATGTATACAATATTCATACAATTATGTTACTCTACAATATTATGTATTTCACTTAATTAGCTTATAAGTTCATTATAATGTATATATAATATGTATTAATATGTTATGACTATTAAATGTCGATGGTACGCCATTTTGCGCGGCAGAGCAATGTGGTAGGTCTCCATATTATAATTGCAAATCATACTAGATAGATAGATAAATAGATAGATAGAGAGACAGATAGAAGCAGGAAGTCAAATGATGAGAAGGTGTTGTGTTTGCGAGAAGCGAGCAGCGCTAAACGCTTACACGGGGGAAAGCTGACGACAGCGGCCAGTAAGGAGATGATTCAGTTAGCTGTCAGCAGTCCTCTCGTGAGAAAGTTCTGTTGCCATGAGGAAGATACGTGACGCACACACCCTACTACACGAGATGTTAGGAAAGAGAGTTTAGAAGGAGACAAGCGACCCTAGAGAGAGGTCGAGACGGAGATTAGCTTGAGAACAGAGAGAGAGAGAGAGATAGCGAGACAGGGAGGTAGCTACCCAGGACTTATACTATTATACCTGTTTAATATTTCCAAGACAAATAAAAATAGTCCCATACTATTCTTTACCTCTCCCGTCACTACATGACATCTGGTGGGGAAACTACTACAAGATATAAAAGCCGCTCGACCACAAGTCTAAAATATACTTCTCCACAATTAACTACAAAGTCCTTATGACAGCTGTAGAGTAGCAGGAACAACCAACTGATACACAGTGCACTTCCCTGGTGGTTTCTTACACAAGAGACCTTGTTGAAGGTGGAAGTGAGTCATCAGTACCGGAAGTTCAGGTAGACAAGTCTTGTAACCTGACTCCAAGGCATAGATGACTTGAGACCACATCGCATCCTTATGTTTTTTCTCTTTTACCATATCTGGGGAGTACCCAGTAAGAGGGATATCCTCAGATATGGCAGCAGCAATGTTTCTACTCAGCGTGTCGGCAATGGCATTTTGATGCCCCAATAAATATTTGGCTTCTGGGTCAAACTCCATCACCTTGTTGTACCAACTCGCAACCTTACCATGCAGGGTCTTCCCTTTGAACAAGTCGCGTATGGGTGCATGGTCAGTTAAAACATTTATCTGGTAACTTAGGGTTGAGCACTAACGCCCACATGACTGCTCGTGTCTCCATGTATGTTGACGAGTAATTCCTTTCTGGGGGTTTTAGTGCCCTACTGGCATATGCAGTGGTGTGCACTTTGCCTTGCTCATCCTTCTGCTGTAACACCGCTCCCAGACCCGAACCTGAGGCGTCCGTGCACAGGTAAAAAGGTTGAGTATAGTCAAGAAATGTTTACACAGGTGCTTCAGTCATGGCTTTCTTAAGGTCGTTGAAGCTTTTCTCTTCCGGTGATCCCCATTTCCATGCTGCATCCTTCTTGAGTAGCGCCATTAACGGTGATGCGATAGCAGCATATTTGTGGACAAAGCTCCTATAGAAGTCAGTAAGCCCTAGAAACAAGTGAACGTCATCCTTGGACTTGGATGTAGGGAAAATTATCATGGCTGTACCCTTATCCGGAAGAGCCTTGTTGCAATCCCCGTCAACTAAGTGCCCTAGGAATCTAACACACGACTTCAGGAACTTACACTTCGACAGTTTGATTTTCAGACCCGTGGACATTAAGGTTTCCATCACTTAGCTTATTAAAGTGAATGTACATGTCCTTGCTCACAATTATCAAGACATCTAGATACGCCAAGACGTCCTGCCCTACCATGTCACCAAACAACTGATTAATCATTCCCTGAAATGTCAAAGGAGCATTACCCAATCCAAAAGACATCCGGAGAAATCAAAAGTGCCCATGAAGAGTGCTAAAGGCAGTGATGGGATGAGACTCTTTGGTCAGTTCACCTGCCAATACCCTGACGCTAGATCCAGGCAGGTGCAAACGGTATTTCCCTTACCCAGTGACTGTAGTTGTAGTAAGTCTCTAAGATAAGGAATCGAGAAACGATCCGGTATGGTTACCTTGTTCACTTGCCAGAAATCCACAACAGGTCTCACACCACCATCCTTTTTAGGCACCAGAAAGCTCAGTGCATTCCAAGGTGAGGAAGAAGGCTGGGTGACTTCATCATGAAGCATTTTTTCGACTTCCTCATGCTTTCCTTTGGCTGTGTGGTAGATGGTAAGCAGGCACATATATCAGATTTGTACCAGGGCACAAACTAATATGTTTCACCCTACCAGTCCTACCCAGCGGTTCTCCTGGAAGTGCCACTACGTCAGAGAATTCTTTAAGAAGTGTTAACAATTGCACTTTATGGTAAACATTGTCCGTTACCTTCATGTACTGTCCTAGCAAACTATCTCTCCCTAGACATATAGGTTCCAACAGTGTCATTTGCGATGTAAGTACTGGAGAGATCACCGGTACATCATCGACTTCCCTTATGGGGGCATCATAGCACATCAAGTCGCCTACATAACAACCATCTCTGAGCTTAACTGTGCCACCACTCATATTTGCGATGAGAGAGAGGCGTCTTCTGGTCTTGTCCAGGGTGGACTCCATCGACAATGCCTTGTGGTTTACAGTCTCCGGTAAGCATGCCATGTCAGTTCCCACCGACACATCAGGTACTCAGACAGGAATTTTGCAGACAGTCTGACTGGGCAAGTGGTGATTCTCACTCACTACAGCCTTTACCTGCTTCCAGCCAATGCCCTCCGTTTCATGTTCATCTGGCGATTCCCTTGATGCTACACCTGTCGGGGTAACAACCGGTTGAATGGCTCCTTGTTGGGTGCCACTATTTCCAGCTTTGGTTGCTGAGGGAACAAGACCCATAAACCCCTTCCCATTAAAGGTAATGGAATGTCTCTGAGGGTGTATAATCACATTATACTCCTCCATGGATTCAAGGCCCAATAACCCATCAGCTGGCAGAGGGAAGTCCTCAACCACATAGAATGCAGCAAGTAATACAGATCGTTTATCTGCCCTCAGTGTCAACAGTACCTGGCTTGCGATCTTCATTTTACTCTCTGTCACACTTGTCAAAATCACATCGGGTGCTGATAACATCCAATGTGTTCGAGACATCAGTTGTCTTAGCCTTTCTGGAGCTTTACTTGATACAGTGTTTGCACATGCCCCGGTGTCAACCAGCAAGGACACCTGGCCTTTCCCTATAATCCAAGGGATTGGTAATAAATCCACCTTTTTTATAGCTGCCACACATGCATCGGTGGACTGCACGATCTTTCAGGTTACTTCTGCGTATGGGTCTGAGCTTCCCCTAAATTCGCCATGTTACCCAGTTGCTCCTTTTGGCAATGACAGTGGGGCAGTAGTCCGAGGAATGAGGACACTGCCCGTGTATGACACACCACCACTGTACCTTTGGTTTTGTAGCCTTGGCTTGCTTTTGCTGTGGTGGACTGGTTACTTGATTGTTTGTTGCCTGACTGCTTTTAGCAGAAGTAGGCCATTAGACCCAGACGTGGCAGTTGTGTTGCCCTTGGCTGCCTGGTGTGACGCCTTTTTAGCCTTCCAACACCTTTTGGCTCTATGACCAGCCTTATTGCTCACAGTACATATCTTACCAGCAGGGTTTGATTTCTCTATGTTCACAGCTGAGACAGTCCTTCCGCCCTCTCCTTCACCTGCCTTCGCTTTTAACTTGAAGCTCAATTCATGAATGGCTATTTCCAGAGGTCTTTTTACCTGTCTAGGTACTCTATCTCACCTAGCAGGGGCCAAACAATGCAAGTACTGGAGGTATTCTAAGATACTACCATGTGCTGATCACAGAGTGTATGTCTTGTGAATTGATATGCATGTACACTAATCTAGGTGTATTCAGATGATGATGTAATCCAGGCAGATTCGCACTGCAATTCTACGAAGTTGCACACACTCGCCCATGTCTCATCCTTCCAGCTGTGCTGAGATATACTCTCCACGTTAGCCTCGAGTCGACTGCCACTCTCTTGCCACCACACCAGGGTTGCCAGATGCCCCCAGGATGACGTCTCCCTTCTCATCACCGGTCTCGAGCTCTCCCTCTAAAGTCCCGTCCACACGAGCGGGCAGTGCCCGACAGGCAAACATTGATACCAAATCACATTCCAATTTACACATTTAGAAGGTGGCTGGTGGGCACGAGCGTAGATGACGTCATAACCCCTTAAACGTGGATCATCGCGTTTGCGACGCTCACCAAAAAGGACATAACGGCGGAGCATCGCGTTTGCGATTCGAGTTAATTTTGAATAAACGCGGGCAAGGATGTTCCAGCTGGTATTGTCTATCAGTACCACCACCCTTTAGCTACAATTAGCATACTTTACCTTTGTACTACTGACCTCCGTTGTTGCCAAGTATAGCGTTTTTCCCCCCTCCCCCCCCTACCACGGCCCGGCCAGCCTGGCTGTGATACATGGCAGCGCTCTGACCGCTCAGAACTGTAAATCTGCGCTCTCCTCTCACAAGCAGTTTATGCTAATAGGAAACGCTTGTTTCCCCAGTTGTAACACTAGCTTTTTTTCGCACGGTTTGCCCGTTTAGCGTCAGTTTACTGCAGGCTTTGAAAGTGACATTATGGCGAGTTCTAGCTCTTCCGAGTCAGTGCGAGCGGCCGACAGGAACGAGAATAAAGTGACGGGCGTAAGGCAGAATAAAAAGCGCGCCACGGTGATCTTTTGGGAAGTAATATGATTGAAAATAATGTAGTATACATGTTTTAGCTGTGAAAATGGAAATGTTTGTTGAGTGACGGGAAGACCGCCGCCGCGCTGCATGTCGGCCGTACGCTTCATTGACTTTAGCCTTATTTTCAGTGCTTATTGTACAAATACGGATTCCAAACTACCTGTACGTTGTAGTATAAAGTTTACTGTGACAGAATGAGGCTGTAGTAGAGGGGAAACCGGGTTGCTGGAGGTGTGAAAGTGAAGATTTGGTTACCCAACTTTGCAAGTCTCCACAAGTCCTTGGGTAGTCCACGAAGGCTCAACACCTGTCTCTGGAGAAAGCTGAATGTAAGTACTATCTGCCATACCAAGTATAATGTTCTAGGGTTAATCTCTGATTTTTGGCTAATATTTTCCTACAGGTACTCAGACCGCGATACAACCCCGCCACCCGGGGGGGGTCGGCTCTCCATGGCCGCGCATTAGGGGAGAAGCAGGGAAACCACTGTCAAACTCTATCTATAACACCCTTGCCCGTTGTTGGGCAATGCTTGCCGTGTGGACAACAAAACAAGTTTGCCCGGTAGTGACCAATGGCTGCCAGAAACTGCTTGATCTGGTAACACTGCAAAAGAAGCGAGGGGTATATGCTCAGCGGGCAGTGCCCGTCGGGCATTGCCCGCTCGTCTGGACGGGACATAACAGAGAGAAATCTCACCAGATCTCACTGAAGACAGAGATGCTAATCTTGAGAAAACGAGTTCACTGTTCCGATTTTCCTGCTCTCACTGTTCTATCCTTTATCTCACTCCACAATTAGTCCCTTTGCAAAAGTGGAATTTTCTTGGATATTCTGTTATTCACCTGAGATTAAGATGCAACACGAGCGGTTCCAAGGGTTGCTCACTTCACAAGTTAGAGTCACCTTTCCGGCACTTTTCGTATCCCAGCACTGGATCACCAAATTAATGTTCCCTCAGGCGTAGACTTTGCTGAACACCACAGCTCGCTGGCGAGACTTTGGTGACTGATGAGCCTGTTAATAAGGAGCAGATAGTGTGTCAGGTGAATCAGAAAACCAGGAGCAGGCGAGTTTCTCCCTCTTTATTATGCTGTGACAAGAGAGAATAACGGAATAGAGCATCTACTTCTGGCGAGAGTTAGAATGTATCTGCCCGCCTCGCTGCCCCCATGCCTGGGAACTAGTACAGGTCAGCAAAATTAAGAGATGCTGCTGTCTATCAGACATATGGAGATATGTACACGAGTAGGTGCAAGTTACAACCCTACCACGCACATCATACATCTCAATAGGCAGTATTAACTCTATATGTAGTATTACCACATATATAGGGGAGGGTGGTGATGGTTTGGACAGTGGGAAGGTTTGGACAGTGCATTCCCTGAGAATCGTATGGGACCTAGGGCCGTGTGATCTTGCGTGACAGTGGGAGAGTTTGTTTACTTCGGCAACACGGAACGTTCAAGCTACAATCCCCTCACTTTTTTATGCAGGTCAGATTTTATCTTTTTATCCATCTCTCATGTAATAATTTGGGTGTATATCGTAAGCTCTACCTTTATGAATATGCCAGGCATCGAACTGTGCATTATCAGGGTGAATCTATGTTGCATGTAGAACATATTGCTATGAAAAACGAATGTTAAACTCTCTCGTGTGAATCTTGAGAGTACCCGTCAATTATCTATCTATCTATATACCTAGGCTGCTTCCCCCAAGGAAAGAGAGGTAGCTGAGACAGGACGACACACTCCCCATATACTCATCCATTCAAACAAATTCATTCGCATCTTAGCCCCAAAGGGGAGAACGGACAGATCCTCACCGCACCACACTGCACAAGGGTCAACTGCGCAATGCAATCAGTGACATCCGCAGCAGGACCCGACAGCAGAGCTGGTTTACCCCTGCCACATCATAACAGACCCATCTCCTTACCCGCACCTGACCTGACTAGCTGATCAGACCAAATGCGGGAGAATATCCCCTCAGGGCTGCGTCATCACTTATCCATTCACAATTTCTCTCCATTTATTTCTGTCACGCACAGCCACTCTTCCTTTTTCAACAAACATCCCTCTCGCATCCAGCGCTCTCTTCACACTGTCCATCCATCCTATTCGTGGTCTTCCTCTCAGCCTTACACCTCTCACATCAGATCTAGTTATCTTTTTCACAAATCGCTCATTATCCATTCTCTCCATATGCCCAAACCATCGCAACACCCTCCGGTCAACTCTACCAGCCATCTCCCGAACAACTCCAGTTCTCCTTCGCACTTCATCATTTCCCACTCAATCCATAATAGTCACTCCACACATACTCCTCAGACACCTCATCTCCATTACATTCAAACTTTTCCTCTCTGCTACACCCATATTCCAAGTTTCAGCCCCACATAACGCAGTCGGTACCACAAGACCCTCATACAGCCTTCTCTTTACATCCATTCTAAGCGAACGACATCTAAACACTTTTTTCTTTCCTCCCAGCACCTTTCCTACTTCATTTATTTTAAACTTCTCTTCTGCATCTGTTCTTCGGGATGATTCGGACAGATTAGGAGGGGGATGGTTCAGTCTGAACTAACCCTCCACTACTACCAAGTCATGACCTAATAAAATGATAACGCTATTTTTGATCATTTATATATGAACACATAGTGAACACCATTCTTCATAGTTATCAGGGAATATATATTTATAGTTTTGTTTATTTAACCTATTTCTCAATGTGTAAAAGGATGGAAGGTGTATTGCAACTTCTGTTTCAGTTTTGCAGGCTGCAATATGCATTAAAAATGTTAAGTTAGTCAGTCTGAAATAAGGCCTAGAAAGCGAAAAGTGAAGTCAGTATTCCAGAGAGAAAGTGAGAGGGGGGGGGGGATAATTGTGCATAATTCTGAAGAGGAAACTAAGAGGTTAAGTCAGTTGTTAATAAAGTTGGTGAAAGTTATTTCATTTATTTATTTTATTTTTTATTTTTTTACAAATATCAAGTGGTTCATTTAGATTCTGAAGTTTAATATTGTACTTTAGGAAAATTAAATGTCTTTGAATTAATAAATGTTTGGCTTTATTCAATCTAGCTCACATAATTTTAAGAATATGCTGAGCAATACCTATGGCCGAACCATCCCACCGTTCTGTCTGAACCATCTTCACTGGTAGGGATGGTTTGAACGATTTAGTCACTTGTGTTTCGTTAACTGTAGTTTAAAGGTGAAAAGAGTTAAGAATTTCATATTATCAGCCTAAAGAGCCAGATGATGTGGCAACATTTTAACATAAACCAGATTACTCTCCTGCTTAAACCTGAATTTTTATGAATATTAAAAAAAAAAAAAAATGTCCAAACCATCACCGCCCTCCCCTATTTCCCCAAGACTGAGATACATACAGAATCTATTCCCTTCCCTCACCCTTCCTTCAGTCTCCTTGTTTACATCCAAAAGTGCTAGCCTTAGCATGTCTGGTCTCTCTCTCTCTCTCTCTCTCTCTCTCTCTCTCTCTCTCTCTCTCTCTCTCTCTCTCTCTCTCAACAGTGAGGATGTTTTTGGTTATTCATCTCAACACTGTAATACATATCTATTAAATATGAAAAAAAAAGCATCAATGTTTATAACATGTATAGTAGTGTGAAACATAAATCATTGTGGAAGTGATGCCAGAATCAGAGCAATAGTTTAAAAGTTTAGAAATCATAGGCAGTGTGAAATACAGAATGATGACAGTTCCTGATTTGATCATTTGTATACATGAGTACTAAGAACACCTGCTAATCCTTGCAGGAGAGAGCTGGACAGGAAAGGGGACTGGGGTTACACTGCTTGGTGATGCTATATGGCTTCCGTTATTGGGGAGGGACAGAGGCATTCACTTCAGAAGGGTACTGATCTTTGAAATGTCAGTAAATTATGGCAGGATATGAAACGCTTCAGTGAAGTATGAGAAGACATTGCCACAAAGAAGCAGGGGGATGACAGGAAGTTATTCCTTTACCACCACTGTGTTTTAAATGAGAGAGAGAGAGAGAGAGAGAGAGAGAGAGAGAGATCCTTATAGAGTCAAAATTATCCCTTGGACAAAGCCAGCAAACTGTCCAGGGATAATGGACGATCTAAGGCAATTTTCTTTTTATTTCTAGTTTTACCAGTTAGGGAATAAATAGAATGAAACATAAATTATTGCTTTCGGTACCAAACTTTTTGAAAAGAATTATAATAACATCCTGTAAATAATAAATTTAATATCCATCCATCCATCGATCATCTAATCCTATTGCCCCATGAGGAGCGTAGGAGCCCGGGGCTAGGAAAGTTGGTCCTGGTATTTAAGATGAGAGTGACCAGCCTCACTCATCCCTGAGTGGCATTACGTGAGCAATAACATCCAGTAAATATTAAGATATATATCAAAACAGAGATAGAGTCGAAAGAAACCCATCGGTGCATATCAAATCAAGAAACAACGTCACTCACAAACAGTGGTGCACTATGGTTGAAATTATTTCTGTACATACTGAGGGTTCATAAAAGACACCAGATAGGATATCCCTGGGGTTTATCATCCAGTTCTAATTGGGACTGACGAGACCGATGGCAGCGACAGTCTGTAATGTACGTTCATTGATCGACATCGATCATCACTGAGGGCAGTGGAGAGGTTAAAGTGCTGTTTCAGTATGGTTACACATTTCATCTAGGATGATACTGTAGAACACTGATATGCTGGAGCTGAATCGAGTTTGAATAACACTTTAAAAGAAATGACATGTTATTTGAAATTATGTTTCTGGCAGTGGCAGCCAAATTGAGATCAAATCCAAACCCTTGCAGTGAATACTTTGTGAATATTGATTTCGTGGAAAACAATGCAGTTTCTGTAGAGATCGCATTTTTAATAATCTCTAACATATCACATAAAGTGAGTGGGCTACTTAATATTGCAAAACGATGCTGATATTATATTCGGATGTAATATTGAAATTAATTAATTTACAACAGCAGCAGATAGTAACAGCAAAAGTTTGAACGCAGACAAGTATATAATTCTAACCTCGTTCCAGCTGAGTGATGGAAGGACACGGAAAGTAAAATTCAGAGCCTGGCCAACCGCAACCAGCTGGTTGTAGTCAGTGCCTGAGTACTTGGTGGTGTTGCCCTCGATGGACTCTTGCCAGTAGGGTTCATATGGTAACGCCGTCACGTTTATCATCGCACCATGGAAACTGCCAAAAATAATGTAATATTCTGAACGGACGGAAGTTGCAATGCAATATTAGGTGGAAGTGACTTTTTATTCAGCCCATGATAATCCTGTGAGAATAAAGGCTATTGCATATTATTCAAACCAAGTATAGGTACTCCATGACAAATTTTGATTATTATTACTGGATTACTAATATTATTTTCATTTAAGTAATTATTTCTCGGCTCGATGCTTTCTTTAATTACATTGTCCATAACATGTATACTGTCAGCCCCAAATTATACCAGCTATACACTGATCTTCACCAGATTTTCAACTTTTCACAACATATTTCACATACCTCAGATGCAGAAAAATTCAAAGTAATGGCTCTACTTCATTTCCGTAACACTTTCTCATGACTAGCACCATATTCTAGTGATATTCTCTTGCTTAACCCATTCAGTAGTAGGCATGAATCACTTATGACTTGATTCAGGTGGTGTGTTAAATTTTGCCTATAGTGTTTTCCTGGTTCCTTGGATCATGAATAATTTATCTGGAAGGGGGGCAGAAAAAAATAGCCCTTATGGCTCCCAAGGGACGCCCTCATGGGCCCCTAGGGGTCCGAAAAAAACATGTCTTCCTTATTGATTTAGTTTTGCAAGCTGATAATCTACATTCATGACTGATACGTCATTTTATACGTTTTTATGCATGAGGAATCCAAATATAGCACTATTTTTTTTGCACTAGAGGTAGCTAAAAATCAGTATATCTAATTTTTTTCTTGAAAATAGTGGGAAAAATAATAATATATGGTATATTCATTCCAGACACAAGCATATGGACATGAATGCTGAAAAATCCTTCTAAACCAAAATTATGCAGCCTTCTAATACCTATAAAATGAGACCAGAACGAACTTTCTATGTTGACTTATAATACAGTAATAGTAAGTTATGTATGAATAACTTATAACTACCTCACGCATCGCTAGTGCGATTCATAATATTTAGGTACAACTTTGCCTTATTATTTGGTTACATATATGTATTAGCTTTGATTTTGGTTAATTTTGTCAAGAAAGGTTATTTTAGGTATTTCGAACTATGAAATTTGTCGTATGGCGTGATTTAGTCTAATATCATCTTTTCACTCCAGTTTCAGAACCCAGTTGCATGCAAAGTTCTTTGATGGATCAAGAATGTGTGTATGCAGGGTAGAAAAAGCAGTACAGTAGTCTTAAGGGAAGAAGTTTCACAAGTAAGAACTGCTACTTGTATCCAGTAATGAAGTATTGGGATAGTTTGAAATCGGACTAACATCAAGCATCCTGCTTCCTATATTGTCAAATTTACCCAAACGATCCGTAGTCATTACTTATGTGTGTAATTATAATTTGATATACAACTGATAATGTCTGACAGAGAAGCAAGCAAGAAATACTGCCATGTCGGGGGATGAACCCAGGTCCATATTCAGTCACGAACGTGGAAGTAATTCTTGGTAGAATTGTATCCTTGTTCCTTTACGTAAACTAAAAATAATATATATGGTCTTACCAGGTTGTGTTGAATCAGCATACCATAATGGAGTGGTCTCTATGCCTGCTGTGTCAAGGTCCTTCAGAAGTTGATCTTAAATGTCCAGCTCTCAGTAAAAAATAAGGTAGACATCAGGGCTTATGAAACATTTCTCACAGACTTAAAAGCATGTAGATCAGCGGAGTTGGTTGTTTTTAAAAAACTAACTCCAGATGTATGTTCAGTTGAAGTCCTCGCTAATCAAAAAGCCAAATGGCACAAGAATAGCCGGTGGAAGTTCCGAAAAGTCACCAAAACTTACCTTTAAGTCACGAAACAACAGTTGTGAGAACTTCAAGATCCAGTGGAAGGTCAGGAGCTGAAGTACCATATCTATGTTTGTCCTGTACCCAAGAAGGCACCTTGAAACGACCCCTTCATGAGTTCCAGAAACTCAGCCTGACAGAAGTGAAACATAAGGCATTGGCATTGAATGAAACTCATATTCTCAACAAAGTTGCAATTGGGGATTTGGTGGCTAATGAACTTAAATGTCATACACACTGTTTTGTGTGGAGTTTGCCGCCGATACGATGTCATAACAGAGGGAAAGCAAATGAACCTCAAGACACAGTTCAACACCGTGCCTTTGAAGAAGTCTTAGCTATGACAGATGAAAATATCTCGGCTGGAAGAACCCACTTCTCTCCGAAAAACCTCCACGAAGAAGCGTGCTACCGGAAGCAATTGCATGGAAACAATGCTGGGATTGATCGTACTGATTTAAAGAAAGTTGTGCTCGAAAGATACCCTGGTCTTTGAAAGGAACCTGGATTTGGAAGAGGCATTATGCTTGTCACTAATGAAACCATGAAGGACCTTGTGACAACATCAATTAGTGGAAACCGTGTGTCCAATGACTACTAAATTCTTGCTCGAACTGCACTTACATGTCGCCGGGAGATTGCTACTCATATAACGGACAATAAGATTTCATATTCTGGTGAGAGAAATGGATTCCCAGTTGACTGCCAAAAGTCTTCGGTACCAGAAGCACTTAAATTTCTTACTGGGATGACCATACATGGTCCATCTTATCGTATTAACGCTGAAAAACAGCAGTCAACACTCAGTCTCGCTCAGCTGATACTCTATAACTGCACTTTGAAAATTAAGAAAGCTAAAACTTCAGTGGAAACACCATTGCCTGTCTACATTGGTCTCTTCCTCCACCCACTTTTCAGAAGTCAAGAGGCTGTGTACAGGCTAGCACAACTTAGCCTGTCAATCAACTTCAATCGTGTTCAGTAAATTGAGAGCAAGCTTGCTCAATCTTCATTGACGCAATTCTCAGTGTTGTTTCATGACTTGAAGTTGAAGGCAAGTTTTGTTTGATCTGTCTTTTCGGAACTTCCACCGGCTATTCTTGTGCCATTTGGCTTTTTGATTAGTGAGGACTTCAACTGAACATACATCTGGAGTTAGTTTTTTAAAAACAACCAACTCCGCTGATCTACATGCTTTTAAGTCTGTGAGAAATGTTTCATAAGCCCTGATGTCTACCTTATTTTTTACCGAGAGCTGGACATTTAAGATCAACTTCTGAAGGACCTTGACACAGCAGGCATAGAGACCACTCCATTATGGTATGCTGATTCAACACAACCTGGTAAGACCATATATATTATTTTTAGTTTACGTAAAGAAACAAGGATACAATTCTACCAAGAATTACTTCCACGTTCGTGACTGAATATGGACCTGGGTTCATCCCCCGACATGGCAGTATTTCTTGCTTGCTTCTCTGTCAGACATTATCAGTTGTATATCAAATTATAATTACACACATAAGTAATGACTACGGATCGTTTGGGTAAATTTGACAATATAGGAAGCAGGATGCTTGATGTTAGTCCGATTTCAAACTATCCCAATACTTCATTACTGGATACAAGTAGCAGTTCTTACTTGTGAAACTTCTTCCCTTAAGACTACTGTACTGCTTTTTCTACCCTGCATACACACATTCTTGATCCATCAAAGAACTTTGCATGCAACTGGGTTCTGAAACTGGAGTGAAAAGATGATATTAGACTAAATCACGCCATACGACAAATTTCATAGTTCGAAATACCTAAAATAACCTTTCTTGACAAAATTAACCAAAATCAAAGCTAATACATATATGTAACCAAATAATAAGGCAAAGTTGTACCTAAATATTATGAATCGCACTAGCGATGCGTGAGGTAGTTATAAGTTATTCATACATAACTTACTATTACTGTATTATAAGTCAACATAGAAAGTTCGTTCTGGTCTCATTTTATAGGTATTAGAAGGCTGCATAATTTTGGTTTAGAAGGATTTTTCAGCATTCATGTCCATATGCTTGTGTCTGGAATGAATATACCACATATTATTATTTTTCCCACTATTTTCAAGAAAAAAATTAGATATACTGATTTTTAGCTACCTCTAGTGCAAAAAAAATAGTGCTATATTTGGATTCCTCATGCATAAAAACGTATAAAATGACGTATCAGTCATGAATGTAGATTATCAGCTTGCAAAACTAAATCAATAAGGAAGACCGTTTTTTTTTTTTTTTTTTTTTTTTAGGACCCCTAGGGGCCCATGATGGAGTCTCTTGGGGGACCTAAGGGTTATTTTTTTCTGCCCCCCTTCCAGATAAGTTATTCATGACCCAAGGAACCAGGAAAACACTATAGGCAAAATTTAACACGCCACCTGAATCACGACCTGGCTTTGCTCTATGCATTCCTGGTCACTACAAGATGAAGAGATGCCAGTTTTAAGCCAGGTTAGAATGAAATGGGTATAGCCCAGTCTATACTCGTGAGTAATCTGGATATATTACTTATATTTTTCCAGTATTGTAATGCCCAGTAATTTCAACAGAGAACATAAGATACTCCAGTTCTCAAATGTCCAGTAATCTGTAAACATTACTTGGTGTATTTTTCCGGGAAAAGTGTGGGAGGTGTGAGATAGCGTAGACCTGATGTGGGGGTCCAGGAAGCCACTTGCAGCACCCGGGCACCGTCAGGACTGTACGGCAAGTGAACCAACATGCTGTACCTGCACAATACGTTTATAGTTTTCAGGCAGAATGAATGATCTTTATTCCCTAGACATTGCAAGGGTGTAATTTATTATTATCTTTTGTTAATGAAGGGACAGTTTCATGTAGTCTTTGGAAGTTATATATAAACGAGTCTATAATTTAACCCCTTCGCTGAGTGAAGTATAACTAACCTCTCAGTCTGAAAATTGACTCCTGAGTGAAATTTTCTGGCGGTAGCAGGAATGAATAAAAAAAAATTATATATATATATAAAGTTAATTCCACTTACTGTATAGTCTGTTCATCACATAGGGCCATCTTTTTGATGCCTCGGATGTTTTCTGGTAATAACTCTTGTCCTACGTGAGCCATTGGTTGTATACTCGTCACTGCTTTTCTCTCGCCGAAACAAAGTCGTATGCAGGGTTTCTCACGGGATAAAGACCACTTTCTCTACTCTTTTCACTTTAACTTGGCCTAATATTATCACCTCTCCATCTTGAATGCTAAGCTGTAACCAGATAGCAACAGTATGATATGTTGCTGGTCATGAAAATTGTCAATGAAAGGATGTATAACCACATAATTGTTATTCTGCCACTTAGTTGTGTGAAACAAGATGCAAAAGGAAAAAAAAAATCTGGGACAAGTTATAATGAGGGGGAGAAAGGAGAGTATAGACGGACAAGTAATGATACCATTGTGCAATGTTCTCTTTTCAGTCCAACAAAGCTTTGAACTACCAACTCAGCACTGGACAGCAGGCTTTTATTTAGTGTGGAACTCTGTCTACGATTTCCTTGTACTTGTTAAGAAAATTAGAGGGTTGGTAGACACTATTGCTCAAAAGTGTGAGTGTATATTAGCCACCTTGATATTACAGCATCTTTTATTTATTCATCTTTGGGGGGGGAGGCGGGACGGGGGATTCCTACAATCGCTAGATTTTATTCAAAATTGGAGAGTTTTTAAATACAGGAGTGAAAAATAGCCTCCATCAAATCTTTCACAACGAAAACTCCTTCCAAAACTTTATTGAAATTCTTTGGTTTTACTCCTGATTAAAATTTATGAGACGTTGCGGTTCTGAAGGTGCTAAGATCTCGTCTAGGATTACGTATACGTCGTTCTTAAAGTTATTCAAATGACACACAAGCGCATAAGAGGGTGTCCCAAGCAAAATTAGTAAAGAAAAAGAATGAACCTCCTTTGGTAAGGCAATGGGGACTCGACACAAATGACAGTACACGTAAATTACAAAGGGGAATACGGACTCCTAGATAATAACAGAGATTTATGCATGTCTGTGGCCGTGGTGTACGTGGTGCACGTGCCCATTGCCCTAGTTCCCATAAGCCACGTGTGGGTACGATCAAAATTACTGTGTGAAAGGAGGGAGGATGATCCTCAGGCTAGTATTTGGCCACATTTTCCGGGGACGGGCAATTCGTGCATCATGGATTTTTCACGGTATTTTTTTTTTTTCATTGTCCGTGAAGGAGTGCCTGGGCACAGGATCATTATCACCAGAAACTCTCCCTACACTGGATTATCTCCTCCTGTGACAAGAGTAAACATGACGGAATGGTATCCTGTTGAAGTCGGTGAATTATACGTGTGGCAAGCTCTGATCGTACTGACGGCACACATAAAAAAGGCATGCCGTACAGGACTGTTGGATCATGGACGACCTCAAAGCCACACCTGTCTTTGGAAGGTACATGGCACATTACAGAGTACTTTGCCATACTACGGTTCCTGCACTTTTCCCCCAGCGTGGGACCCTTACCCAATGACAGGGTGTGGAAGTTTCGCCCATTTCTAACCATGCTGAAAGGTTCTTCCATTTTTTTCACCTTTCCATAGAGCTGTGACGGTTGAGTTGCATGAATTGTTCTGGGGTTGACTGGCATTTATCCAATACACATCGTCCAACGTCATCGGTTATGCATCACAGTCTTTGTTGCTTGTGACTGCGAGACTGGATATATGCTGGACTTTGTTGTTATCGCCCGTCTAGCGAGATGATAATGTAAGCGTCTGCGTTTCTCCTCGTATGATGTAACTGCCAAGTTTCTCCTTGAAGGTGGGACAGGAATCAGCGGTACTGTCAAGCCAAGTAGGAAGCACTACCCTGGTTTCCCTCCCAAGACCGAGAATGGTGCTTCACTCAACAAGAAATGTGGTAACATGTCAGTCATCCACTGGCATGATAAGCGGGATGTGCTAAAGGCGGTGCAGGAAGGTGATCCTACACCTTTCTGCTATCACTGTTGTGAATGCATTCATACTGTTCAGACAGGTTGTTGGCATAACTGCTGCACCAGGGACATAGTGCAGCAGTAATGCCTGACAGGGTCACCCAGGCAGACTACCTCACGTGTCACCGCATGGTGAACCTGGGCACCTGCAGGTTAAAACCTGTACAGGCAGTGCTATGTCTGCCTGAACTGTCAGTGATGGCAGCAGGTTCACAAGGAAATGTTTTACCAGTGCAGTGAGTTAAGGGAGATTTCTTCAGTCACTGGTGTGTGGGAAAGTGTAAATAATGCACATAGTAATCTTCCTAGATAGGAAATTATAATACAGTTTATAATATAAAAAAGGTATAGGTTTAAGAAAACACTCAGGTTACACTGCTAGTGAACGTGCAGTACAACTGCAAATATGTGTTATGGTAATCAGTGCAATATACATGCAAATTGGATTTGTTGTGATGGTGAACTAGTAATTGTTGTGTGCTATTCCTCTCGTGCACTAAGAAATTACCCTAGGAAGTGATTTTACCACAGAAAAATTTAGAATATAAGGAAATGTACTGGTGTAAGGAAACAGGATATGATGGATGAACTCGCAATACAAGTGCCAGAAAGAAATTATTTTCAGGTTTCAGTGCAAGTGAGCTTGCATTACAAGTGCAGATATGTGCTACGGTATTATAGTGTAATATTAGTGCAAACTGGTTTTGTTGTGATACGTTTTATGATTTCTGCACATTCGTAACCTTTCCTTTAATTTTATCTCTGCTGAACGCCACCTCGCTTCCTCTAAACCTCACCTTCTGCTTAGTACTGAGACTCAGCTTGTCTAAGGCGACTTAAAGCAAACCCTTGACTGTATCCTCCTACTTTCTTTATACTCACTTCAAAGCAAAAAGTGGCTGTTGTGTATATGTCATTATCATCAGGCGTTTGAGTATCCACTGCAGGACCGGCCTATCCTGACCGAAGTCGGGACGATACAGCCAATGTATCTCTACCAAGTGGCTTAGGCTGTCTGGTAGGGATTGTATGTAGGGTGAGAAGTGCTTGTAAGTGTAACTGTAGTGTTGGAGTGGTTTAGGATGTGTGTGTAGTCTGTGAACCAAGTGTAATCGGCCCGCGCAAGCTGACTGGGTGCAAGCATACATTATAGCATGCAACACTGGTTCAACCACAGCACCCCTTGTGTCCGCCAATGCAGTACGTGACCAGGTTAACACTCCCAAAGTTTATTAAGCTGGCGGGGCGCGAACCCTGGTTCACCAGTGTACGAAACGCACACTATACCACTGTACCACAGAGGCTCCTGTGTATATGTACATAACAACATATCGTGGACTCATGTTCCTGTGCTTCAGTCTTCTGAATTCTCTAGTTTCTAGCTTCGGCTGTCCTACAATTCGCTGACTAAGTATATCTGTGTCGTTTCTTATCTGCTACTTCTGCTGATGGTGAAAAATTCTTTGACAATTTTTTTTCTAAGATGGAACATTCTATCAATTTCTTCTTTCCCTGAAGTCTCCATTCTAGGTCATTTCAACGTTCACCACCACCTTTGTCTCTCCTCTCCTATCACTGACCCACCTACAAGGCTACATCTTTTCCATCCTTGATGACCACAAGCAGCTTGGACAGCACCCTACCTATATTGCTAACAGTCTTGTAGAGAATCCCAACATACCTAACCAATCCCTTGCATCTAATGCTTTTGCTTATGCTGTTAATGTTTTCATTCCACTGGGCTCCTCTGATTGCAGTCTTATTACCTTAACTGTCCTGTCACCTCAGTAAGGCCTGTGAACTATCCCAATAAGCGGCAACTTTGGCATTTTGGAGCTGCTTATTGGGAGGACCACAGACAGTACATTTTTTTTTTTCCCTGGAATGATTATTGTTTACATGGCCGAGAATCATCATAGTGTGCCTCTCTCATTACAGAAGTTATTCTCTCAGGTATGGAAACATACATTTCTCTCTTATATCATGTGACTAATGAAAAAAAGAATCTTTAATTATGCTTGTTCAAATCCCGTCCACATCAAGTAGAGGGCCTTCAAAAAGGTACCGGAGCTAACCCATCCCTGCATCACATCTCTTTTATGTTTCTGGCTGGAATCGTCCATCACTCTGCGAAATATAATATCAGTCGTACTAACTCAAATTCCTCCTGCTCCTTCCGATGCTTGCCAAATACCTTTCTAACAACTTTTCTTCCTAATCCTTTCCTCCTATTTTCCACTGTGACGACTCTGCAACTGTTTCTTCTACTGATAGTGTAGAACTCTGCTCAGAATTTCTCCATCATTTCCACGTTAGACGATTCTGGTTCTGTTTCTCTATCACTTCCTACCTCTAACTTCTTCATGGCTACATTGAAATTTCTTCAGTAGATGTATTTTCTTCCATCACTGGCGTTAACACTGACAAGGCATATGGGTCTGATGGGGTGCTGATGGGCTCCCTCGAGTTGTCCTCAACTGCTGTTTTTCTGTCCTTACATTCTGCCTAGGTAAACTCTGTCGCCTTTGTTTGCCAACGTGTACCTTTCCTTCTTGCTGGAATTTTCTGTTATGGAAGGTTGAAAATTTTCAGCCCTCTGACTGTCGTCCTATCTTTTAATGCAAGGAAGAAGCAACAAAAGGCCAGGAGCTTGTAAATTTCTCCCTCCAAGACAAAATAAACACATGATAAGAGAGTCAAAATCAAGACTGTTCGAGGTCCCTGGACACACTGCATTTGAAAGACTGGAGATCATAGGCAGTAGGCAGTACAGACAGAGGGAGACAGTTCCAGAGGTGACCATGCATAAATGAAAGACTGGGAGTAACGGTTAACTCTTGACTTAGAGAGTTGGACAGAAAAGGGTTGAGAGTTTATTGTTAGATGGGTGCTACGTGCCTGCCTTAGTGGAGGAGGAATGCAACCATACAGTTCAGACGAGCAGTGACCATTGAAGTAGCGACTGAAAAGAGATAAAGATGCAACAGTACAGCGAAGATACAGAGGTTGAAGGGAGCTAGTAAGAGGAAGAGAGTTGATGAGACGAAAAGCTTTTGACTCCACCTTGTTGAGATGAGCTGTAAATGAGGAGCCTGACCACACATGAGAGTTATCTATGCAGGGGTAAAGAAGGCACGGAGTCGGCTTAGCACACCTAATCTCTTAGAAGCAGATCTTACAAAAGAGGTCATATGTTATTTCCATGATAAATCCCAAGAGAATGAAACCCCAAGTGTTGGGGTATGTTTTAAGATGATTCAGGATTAAGCTGGATATTGTTGAAAATAAGGTGATCCTCCTGTGGAAGATTTTGTCGGGTTGATATATGTCAGAACTGAGCTTTTAATGCATTAAAATCGACAAGATTACTTTTACCCCAATCAGATATATGAGCCAAGTCAGACATCAGGTGTGCCATAGCCTTATCCTTTGTCTGTTGAAGTACGTGCTGAGATGGACGATGTGGGAAGTGAATGGAGAGGTAAAGGGTGGAGTCATCAGCATATGAGTGGATGGGGTTAGATGTACAGCACAGAAGGTCGTTGATAACCCAAAGAAAGAGATGTTGGTGATAGGACAGAACCCTGTGGAACACCACTATTGATAGCTCTAGGAAAAGAACGGTGGCAGTCTACAGCAACAGCTGTAGTACGACCAGAGAGGAAGCTATAGATAAAGACACAGATAAAAGAATAGAAACCGTAAGACGGCAGTTTGGAAATTAAAGATTTATGCCAGACTCGATCGAAAGCCTTTGAGATGTCAAGTGCAATGACAAAGCTTTCGCCAAAGTCCGAAAGGAGGATGACCACGAGTCTGAAAGGTATGTGAGAAGATCGCCAGTGGAGCATCCCTGGCAGAACCCATACTGACGATCGGAAAGAACGTGGTGAAAGAAAACATCCTTTAAAAAATTTTGGTAAAGAAAAACTTTTAAATTACATGCTGTTAAAGAAGTACACTAGCATCCTGTATTTGTAAAGTGTTTGAAACTATTCTGCAATTAAAAAAAAAAAAAAAAAAAAGCACCTTTCCTACCATAACCTTCTCTGATTGCCATTAGGGGAACAGGCAGGGGTGCTCCTCTGGCTATCTTTTCACCTTCCTTTAAGACTCCTGGTCATCCTTCTTTCGGGACTTCGGTGAAAGATTTGTCATTCAACTTGACATTTCAGAAGCTCTCTATCGAGTCTGGCATCAATCTTAAATTTACGGCCCTCTTACGATTTCAGTCCTATATGTGCCTTTATCTCTAGTCGTTCTATAGCTGCTGTTGTACTCTGCCACTGTTCTTCTCCTCGAGCTATCAGTAATGGTGTTCCTTAGGGCACTGGCCTGTCACTAACTCTCTTCATTCTGTTCATCAATGACCTACTAAGGTTTTCATGTAAACCTAATCACTCATATATTGATGACTCCACCCCCCACCTTTCCATCTACTTCCCGCAGCATCCATCCCAACAATTACTTCAACAAACGAGAGAGGAGTATATGGCACACTTATTATCTGACTCGGCTCATACTTCTGATTCTGGTAAAAGTAATCTTGTTTTTAATGCATCGAAAACCCAGGTCTGACATCTTTCGACCCAATAAAATCTACCATAGGAATATCCTCTAATTTTTAACAATACCCAAATCATTCCTGCATCATCTTTGAACATACTTGGGGTTTCATTCTCTCGGGATTTGTCTTGGAAAGATCATATTACCTCCCTTTATAAAATCTGCTTCCAAGTGATTGGGTGTGCTGACTCTGTACCTTCTTTACTCCTGCACAATTGTTGACTTTAAACAGGGGATTTATTTGCCCTTGTGTCCATCACTACTTTAATGTGTGGGGAGGCGCCCAACATACAACAAAAGTCAAAGACCTTTCATCTCATTAACTCTCCTCCCCCTACTGGCTGCCTTGAACCCCCATCTCTTTGCCGAACTGTTGCATTTTTGTCTCTTTCTTTCGTCAATTCAATGGTCACTGGTCCTCTGAATTCTCTGCTTGCATCCCTCAACCACTATGGCAGGCAGGTAGCACCAGTGTAGACGCAAACTCTTATCCCTTTTCTGTCCAACCTCTAAAGCAAGAGTTAACTGTTAATGCCAGTCCTTTATATGTAAACTAGTTTTTTTTTTTTTTTTTTTTTTTTTTTTGCAGTTCCTTTCGTGCAGTAAGAACTTAGCAAAATAAGTGCTTTAGAAAAAGAAAAAAAAGGAAAAAAAAAAGAAAACTACGTGTGTCAAAAATGGACATGAACACAGGAATAACTCAGGTGATTTTCTGTAACACAGAAAATGTACTCGCAGAGAAAGTAAAATAAATTGTAATGGCTAGTCATGTGTAATAAACCTTGGCATTTCTTTTCTCTCTCCCATCCAACACACTGTAATGCACATTGTGACTCTGAATAAACCGGAAAAATTGGGCAAATACTCTGAGTCAGCCAAACGTATAAGGGGTGATGATTCACTCATGTGGCAGTTGCCGGGGGCAGTGGAGAGGAGTGTCAATGAAAAGTCGGGCAAGGTGGAGCATGAGTGAATGCGAGCACAGAATCCCTCTTTGTCCCAGCTGGGGTGAGAGCTGTGGGCTGTAACTACTGACTCACCCCCGTACGAAAACATCCTTTCGTGACTCGCCAAATTACCTCCATTCATCACCTCCTACATCCACAATGCCTTCACCTACAGCCGACCTGGAGACATGGACAGATGAATAATTTGGTCCTTAAGAAAGTTCAATATACTGTAATTATGCAGCCATGAATGTTTGAAAAAGCCTACTTTCAAGGAAAAAAATGCATACGCGAAGGGCTTGGCCTGTAGGACCCCCAAGATTCAGGGATTAAGATTGAAGTGAGCATAATACTTGGGTAACTACATTCTGAAGCTGTTGGAGATATTGTCATAATGATCAGGAGTGGTACCGATGGTGACTGAAGCCCTGTTCGGGGGGGCTTGAGTAGATCTACACTTTATGTAGACTGGTACTGTAGGAAAGGTAGCACTGGCAATTTATTTAAGATTTTGATTAGAAATTCTTTGTGAGGCACAGGAAGCTAAAAAGGGTTGCATTAGCTGAGACGAATGAGATTAAAAGGATTGGAATGTTTAAAGCTGAAGAAGGGTGGGTGTAGTAAATAAGGTCAAGATTAGAATAAACTTGGCAAAGGATTTAACCAATTTTATTTTTTTGGCAAATAGAAAAAAGGTAAGCATACGCCACTTTCAAATATGTGGCGTCCTACAAAAAACTACAAATTAAAATTTTGGCATTAGAAGTACGTTCTTGGTTGCTGCATAACTTACCGTTTGTCAGATGCTGAGGTTTCATCATTTACAACCAAGGTGTTCATCATGGAAAATGTCCAGTGGGAAACGAGTAGAGCCCCGAGGTCTTTCCTGGGCAGGCGAGTGACCACCAGGAGCCTCGTTGACCACACCAGGAGGCGGCCATTGAGGGACCAATCGGCGAAGGCAGTGAGGAAGGCTGGGTCGTCACTCACCACCACAACCATCAAGCACCACGACACCTGCCGCAGCTGCTGACGTTACCATGGTACAGGTTAGCTGTGTGACCTACCCACCTCAGCAGTAATGAGACTGATCAACCCACCTCAGCATTAATGTGCGAAGAACCTACCCACCTCAGCAGTGCAGTGAGTGACCAAGACGCCTCTGCAAATGTGAAAGTGACCTATACGCCTCACCAGTAATGTGAGAATAACCTACCATCCTCCTCAGCAATGCAAGAGTGAACTACCCTCCTAAGCAGTAATGTGAGAGTGGCAAACCCACCTCAGTAGTAATGAGAGAATACCTGACTGCCTCAAGAGTTATGTGAGAGTGACCTACCCGCCACAACAGAAGTGTTAGAGTGACCTTCCCACTGCAGTAAATGAATGTAAGTGACCTACCAGACGAGCCTGGCTGACCACCGGGGAGAGCTGTGCCTGCGTCACGTTAGCGTCCTGGCCGTCCACACCCACCTCGAAGACACCCACACCCCGTGCCGCTCCAACATCACCAATACTCTAATAAAAAGCAGCATATAAGTATGCAGAGTAAATTGGTTTCCATAGGGTTAAGATGCCGGCGAGGTAAGAGTATTATTACTTTAAAATATCTTTTTAATTATCTATCTGTCTACAGCCAGACGACTCAATCCCGCAAGGGAATGCAACAAACAACTCGGCTCCATGTCGCTCTGTTCCTGGCCATTTTGCTCACTTCCCGATCCCACATCACTGTTTTCTAAGAATCAGGGACCTTCCTTCGCTGTTGTACCTTTTCATGGACATCATCCTCTAAATTTCCATCCTTACTCATCACACTACCCAAGTACTTAAATAAGCTCACATTTTCCATTTCCTCATCATCCAGCCTCACTGTGCATTCAGTAACTTCTTTTTTCTCGAGGACCACGACTTTACTCTTCCCTGCATTCACCTTTAGATTCCGTTTCTTACACGTTCTTGCAAACTCAGTTACCAAGCCTTGTAATTCCCCATCGTCGGCAGTTAACAACACAGAATTATCTCCAGACAATAGAACAGGAAGTTTCCAAACGCTGCCCTCTCTCATTAGGACCTCTCTAACATCCATTGCCCTACTTTGTATCTCTTTTATAACTCCATCCATATACAGATTAAACTACATTGATACCAAGGGCCGCGGGCCCACAAAATTGCTCCTTCCAAGAGAAAAACAAAATACAAGAGAGAGAGCCAAATTCGTTTGAAAGACTGGAGATCAAAGGAAGCAGGAAATACAGACAGAGGGAGACAGTTCCAGAGTTGACCTGTTGCATAAATGAAGGACTGAGAGTAACGGTTAACTCTTGCATTAGAGAGTTGGACAGAAAAGGGATGAGAGTTTGCTGCTAGACAGGTGCTACGCGCCCGTAGTAGAGGTGAAGGAATGCATGCAGACAGTTCAGAGGAGCAGTGACCATTGAAGTAGAGATAGATAAGAGATAAAGATGCAACAGTGCGGCAAAGAGACAGAGGTTGAAGGGAGTCGGTAAGAGGAGGAGAGTTCATGAGACGAAAAGCCTTTGACTCAACCCTATTGAGAAGAGCGGTACGTGGGGAGCCTCCCCACACATGAGAGTTGTTCTCCACACAGGGGCGGATAAAACCCCTGTATAGAGTCAACAATTGTTTAGGGGTAAAGAAGGAACAGAGTTGGCTTAGCACAACTAATCTCTTGGAAGCAGATTTTACAAGAGATGTATTATGATTTCCCAAGATAAATCCCGAGTAAATGAAACCTCAAGCATGTTCAAGGATGATGCAGGATTAAGCTGAATATTATTAGACATTAGTGGGTATTACTGTTGAAGATTTTGTCCGGTTGATAGGTTTGAGAACTGAGTTTTTGATGCATTAAAAACAACCAGATTATTTTTACCCCACTCAGAGATACGAGCCAAGTCAGACATTAGGTGTGCCATAGCCTCATCCCTTGTTTGTTGAAGTAACTGCTGAGATGGACGTTGCAGGAACCGAATGGAAAGGTGAAGGATGGAGTCATCAGCGTATGAGTGGATAGGGTTAGATGTACAGCTTAGAAGGTCATTGATGAATAAAAGGAAGAGACTTGGTGATAGGACAGAGCCCTGAGGAACACCACTGTTAATAGATCTAGGAAAAGAACGATGGCCGTCTACAACAGCGGCTACAGAAAGACCAGAAAGGAAGCTACAGATGAAGGCACAAATAGCAGGATAGAAACCGTAAGAGGGCAGTTTGGAAATTAAAGATTTATGCCAGACTCGATCGAAAGCCTTTGAGATGTCAAGTGCAATGGCAAAGCTTTTGCCAAAGTCCCGAAAGGAGAATGACCAGGAGTCTGAAAGGTAGGTGAGAAGATCGCCAGTGAAGTGTCCCTGACGGAACCCATACTGGCGATCAGAAAAAAGATTGTGATAGAAAAGATGCTTTAAAATTTTTCCATTAAGAATTGACTCAAAAATTTTTTACATACAAGATGTTCAAGTAATTGGACGATAGTTAGAGGGTTGGGAATGGTTACCCTTCTTTGGGACTGTTTGAATGAGACCAAACTTCCAGCAAGAAGGAAAGGTACAGGTTGATAGACAAAAGCGAAAGAGTTTGCCTAGGCAGGGTGTGAGCACAGAAACACTGTTCTTGAGAACAACAGGAGGGACTCCATCAGGTCCATATGCCTTATTAGTACTGAGGCCTGTGATGGCAGAAAATACATCAGCTGAAGAAATTTTAATGTCAGCCATGAGGAAGTCAGAGAGGGGAAATGATGAAAGAACAGCACTGGAATCGTCTAAAGTGGAATTGGAGGAGAAAGTCTGAGCAAAGAGATCTGCTTTATCAGTAGAAGAAATAGCTACAGAGCCATCAGAGTAGAAAAGAGGAAGGAAGGATGATGAGGTAAAGTTGTTAAAAAGGTTTTTGGCAAGGTGCCAGAAGGAGCGAGAAGAATTCGTGTTAGAGAGTTGAGAGCATTTAGTACAGATGAAATTTTTTTTAGCAGAGCGAAGAACAGACTTAGCACGATTCTGGGCAGAAACGTATAAAAGATGTGATTCAGGGGTGGGTTGGCTCCGGTACCTTTTATAGGCCCTCTCCTTGTTGCGGACAGCATTAGAACAAGCGTGATTAAACCAAGGCTTTTTTGCATTAGTCAAAGGATATGAGAAAGGAATGTATGCTTCCATGCCTGGGAGAATAACCTCCGTAATGTGCAAGGCACACCCAGATGGCTCCCGGCCATGGAAGCAATAATCATTCCATGGAAAATCATAGAAGTACTGCCTGAGGGCCTCCCAATCCGCAACTCCAAAGTGCCACAGACGACGTTTCTTTGGAGGGTCAGCAGGCCGTGCCGGTGCAATAGGACAGGTTAAGATGATAAGGTTGTGACTGGAGGAGCCCAGTGGAGAGAAAAGATTAACAGTGTAAGCAGAAGGATTAGTTGTAAGGAAGAGGTCAAGTATGTTGGAGCTCTCTCCAGGGCGGTCAGGGATACGGGTAGG
Source organism: Coenobita brevimanus (assembly GCF_032717465.1). Lineage (NCBI taxonomy): Eukaryota > Metazoa > Arthropoda > Malacostraca > Decapoda > Coenobitidae > Coenobita > Coenobita brevimanus. The sequence goes on along the minus strand of NC_137040.1, from coordinate 28,201,772 downwards.
GTGTTGTACAAGCTGCTCTAGGTCATTAGGGATAGAAAAAGTGTAGGCTTGGTCACCAGGTAGATCAGTGAAAGGAGAGGAGAGCCAAAGGTGGTGGTGAACTTTAAAATCTCCCAGGTAAATCTTTGTTTCAATCCAACATTCAGTCAGAAAAATATACTCAGTTCACCACTCACACGTACTGCAGCCTTAACTCCCTCATCCATAGTCTTCACGGCATTCAACAGCTTCCCACTTACTCCATATTTTCCATATTCCTAGTCCATCCACTCAGCTATATGCTTTCTCAAGATCGATGGAGGTCATATACAACTTCTTTCTCTTTGTAGAAACTTTTCCACTGACGATGTTAGGACGATTATCTGATCTACGCAACCTTTTCTCTTCCTAAAACCTCCCTGTTCTTCCCTAACTAATTCCTCTGTTATTTCCCTAACTCTGTTAATAAGAATCCTACCATATTATATTCCTATTTCACCTAGAAGAAAAATGCCACTATGATTACCACACACATCTTTTTTCCATTTTCCTTTACTATCTATCTATCTATCTATTGCCAGACGCCTCAATCCCGTTCGGGGTGGCCAGAAACAAATCGCTTCTGCATCGCCCTGTCCCCCGCCATTTCACTGCCCCGCTCCCAACTCACACCCCCCTCTCTCATATACCTCTCCACCCCATCCCTCCATCTCATCCTCGGCCTCCCTCTCCCTCTTCCCTCCTCCACCTCACTCACATACACTCTCTTCGTCAGCCTCTCACCCTTCATCCTCTCCACATAGCCAAACCACCTCAGTGTATTCCTCCTAATGCTTCCTATCACATCCACATCCACAGCACAACGCTTCTTTATATCCTCATTTGTCAGCCTTTCTCTCCATGTGACTCCACAGGCTCCTCTTAAATAACTCATTTCCACTGCTCTCACTCTTAACTTGTATCCTTCCAGCAACGTCCAAGCTTCACTTCCATACGTTAGAGTTGGTATCACAATACTGTACTGTCATGTAGAAACTTTTTCACTTCCTTGCTCACTTCCCTGCTTCTTATCACTGCTTTCAAGGAACCAGCAACCTTTCTTCCCTGCTGTACCCTTTCAAGCACTTCACCCTCCAAACCTCCATCCTTACTCATCACACTACCCAAGTACTTAAACGTACTCACATTTTCCAATTCCTCTCCATCCAACCTCGCTGTACATTCACTGACTTCACCTCTCTCAAAGACCATCACTTTACTCTTCCCTACATTCACCTTTAGATTCCGTTTCTAACACACACTTCCAAATTCATCCACCAAGCCTTGCAGCTTTCCTTCGTCTTCACTCAACAACACAGTATCATCTGCAAACAACAGTACAAGGTGTTTCCAAACACTTTCCTCTCTCACCAGGGCCACTCCAACATCCACTACCCTACCTTGTACCTCTTTTATTACCCCCATCCATGTACAGATTAAACAACCATGGAAACATGACACATCCCTGTTTCAACCCAACCTTCAAAGAGAAAAATTCACTCAGTTCACCATCCACACGCACTGCAGCCTTAACACCATCATACATACTCTTAACAGTATTCAACAGCTTCCCAACTACTCCATAAATTGTTAATACTTTCCACAGTCCTTGTCTATCCATTTTTTCCTTTACACAGAGGAATAATTATTCCTGACTTCCAATCCTCCAGACTTTGCCTTCGTTCCACGCCAATCTGCGCATCTTCCACATCCACTTCACTAATATCTCTCCCCCATGCTTCAGCATTTCACTACACATATTCATCAATTCCTGGAGTTTCCCCATTTTGACTTTCGTCATTGCTTCCACCACTTCCAACTTACTGATCACTTCGTCCTTTACCTCCCTCTTCGTCCCAGCTACTCTTCAGCCACTTATAGTCACACCAGTTTCATTCCCTGTGTTTAACAATTCCTTTAAGTGTCCTCTCAATCTGTTCACTTTTTCTCCCGTCACCACTAGCAATCTGTCATTTTTATCTTCCACTCCCCTATTTTCTTCTTTATCACTTTGTCTCTCTTTACCTCCTTCTTAATTATCTTTGATAAAAGAAAAATTGCCTTCTGTGTATTATTGAGTACCAAAGGAAACTTTCAGTGTTAAAACTCGGTTCTAGCTTTGAGACCATCGCACTGGTAATGAACTGAGATATAAAAAAAAAAAAAAACCTCATCCAGTACTGGAGCCTAATTTAACATCCATTAACGTATTCTTTCCTGTTACCTTTAATATGGTGCTGTTTGCTACTAAGTTGTCCGTGAGCAGCATTGGAAAACAACTGCCTTGTAGCCAAGTTTCCAACACTGATCCAACCATCTGTACCGATTCCCACAGACGATCTGTAGAATCTGTAATGAAAGGATGACTCTCTCTCTCTCTCTCTCTCTCTCTCTCTCTCTGTATAAATAAATATACATACATATATATATATATATATATATATATATATATATATATATATATATATATATATATATATATATATATATATATATTTGTGGTAGGTGGGGGCGCTCACCATCCACTCACTCAATGTAGTGCTGCTCTCGGGTGTCTGCCCTGTCCCCTCCTCCATCCTTCTTTCCTTTCATCTTCTATCTTTCTTTCCTTCATTCTTTCCTCGTCCTTCTGCCTATGGGTGACTTTACACTCCCTCCTCTGTCTTTCATTCCTTCATGCATTCCTCTTCCTTCTGCCTATGGGTGACTCTACACTGAGTGACAAGCCAAATGGTTTCCTGTACACCAGGAAACCATTTACTATGCTGGGTGGTAACCATATAACCAAATTTTGGCGCCTGGTGGTTTAGTGGGTAATTATTGTGCTCCAATCGGATTGAACCGGTGAAGGTTTATATCCAAGGGATGATTGGGGTTTATTGCTCATGTAATGCCACTCAGGGATGAGTGACGTTGGTCACTCTCTCTTAAATGTCAGGACCAACTGCCTAGCCCCGGGCTCCTACGCTCCTCATGGGGCAACGTAGGATTGGATGATGGATGGATGGATGGATATATCTATCTATCTCTATCTATCTATCTATCTCTATCATCTATCTATCTATATATATATATATATATATATATATATATATATATATATATATATATATATATATATATATATATATACAGTATATATATATATATATATATATATATATATATATATATATAAAACAGAGAGAGAGAGAGAGAGAGATAAACACCTAAGTGATCAGGAACATCAAAATTGGTGACGTTTCGACAACTCTTATGTCGTTTTCAAACCTGGGAAAAATACAATAAAAACCAAAGTAAACACCATGTCTATGATAAAAATACAAACACAACATGATTCTGATACATAGGTTTGAAAATGACAAATAAGGTGTCAAACCATTACCAGTTTATTAAAGATGTTCCTGATCACGCTGGAGTTTATCTTCATATTAATAAAACGCTTTCACCTTTGTGAATGTATTGCAGCCATATATATATATATATATATATATATATATATATATATATATATATGTATCCCATTGGAACCCGGTGTCCGGAATATTGGACAGAAGTGGGATTTTTCAAGTCTTTATGAAGTAGGGAAACCCCGGGTAGGGACCTATGAGCTTCACGACTATGAGCCGATAGGCGGAGGGCAGTACGCTTAGGACGCAGCCAGCACCATGGCTCGCCCAGCACCCCGGGGATCCAATGGGTTAATGACTGGCAAACCTATCAGTCTCTTTAACCCATTGGAGCTCGGCGTCCGGAATATTGGACAGAGGTGGGATTTTTCAAGTCTTTATGAAGTAGGGAACCCACAGGTAGGGACCTATGAGCTTCGCAACTATGAGCCAACAGGCGGAGGGCGGTACGCTTAGGACGCAGCCAGCGCCATGCCTCGCCCAGCACCCCGGGGATCCAATGGGTTAAATACAGTAAATATATAACTGTAGCACCAATCGAGCACAGCAGTACTCCCAAGGTGGGTGGAAACCTGATGACAGGTAGAGCTGGAGCTCCGGAACTAGTTCCTGACCGTCTCTCTTTGCTGAACTTTTTCAGTGTTTCAGTAGCACAAAGTGTAGGATAGCATGCTCTCCAATACATGTTTATTTGTCGGTACCAAACTACATGCACAGTACACACTACACTTCCATTATAAAAAAAAAAAAAAAAAGGAAAATGGCGCACTTAAACCATGACCAGGTGTCCCCCGGGGGGGGTGGAACACATATGCCCGCATCATTCGCCCCTCTCCCGGTGACGACTCTACGAGCTGCGTGAAACCACTGTCTGACTCACTTCTTCATTTCTGCAACTTTTGCAGCCTTTCCTCTAACTTTCTCTCTGTTGAATACTACCTCTCCTAGTCTAAACCACATCTTCTCTTTTTAACCAAGACTCAATTGTCTGAGGCAACTGAGAGCATACCCTATTCTGTTTCCTCCTGCTTTCTCTACACTTATTTTAAAGCCAAAGGTGGTTGTTGTGCATATGTACACAACGATTTATCTTGCTCTCGTGTTCCTGAACTTGATTCTTCTTAATCCTCTACTCTCTGGCTTCGTCTTTCTTGTCATTCTCTTACTAAATATATCTGCACTGTTTACTTAGCTCCTAATTCTACTGACTATGAAAAATTCTTCGACTATCTTACTTCCACGATGGAACACATTCTATCCATTTCACCTTTCTCTGAAATCTCCATTCTAGAAGATTTCAACGTTCACCACCACCTTTGGCTCTTCTCACTTTCACTGATCCATCTGATCAACAAGCCTACATCTTTTCTATCCTTAATGACCTAGAGCTGCATCTACAACACCCTACCCCTATACCTGACCGCCTTGGAGAGAGCTCCAACATACTTGACCTCTTCCTTACAACTAATCCTTCTGCTTACACTGTTAATCTTTTCACTCCGTTGGGCTCCTCTGATCAAAACCTTATTACCTTAACCTGTCCTATCGCTCTGGTACGGCCTGTGGACCCTCCAAAGAAACGTCGACTGTGGCACTTTGGAGCTGCGGATTGGGAGGCCCTCAGGCAGTACTTCTTTGATTTTCCATGGAATGATTATTGCTTCCATGGTCGGGAGCAATCTAAGTGTGCCTTGCACATTTCAGAGGTTATTCTCTCGGGCATGGAAGCATACATTCCTTTCTCACATCCTTTGACTAATGCAAGAAAGTTTTGGTTTAATCACGCTTGTTCTAATGCTGTCCATAACAAGGAGAGGGCCTATAAAAGGTACCAGAGCCAACCCATCCCTGAATCACATCTTTTTTATGTTTCTGCCAGGGATTGTGCCAAGTCTGTTCTTTGCTCTACTAAAAATAATTTCATCTGTACTAAATGCTCTCATCTCCCAAACTCAAATTCTTCCCAGTCCTTCTGGCACCTTGCCAAAAACCTTTCTAACAACTTTACCTCATCATCCTTTTCTCCTGTTTTCTACTCCGATGGATCTGTAGTTATTTCATCTACTGATAAAGCAGATCTCTTTGCTCAGACTTTCTCCTCCAATTCCACCTTAGACGATTCTAGTGCTGTTCCTCCATCACTTCCCCCCCCTCCGACTTCCTCATGGCTGACATTAAAATTTCTTCAGCTGGTGTATTTTCTGCCACCATGGCTTCAATACTAACATGGCAAATGGGCCTGATGGAGTCCCTCCTGTTGTCCTCAAGAACTGTGCTTCTTTGCTTACACCCTGCCTAGGTAAACTCCTCTGCCTTTGTCTTTCAAATTGTACATTTCCTTCTTGCTGGAAGTTTGCTCTCATTCAGCCAGTCCCAAAGAAGGGTGACCGTTCCCAACCCTCTAACTATCGTCCAATTGCTTTAACCCCTTAACTGCAGGGCATCATTTTCGTGACACTCACGTGGAAGGGATCATACCGTGGGGCGTTACTTTTGTGATTCTGTGTTATTTTGAATTTGCCTGGGCTTTCAAGTGGTGGCTTGTATCATCTGTCAGTACTGCCAGTGTCCAGCTATAATCAGCGGCACTAATGTCATCTGTACTCCCATCCATTGTTGACAATTTAGCCATTTTTCCCCTGTCCTTGACTCCTCTCCTTACTTCCCCTCCATTACCCTCTCCTCCCGCCTGCCCAGAATCCCGTGTAAAAACTGTAACAAATTTTACATAGGACAATCTGGAAAAGATTTAGAAACTAGAATATCACAACATAAATACAGTGTAAGGACAGCCCAACAGAGTAGTGGTTCATTTCAGCACAAAGCATCCAGTGATCACCATACTGACTGGGCAGGCTCTATGATTTTAGCAATATCAAATAGCTTAGATGAAAGAAATGTAATAGAATCTTGCCTATTTTCTGGCACATATGAAATTCATGTAAACATGAGCTATGGTCATTTTGTGATAAAATGTTAACTGAATTAATTTTAAAGCAGTATCCCCCAGACTAACAAATGATTGTTCCCTGTCGTCTCCTGGTAGTGTAGTCACACCTGTGTGGGACACACCTACCATTAACCCACAGAGTCCTGTCAACGTTCTTTAATGTCCACATGTTTTGTCACTGCCAATCCCGTCGACGTACTTTAACGCGCCGCAATTGCAAAGTCCATAATTTGCACAATTTTCAATATTCACAAGAGATATTCGATTCACCCGCCTAAGCAAGTCTCACCTAACTGCCACCAGGCGGACAGCCTCCCAGACCCCGCGTGACCCACATGCGCCCTTGTCTCAGTCACTCACCTGTTAGCAGTGACCCAGGTAGACATGGTGCGTAAAGGTCTCTCTGAGGACGAAATACAATCCGCCCTGGATGCCTTCACTGGAGATAGTGATTCTCCACTGGATGACAATGTGGAGGACCAGGAATATGTGCAGCCTGAGGAGGAAACAACCAGCAGTGATGAGGAGGTCCCTTTGCTGAAGAAAAAGCAGCATGTTACGTATCGTAAGGTGAGGGAAGGCCAGCCTAGATCCCATACACATGCACGGACCTCTCTCCAGCTCCTAGAGAGAGATTCTGATTAGGACGAGGACGAGGACGGTGGCGTAGGACGTGATGTAGCCTTGTGGTTGGGGAGGGAGAAAATTTCACCTCAAGGAACAGAAGGTGCAGCGAGAAGGCAAATCAGGTATGGTCCTTCTTTATTGTCTGGGGAAGGCGAAAGTGGTGTGGCGGAAGTGAGGGGTGAAAGAGAAAGTGGTGTGGCGGGAGTGCAGATTGGAAAGGGAAAGTGGTGTGGCGGGAGTGAGTGGTGAAAGGGAAAATGGTGTGAGGGAGGCAGCACGAGCATGTGGTGTACGTGGGCATTGGGGAGGCGAGGTGGAACCCCTCCCTAGCATGTCTTTCGCCCCACAATATTCCCTCACTTCCTCCCCACAGCCGCATGATGTGGGGAAAGGAAGGAAAGGGAAGAGAAAGGGGAAAGGAAAAGGGAGAGGGAAGAGAAGTGCGAGTGAGGAAGGGCGCCGCTCTCCACCTCCTCAACCTCCCCCACCAATCTCCCCTCCCCACCCTGACGATGGGGACGAGGCTGGACACGGTAGTGTGTCGTGGAACTGGGAAGATGGGAGTAATATTACTCCCATCATTCACCCTTTCACTAAGGAGTGGCGGTCTGGTTGCATGGGTCGAGGTATGCATGCGGGCTCCACTAGGGTGGATTTCTTCCACCTGTTCTTTGGGGAGGAGTTTGTGGGCTGCATAGTGGAGCAGACGAACCTCTTTGCAAGAAGCCAGTGCCGTGAAAGTGAACGTCTAGGTACTACAAGCAGGCACTCCCAGCAATATGACTATCCTGTAACCCTTGCTGAGATGTTCTTATTCTTTGCCCCTGGTTCTCTTGATGGGTGTTGTAAGAAAAAATCAAGTTCCTGCATACTGGACCACGGACCCAATGACCAACACACCTTTCTTTGGAAGGGTAATGGGTCGTAATCGATTCCAGCAGATTCTCGGCCGCCTCCTCTTTTATGATGCAGACGACCCTGCTAATGCCAATAACACAGATAAAATGAGGAGAATTAGGCTTGTCTTTGATCACCTACCGGAAATGTTCCGCTCGTCATTTTATCCTTACAGAGACCTCGTCATAGACGAGAGTCTTGTGTTGTGGAGAGGCAATATTTCCTTTCGCCAGTACATACCCAGCAAGAGACACCGTTTCGGGTTCAAGATCTTTGTTATGTGTGACTGTAAGACTGGTTATGTGCAAGACATTGTCTTGTACACAGGCGCACAGACAGACATAACAGAAGATCGTGGTATTGGACCCTCAGGGGCCGTGGTGAAGACAATGATAGAGGAGTACCTTCAGCGTGGTCATGTGTTGTACCTGGACAACTGGTACATTAGCTCTCTTCTCGCTCGGTTTTTCCACCAACACGACACCGGAGTCTGTGGTACAGTAAAGAGAAACTATCGCCATATGGTCAAGGTAGGGAGGAAACTTGACAAGAACGAGGTGCTTTTCTTCCAGGCAAATAACATCCTTGCCACCCTGTGTAACCACAACAGGGAAGTTTGCCTCCTGTCGACTGTACACAGCCCCCTGTTGCACCACACAGACTTCGTTGATCACTGCAGCGAGAGGAGGCGCAACGTCTGGAAACCTGAGTCGGTACTGGACTACAATCTCAACATGAGGCAAGTGGATCAGTCAGACTCCATGATTTCCAGTGTGGACTGTGCCAGGACCACAATGAAGTGGTACAAAAAGCTCTTCTTCCACTTGCTCGACATCACGGTCCTCAACGCACACTACCTCCACGCCATGACAACGGGAATCTCTGAGACCTTTGAGGGGTTTATGAGGGAGCTGTCTCGTGCAATTATCGCCAGGTACTTACAGGACAGGCCCCCACACTGCACCCGGACCCCCATGGCTGCCCAGACTCCCCTACGCCTTGCAGGACGCCATTACGCGAGCACTATCCCTTCCCAACCAAACCGTCATAAACCCCAGCGACGCTGCCATGTATGCAAGCACTCGACAGTAAGACCAGCCACTCAGAGAAAAGACACAAGGTACGAGTGTGCAGACTGCAATGTTGTGTTGTGCCTTCAGCCATGTTTCAAAGAATATCACAACTACCTATACTGCTGATACTGTGTGTGATAGCGATAATATGACGCTCAGTATATTGGTAAGGCCAGTAAGTATGTGATAAGAATTATAGAAAGTTGAAACGTAAGTAATGTTAGTGGTAAAATATTATATAAGTTGAGAAATAGTGAAAGTTGAAACAAGTGATATCACAAGTACACCCACTGTGTAAATCTGCAAAAATATGACGCTCAGTAGAACAGTCGGGTCTGTAAATATGTGATAGCAATGATATAAAGTGGAAACGGGTGTAATGTTAGTGGGAAAGTAATTTATAAGTTGAAAAATAGTGTAAGTTGAAACAAATGATATCGCAATCACACTTACACTGTGTAAATATATGATAATATGATGCTCAGTAGAATAGTAAGGTCTCCAAATATGTGATAGCAATTATATAAAGTGGAAACATGTGTCATGTTAGTGGAGAAGTATTATATAAGTAGAAAAATAGGTTGTAAGTTGAAACAATAGTCATAGCGACTTCATCTGCTGTGTAATTATGCGCTATTATTACGCTAAATATTATCGTAAGGCCTGAAACTATCTGAAAACAGTTCTCTAAAGTGGAAAAGGGTATAATGTTCTTGGAAAAGTATTATGTAGGTTGAAAAAAAGAGAGTGCAAGTTGAAACAACAGTCACAGCGAGTTCACTCACTACGTAAATATGCGCTATTATTATGCTAAATATTATCGTAAGGCCTGAAACTATCTGAAAACAGTTCTCTAAAGTTGAAAAGGGTATAATATTCTTGGAAAAGTATTATGTAGGTTCAAAAAAAAGGAATGCGAGTTGAAACAACAGTCACAGCGAGTTCACTCAGTAAGTAAATATGTGCAAACATAACGCTAAATATTATCGAAAGGTCTGTAAGTACGTAAAAACAGTTCTCTAAAGTGGAAAAGGGTATAATGTTATTGGAAATGTATTATGTAAGTTGAAAAAAGGATATGTATGATGAATCAGCAATGTTAGCGATTCATCGGTGAACAGTTTGGCTGATTTTGCTAGGTTCGCCTGATGGAACAATGCTTATTTCACCTCTATCTTAGTATAAAATCCAATTTACTCTTGTACCACATGTTTTTTTGTTTGTAATAAATACATATCTACCTACTTTTATTGGTTTCCCAGACTTATAATACCATAGAAAACGTGAGAGCCACAGACCACCTCCACAGAACACAGTACCAGGTGTAACGAAGGTATACCTGTTTAGGCCACTTATGGACCCCGGTGAACACTTTTTTTGTGATTGGCCATTGTATCTCACCAAAAGCAGAAGTTTGAGCCAAAAAAAATTTGGTCCAAAAATGGTCGGGATTGGGGGGTATCAGTGGTGGAAAAGTGGTCGGGACGGGGCGGGTTAATCCTCTAGGTCTTAAGTTAAGCAACAGTATTTATCCCCTCTTCCTTCTCCCCCCTCCCCCCTCTTCCCTTCCCCCTTCCCCTCCTCCCCTACCCCTTCCCCCTCCCTCCCCCTCTCCTTTCCTCCCCTCCTCTTCCCTCCACCTTTGTCACATGCATCCCTAAGGAGGAATAAAGACAGGTACCTATTGTTCTGTGCATCACCCATTTTTAGATTCAGGTCATCCTTTGTTGTGTGCCACTCCCTGCTGTGGGTGTGCATAAAAGACCTCTACCCTTTACGTTTCTGTCTCACTCTGAAGATGTAATATACGAAATTACTCACTGTCGCTCCTTTCATTTCTCCTGTGGTTATTTTGTATATATATATATATATATATATATATATATATATATATATATATATATAGATATAAAAAAAAAAAAATAGATATAGATTTATATATATATATATATATATATATATATTGCGAGACTCCATCCCCTAAGACGTGGCCAAAAACAAATCGACTCCATGTCGCCCTATCCCACACCTTCTCATTGCTCTGCTCCCAGCTCACACATCCCTCTCTCATATACAGTACCTCTCCACTACATCCCTCCACCACTTCCTCGGTCTCCCCCTGCCTCTCCTCCCCTCCACCTCAGTCACATACACTCTCCTCGTAAGTCTCTCACTCTCCATCCTCTCCGCATGGCCAAACCACCTCAGTATTTTTCTCCTAACGCATCCCATCATATCCACATCCAAACCACAATGCTCCTTCACTTCCTCATTTCTCAGCCTGTCTCTCCATGTGACTCCATAGGCTCCTCTTAAATAACTCATTTCCACTGCTCTCACTCTTGATTTGTGTCCTTTCATCAACGTCCAAGGTTCACTTCCATATGTTAGAATTGGTATCATAATACTCTCATGCAGTAACTTTTTTACTTCCCTGTTTCTTATCACTGCTTTCAAGGAACCAGGAACCTTTCTTCTTTGTTGTACCCTATCAAGCACTTCACCGTCCAAATTTCCATCTATATTCATCACACTACCCAAGGACTTAAATGCACTCATGCTTTCCATTTCCCCCTCATCATCCTCACTGTACATTCAGTGACTTCCTATTTCTCGAAGACCATAGTTTTACTCTTCCCAACAGTCACCTATAGATTCCGTTTCCTACACACTCTCCGAAACTCATCCACCAAGTCTTGCAGCTACCGTTTGTCTTCACTTAACCTGTTCATACATGATGACGTGTTTGTCGCCATTAGGGTCTTGTTGCGACAATACACGTTGACATTTTTGGCATCATTAAAGCATAAAAACTTTTGTCAGAGGAAAAGTTTTCAGCCAATCGGCATCATTTTTCGAGGCATCATAGCTTCCCTGCTCCTCATCAAAAGTAATGAATTCAGCTGTGGATCCTTATACCAGCAAGAGAACGGACAGGTTATTCAGTACCAAATGAGCTGTGAGTGGGGAAGGTACTGCATGGTTCAGTCCCTTTAAATTTCCACTCTTACCCTCGTCCTGCCTTTGCAACATATTTCACTATACCAGTAGTGCTTGTATATAGTGTTTGGGCACTGTTGTGATTAGATTTGGTGTTTGCAATAGGAAATTTGGTGTTTGTGAAGCAATCCTAGTCATTATCAGCCATTGGGCCAACGAAGATTGTGCTACTGTTTCTAATCAACTACACTGCCTCTACCCTGCATCAAATGTGAGTATTCAGCGATAAAAATAGTGACAGTGAATCATGTGAAAATAGGGTGCATATCTAGCATACATGAATTGGTGAAGTACGTGCAGTAGTATAGAGGAAAGCAAGAAACCACACTACAGTCCCGACACGGTGTGGGTACACTGTAGTTTTTTGCATTTCTCTCGAAAACTATGATGCCTAGGATCACCATTATGGGCTCAAATGAAAACCAATGATATTCTGCATAGGATGATAAAATAAAAACAACAGTGGCGAGAAAAGTTTTTCGCTAGATCTCCTCAAATAAAATAATCTGTTGTCTGTAGGAAATGGGTTTTACTTTTTCGCTTAATACTCGAACATCATACCTCGTATCAAACTGGGACCTCTGGCATTCGAAAGGTAATAAAATTCTCTTTGCAATGATGATATAACATGTAAAGATTGATTAGTAAACATCCAAGTTGCAGGCTCCTGAATGTTTATTCACATTGCCCTAACGTATGTATAGTGTGTTTTATGTTTTTTTTTTCTTAGCATGGAGAACAAACATCGTTGAATAGGAATATGTGGGTTTTGTGGCAAAATAAATATGTTTGGTTGGTGAAAATAAGCCGAGAAACATATTTTTGGAGCATGCAGCGGGCAGGGGTGAGGGGGAAAAGCCAGCGCATCATGTCCCAGAAAACTTATTAACTTATCCACAGGTGAAAGGATTAACAACACAGTATCAACTGCAAACAACAGTCCAGCGAGTTCCAAACAATACTCTCTATCGTTAGGGCCTCTTTAACATCCACCTCCCTACCCTGTATCAATTTTACAACCACATCTATATACAGATTCAACAACCATGGAGACATAAGAACATAGGAAGAGAGGATAACTGCAATAGGCCGATTGGCCCACGCTAGGCAGCTCCTAGAAGAGTAACTGAACTACTAGTCTGAGATTAGAATAGCAAAGAAGAAGGCTCTACCCCGCCCTCCAAACCCTGTAGCCGAGGCCGGCAGGAAAAACTCTGAAAGAACACCACGCAGTATATAAAAACTGGCGTGGACATTTTACAGGAAAGTGTGAAAGGAGAATGGAGACTATCATAGTGTAACCTGAAAAGGGAAAAGAATGAATTAGTATTGGTTGTTAGATATTATTTTTTTTCTATACCCATCCCTTATTTGTCATATGCTTATCTTGCCAATGCTTGAAACTCTCAATGGAAGGGGCAGCAAGTACCTTACTATGTAGCTTATTATTTTCGTCTACAACTCTATTACCTGACCAGTTTCTACCTATTTCCTACTAAAACGGATTTTTTTCTAGTTTGAAACCATTACTTCTAGTTCCATCTTGTATGCTCATTTTAAGGACCTTGCTAATATCTCCATTTATTCCCGTCATGCACTTAAACACCTCAATTAAGTCTCCCCTTACTCTACGCCTCTCTAGTGAGTGCAAACTTCATCTGTTTAGAGTGTCTTGATTTGACAGGTTTAGAACATCATGTATCATTTTTGTCATTCTTCTCTGTACATTTCCTAACGAGTTTATACTGCATCCATTCTATAGTTAGGAAACCAAAATTGTACAGCATAGTCTAAATGTGGGTTTATTAATGGTTGATATTGGTGCAATATTACTTTTGATGACCTATTGCTCAAGCTTCACGAAATATTTCCTAGGACCCTATTTGTAGTATTTCTCGAATTAATAAACTGTTGCCTTGGTTTGAGGTCTTTACTAACCATTTCTCCTACATCTCTCTCACATTCCGATTTACTGATTTCTTTGTTATCTAAGCTGTATTTAGTATCTCCAGTTGTCTTGTCTACGTTAACCCGCCCCATCCCGACCACTTTTTCACCACTGGTACCCCCCAATCCCGACCATTTTTCGACCCTTTTTTTTTTGCTTAAACTTTCGCTTTTGGTCAGAAACAATGGTCAGTGGCAAAGAAATTGGTCCCCGGGGTCCCTAATTACCCTAACCAGGTATGCCTTGGTCCCACCTGGCCCCGTGTTCTCCGTAGGCGGTCTGAGCCTCTAACGTTTTCTATGGTATTATAAGTCTGGGAAACCAATGAAAGTAAGTAGAAATGTATTTATTACAAACATAAAAACATGTGATAAAAGAGTATATTGGATTTTATACAAAAATAGAGCAGAAATAAGCATTGTACCATCGTGCGAAACGAGCAAAATCGGCCAACTTGGTCACGATGAATCGCTAACATTCTAAAATCATGATACATATAATTTTTTTTACTTACATAATACTTCTACAATAACATTATACCATTTTACATTTTATTGAACTGTTTTTACGTATTCACAGGCCTTTTGATAACATTTAGCGTAATGTTAGCGCTTATTTACGTAGTGAGTGAACTCGCTGTGACTGTTGTTTCAACTCGTATTGTGTTTTTTCTACTTACATAATACTTTTCTAATATTATTATACACTTTTCAACTTTATAGAACTGTTTTGAGATTATTTCAGGCCTTACGTAAATATATAGCGTAATAATAGCGCATAATAACACACACGGTGAAGTCGCTATGACAACTATTTCAACTTACAACCTATTTTTGTACTTATATAATAATTCTCCACTAACATTGCACATGTTTACACTTGATATAATTGATATCACATAATTTCTGAACTTACGATGGAACTGAGCGTCATATTTGCGCGTACTTACACAGGGAGTGTTATCGCGATATCATTTGTTTCATCTTACACTAGTATTCAACTTATAAAATACCTTACTACTAACATTACAACATATTCCACTGTATATAATTCCTATCACATACTTACTGACCAGAATGTGGGTGTACTCGTGACATCAATTATTACAACTTACACTATTGTTCAACTTATACGTTTTATTCATGCTAACATTACACCCGTTTCCACTTTATTTCCTCACTATCACATATTTACTGACCAGATTTACACAGTGGGTGTAGTTTTGATATCAATTCTTTCCACTTACACTAATTCTCAACTTATACATTACTTTTCTGAAAAAATAACACCCGTTTCAACTTTATATTTGACTTAGCACCTACTGACTGGCCTTACCATTATTATGAGTGTCATTTCGCCTTCCCACACAGTTTCAGTAGTGTAGGAAATTATGATACTCCTTGAAACAAGGCTGAAGGCACAACGCAACATTGCACTCGACACACTCGTATCTTGTGTCTTTTCTCTGAGTGGATGGTCTGACTGTCGAGTGCTTACATAAATGGTAGCGACGCTGGGGTTTACGACGGTTTGGTTCGGAAGGGATTGCGCTGGGATAGTGGCGTCCTGCAAGATGTAGGGGAGTCTGAGCAGCCATGGGGGTGCGGGTGCGGTGTGTGGGTCTGTCCTGGGCATGCTTGGCGATTATTTCACGTGCCAGCTCCCTCACAAACCCCTCAAAGGTCTCGGATACTCCGGTGGTCATTGCGTGCAGGTAGTGGGCGTTCAGGACCGTGATGTCGAACAAGTGGAAAAACAGTTTCTTGTACCACTTCATCGTGGTCCTGGCACAGTCAACACTTGAAATCATCGAGTCTGACTGATCAACTTGCCTCATGTTCAGATTATAGGCAAGTACAGACTCGGGTTTCCATACGTTGCGCCTCCTCTCACTACGGTGATCCACGGAGTCTGTGCAGTGCATCAGGGGGTTGTGAACAGTTGTTAGGAGGCAAACTTCCCTGTTGTGGTTCCACAGGGTTGCAATGATGTTATTGGCCTGGAAGAAAACCATCTCGTTCTTGTCAAGTTTCCTCCCTATCTTGACCATATGGCGACGGTTTCTCTTGACTGTACCACAGACTCCGGTGTCGTGTTGGTGGAGGAACCTAGCGAGAAGAGGGCTAGTGTACCAGTTGTCCAGGTACAACACATGACCACGATGAAGGTACTCTTCTATCATTGTCTTCACCACGGCCCCAGAGAGTCCTATACTCCGATCTTCTATTATATCTGTCTGTGCGCCCGTGTACAAGACTATGTCTTGCACATAACCAGTCTTACAGTCACACATAACAAAGATCTTGAACCCGAAACGGTGTCTCTTGCTGGGTATGTACTGCCTAAAGGAAATATTGCCTCTCCACAACACAAGACTCTTGTCTATGACGAGGTCTCTGTAGGGATAAAATGAGGAGCGGAACATTTCCCGTAAATGATCAAATACCAGCCTAATTCTCCTCATTTTATCGGTGTTATTTGCATTGGCTGGATCTTCTGCATCAAAAAAGTGGAGGCGGCCGAGAATATACTGAAATCGGTTACGACTCATCACCTTTCCAAAGAAAGGTGTGAGGATGATTGGGTCAGTTGTCCAGTAGGCAGGAATTTGGTTTTTCCTTACCACAGCCATCAAGATAACCAGGGCCAAAAATAGGAACACCTCTGAAATTGTCACGGGATAGTCATACTGTTGGGAATACCTGCTCGTGGTTCCCAAACGTTCACTTTCACGGCGCTGTGATTGTGAAAAAATATTTGTTTGTTCAACTATGCGCCCCACAAACGCCTCACCAAAGAACAAGTTGAAAAAATCCACCTGTGACGAACCTGCATTTACACCTGGAGCCATGCAACCTGACCGCCACTCCTCAGTGAAAGGGTGAATAATGGGAGTAAAATTACTCCCATCTTCCCAGTTCCACGTGACACCACAGTCTCCAGCCACGTCACCATCGTCCCCTTCGTCAGGGTGGGGAGGTGAGGGTGGTGGGGGAGGTTGGGGAGGTGGAGAGCGGCGCCTCTCATCACTCGCACTTCTCTTCCCTCTCCCTTTTCCTTTACCCTTTCCCTTCCCTTTCTTTCCTTTCCCCACATCCTGGGGCTGTGGGGAGGAAGTTTGGGAATATTCAGGGGCGAAAGAAGTGCTGGGGAGTGACTCCACCTCCTCTCCCCTAGGCCTACGAGCACCACGTGCTCATGCTGCCTCCTTCACACCACTTGCCCCTTCACCCCGCACTACCCCCACACCACTCTCACTTTCACCCCGCGCTGCCACCACAACACTTTCCCTTTCTCCCAGCAATCCCACCACACCACTTGCCACTTCCCCAGACAAAGTACTTTCACCTTACCTTATATGTCGTCTCGCCCCACCTTCTGATCCTCGTGGTGATATTTTCTCTTTTCCCAACCACGCGGCGATATCACGTCCTAAGCCTCCGTCATCCTCATCGTCCTCATCCTCGTCCTCATCAGATTCGGGATGGAGAGATAGCTGTGCACGTGGTTGGGGAGCAGGCTGGCCTTCCCTTGCCTTACGGTATGTCACATACCGCGTTTTTCGGGGCGAAGGGACCTCCTCATCACTGCTACTTATTTCTTCCCCTGGCTGGACATAATCGCGATCTACCACATCATCGTCGAGTGGAGAATCACTGTCTCCAGTGAAGGCTTCCAGGACGAATGCGATTTCCTCGTCTGAGAGACCTTTCCGCGCCATGTCTGACCTGGGTCACTGCTAGCAGGTGAGTGACCGAGACAAGGGCGAGCACGGGTCACGCGGGGTCTAGGACGCTGCCTGCCCGGCGGCAGGTAGGGGAGGCTTGGGTACGTGGGCGAATCGAAAATCTCGCGCGAATTTTGAAAATTGTGGAAATTATGAACCTTGCAATTGCAGGACGTTGAACTACGTCGACGAGATTAGCTGTGACATAACGTGAGGACGTGGAAGTACGTCGATGGGACACCGCGGGTTAAGTACTTTACATTTTTCAATGTTAATTTCCATTTGCCAAATTTTAGACCATTTGGACAGTATATCGAGGTCCTTTGTAAGTTATGGAAATCGTCAGTCGAGTTAATGACACATCCTTGTTTCAATCCAACTTTCAAACAGAAAACTTCACTCAGTACACTATCCACATTCACTGCATCCTCAGCACCCTCATACATACTCTTCACAGAATTCAACAACTCCCCATTTACCCCATATATTCTTAATACTAATCACAATCCTTGTCTATCCACCCTATCATATGCTTTCTCCAAATCCATGAAGGCCGCATACAACTTCTTTCCCCTTCTAGAAACTTTTTTACTAAAGATCTAAGAACGAATATCTGATCTACAAAACTTCTTTTCCTAAAACCTCGCTATTCTTCTCCAACTAATTCCTCTGTTATTTCCCTAACTCTGTCAATAAGTATCCTACCATATACTTTTCCTATTACACTAAGAAGACAAATGCCCTTATGATTACCAAACACTTCTTTTTCCCCTTGTCCTCTGTACAAGGCAGTAATTATACCTGACTTCCAATCCTCGGGGACTCTGCCTTCCCCCCAGTCCAATCTGCACATCATCCACATCCACTCTACTACTATCTCTCCCCCATGCTTCAGCATTTCACCACACACTCCATCAATTCCTGAGACTTTCCCCATTTTGACTTTACTGTTTCCATACCTTCCACCCTATTGAGTTCTTCCTCTCTTCTCGCATCCCTCCGCCTCCCAGCCATTCCCCTGCCACTCATTATATATATATATATATATAGAAAGATATTGCCAGACGCCTAAATCCCGTAGGGTGTGGCCACACACAAATCGCCTCTATGTTACCCTGTCCTCTGCCATTCACTGCCCTGCTCCCAGCGCACACACCCCTCTCTCATATTCCTCTCCACTCCATCCCCCCATGTCATCCTTGGCTTCCCCCTCCCTCTCCCTCCCTCCACCTCCACCTCACTCACATACATTCTCCTCGTCAGTCTCTCACTCTCCATCCTCTCTTCATGGCTAAACCACCTCATTCTGTTTCTCCTAACGCTTCCTATCACATCCACATCCCTATGCTCCTTCACATCCTCATTTTTCACTCTGCCTCTCCATGTGACACCACGTACTCCTCTCACGTAACTTATTTCCACTGCTCTCACTCTTGACTTCTGTCCCTCCAACAAGGTCCAAGCTTCACATCCATACGTTAAAGTTGGTATCACAATTCTGTCATGTAACTTTTTCACCTCCCTGTTTCTTATCACAGCTTTCAAGGAACCAGCAACCTTTCTTTCTCGTTGTACCCTTTCAAGCACTTCACCCTCCAGACTACCATCCTTACTCATAACACTACCCAAATACTTAAATGCACTCACATTTTTCATTTCCTCCTCATCCATGCTCACTGTACATTCACTGACTTCACTTCTCTTGCAGACCATAACTTTACACTTCCCTACATTCACCTTTAGATTCCGTTTTTTAGCCACTGTCCTAAACTCATCCTGTACTGTGCACTCTGCAGTCCAGACTTTTCCGTGGTGAAAAGGGGCAAAAAACAAGTCACAGATGATGACTACACATGCTGAAACTTTCGGGAACTCAGACTGACGGAGACTCTCTCCCAGTAGCGGCCTCTTCGGTTGTGTTTGTTACTTTTCAAGTGGTCAGTTTAAGAGTGGTAGCATGCTAAAATGACGGCGTCAGTCTCCAACTCGGCCAACCCACTCCCAACCATCGCAATTTCCCCAAAATGCTTCTAAGGTTACACATTAACAAACTACTAGGTAAGCTCTATACCCCAGTTCTCAAGGGTTATGCAAACAATAAAGTTCGAGTGGGAGGAAATGTGTATAAACAAGACCAAAAGGAAAAAATGAGCAGAATCTTCCTAGCTACCAGCCTCACAGAATAATCCTGAATCAGTTGGCACGTTATTAAAAAAAAATACATATGATCCTAATGTCAAATGCCACAAAACTTAGCTCCTTCATCCCAGGTTCAGTCCAGTGTGGCTCTCCATAACCGTCCCTCAGAGCCCATAGTTCACTGGTCCAATCTTCTCATATTCTTGACCTTGACATCCACACTGGGACCTTGACCTTGACTCACTCACTGGGACTGACCTCCACACTTCGACCTGCTCACTATCCAGCTGAAGGAATACAAGGGAGGTGAGCGGGAACACAGACTTGCTTCTCCAAAGGCTAATGGTGTCACCTTGCGTGATCAAAAACAACACTCCAGAATTCCTTGGAAGGGAGGGGGGGGGATGAGGAGGATGACGACAGTACCGACCACCCATCACATTTCACGGCCGGTGAGCGAGTGCATGTCTCATGGTATGTGTGGTCGGAAAAGGAAGGGAGGGGATGACGGCTTACGCAATTTAAAATTTTCATTATTATAGACTCATGATAGACTCACTGTGATACGTTTCCCCTTACAATTGATTACCCCCTAAAAATTACATTCTTTAATTACAATAATCACTCTCCAACACTTCTCTTTATACATTTGCATCGAAAAAACAGTGAAAAATCATCGTGCCTTACATCTCTTTGCGCATGCGTACCTTATGCTGGATTACGTGACCATAGGCACATATTCCTTCTCACTCGAGTTTTTATATTATAAAGAGACTTAATACTAATAAATTACAGGAGGAAAAAAAATGACTTAGCAACTAGGTAACTTAATCTACATTCTGATCACGTTTGCATAGAAACAGCTATACTCTGTCCACACTCTCTCACTAAACCGAACTTTTGGTCGTAAAATGAACCAGATACAACCCATTATCTCTTCTGGGCACTACAATCCACCAAGCCTTGCAGTTCCCCTTCGTCTTCAATTAACGACACAGTATCATCTGCAAACAACAGTACAGGGAGTTTCCAATCACTGTCCTCTCTCATTAGGGCCACTTCAACATCCACTGCCCCACTTTGTATCTCTTCTATAACTCTATCCATATACAGATTGAACAACCATAGGGACATGACACATCCCTGTTCCAATCCAACCTTCAAGTCGAGAAATTCACTCAGTTCACTATCCACACGCTCTGCAGCCTTAGGACCCTCATACATACTCTTCACAGAATTCAACAACTTCCCATCTACTCCATATAATCTTAATACTTTCCACAATCCTTGTCTATCCACTCAGTCATATGCTGTCTCAAAATCCATAAAGCCCGCATACAACTTCTTTCCCTTCTCTAGAAACTTTTCCACTAAAGATCTAAGAATAAATATCTGATCTACATAACCTCTTCCCTTCCTAAAACCTCCTTGTTCTTCTCCAACTAATTCCTCTGTCATTTCTTTAACTCTGTCAGTAAGTATCCTACAGAATAATTTTCCTATTACACCAAGAAGTCAAATGCCTCTATGATTACCACACACTTCTTTTTCCCCTTTTCCTTTGTACAAGGGAATAATTATACCTGACTTACAATCCTCCAGGACTTTACCTTCCTCCCAGGCCAATTGCAAATCTTCCTTATCCATTCTACTACTATCTCTCCCCCATGCTTCAGCATTTCACCATACACTCCATCAGTCCCTGAGGCTTTCCCCATTTTGACTTTCTTCATTGCTTCCACAACTTCCATCCTACTGATTTATTCGTCTCTTCTCACATCCGTCCTTCTTCCATCCATTCTTCAGCCACTTAGACTTGCATTACTTTCATTCTCTATGTTCAACAACTCCTTAAATTGTTCTCTCCATCGGCTCACGTTTTCTCCCTTCTCTGCTAGTACTCTACCATTTTTATCTTTCACTCCCCGAATAACTTCATTGCCACCATGTCTAACTCTCTTTACCACCTGCCAGAATATTTTCTTACATTCCCTCCATCTTACACTCAGATTCCTTCCAAATTCCTCATCCACTCTCTTCTTACTCCCTCTTACTAATCTTTTCACCTCTCTCTTCCCCTCTACATATAACTCTTTCATCTGTCTCTCAACATCTTCCACGCCCCTATTTCTCATCCACACATTGTATGCTTTCTTCTTTTGTGCCACAGCCTGTCTCACCTCTTCATTCCACCATGCTGTTCCTTACAGCCCCTCTCTTCTTTTCTTCACCCAGCAAACCACCTCACATGCTGCACAGATTTCTTCTGTGAAAATCTTGCACACACCTTCCACGTCCCCCATCAGCTCCAATCCATATTAACCCAATTGCTCCTCCAAAACTCTCTTATGTTCTGCCTTTTTCTCATCCTCCTGTAACCTTTCCACTCTCCTTGCATAAACTACTTCCTCCCGTCCTTCCCTTCTTTTGTTTCTCCATTTCAGTTGGACCCTGGTTCTCACAACAACCAAGTGGTGGTCAGAAAGTCCAACCCCCATCCTTTAAACGCTCTTGCTTCCATTATATATATATATATAGAGAGAGAGAGAGAGAGAGAGAGATTGATTGATTGATATATAGATAGGTAGATTGATTGATTGATTGATATATAGATAGATAGATAGACAGATAGATAGATAGACTGATATGTGACTGGTGGTAGCAGATTTTCATTAATACATGTTGAGTTAAACACGACAACGTTTTTGCATTTGTTAATCTTCTTCCTAATATTATCAGTTTTCGCCATTAATAATCTTCCTTCGTGGGACTGAGCGAAAACTAACTCTCCAAAGCTGTTCATTTTTATTTGACGTTTTGTCTACAGAGAGACATCATTAGGAATGGAAAGACCACAGCCATATATCGGAGTGTGATATGTTTACATAGATACGTGTGGAGCAAATGGATACATAATTTATAGGTACTGCACATCAAAGTAATATAAGTATAACGAACGATTTTCCATATTCCTAATACAAGGGAGTGTGCACAAGGAAAGGCACATGCTAATTATACAACCTGCTGAAGTGGCTAGAATACTGAATGATTTTCTTTTTTTCCCTCAAGACATAAAAACTTTTCGAATAGACTTTTAACCTACATTACAGGAAATTATATATACGGAAGGAATAATATAAAATATACATACCAATCAGACTGGGATATTGTCTAAAACCAATAAAATGAATGAATATCAATGTACTGCCGAGGTATGCGCGCCTCGTAATAATACCTACATAGGTCACACGGTTTGCTCCCTAGGTCTTCGGCTATCTCTGCATGTACAGGATGGAGCCATCAAACAACATCATCTAGGGCATCACGGAACTGATGTTGGCAAAGACAGTATAGCCCAGAACAGTAAAATTATCACACGTTGCAATGACCTGAGAAAACTGAAAATATTAGAAGCAATTTATAAAATAGAAAGAGCACCGATGATTAATATACAAACTAACATGACTACGAACATGGCCTTGTTTGATGGTGCTTTACGCAGCCGTACAAGAAACAACGACACTCTCACCTCAGGTCAGTTAATCCGCCCAACCCTTCCCCTGCCCTCCCCCTCCCCGTCTACCCTATCTCTCACATGCATGAAGATCAGCCAGCATCCTGGCTAGCCGCGCCCAAGACCCCGAAGCTGTCTGTTGGGTAATAATACAGATGTAGGAACAACACATGTTTAGTTTTAGCTCTACAATATCGACATGTAGTACACAAGGTGTCATCTGTACTGTCTTGACGTATCTTTCCTGTATAAGGTATTTAAATGTATGGTGATTTAGTATTTATAAGTACTTTATTAGCTTGAAATATCGAAGAATTATATTGCAGAGAGCAGTGTATGTATAACTTATATTATTCCTTCTGTACATATAATTTCCTGTAATTTAGGTAAAAGTATACTCGAAAAGTTTTTCTACATGTTTTTTGAGAAATAAAAACTCATTCATTATTCTAGCTGCTTATTCAGGTTGTGTACATAGCATGTGCCCTTCCTTCTGTATATTCCATTGTATAAATAATATAGAAAACTGTCATTTAGTCAAACTTTTTTTTTTTTTTAATCTGTAGTACCTTTAAATTATGTATCCATTTGCTCCACACGTATCTATGTAAACATATCACACCCCGATATGTGGCTGTGGTCTTTCCATTCTTGATGATGTCTCTCTGTTGACGAAAAGTCAAATAAAAATGAACAGCTTTGGAGAGTTAGTCTTTGTTCACTCCCAAGAAGGAAGATTTTTAGTGACGAAAACTGATAATATTAGAAAGAAGATTAACAACTGCAAAAATGCTGTCGTCTTAAAGTCAACACACACACACACACACACACACACACACACACACACACACACATATATATATATATATATATATATATATATATATCTATATATATATATATATATATATATATATTGCAGGACTCGGAAAAAAATTAAGATTGAGAAGGGCGTGCGTCAGGGAGATACAAATTCACCAAAATTATTTACAGCATGCCTAGAAAGTATTTTCAGAAAGCTAGACTGGGAAAACAAAGCAGTGAACATAGATGGAGAAAAGCTAAACCATTTAAGATTTGCAGATGACATTGTCCTAATCTCACAAACAGCGGAGAGATTGCAAGAAATGTTAAATGACCAGAACAGAGAAAGTCTGAAATTAGGACTGAAGATGAACCGGAGTAAAACTAATGTTTAATTCACAAACACCTAAGAGCGTCATCAGAATATGCGATGGAATTCTTGAAGAAGTTGAGGAGTTCAACTACTTGGGACAAATACTAAAATTAATGAAAGATCATGATAGCGAAATAAAAAGACGCATTACAATTGAGTGGAAAGCTTTCGGTAAACATAGAGACATTATGAAAAATAGCTTGCCAGTTTGTATGACTCTAAAAGTATATAACGAATGCATAATTCCAGCTATAACGTATGGTTGTGAGACCTGGAAACTGACAAAATCAATGGAAAATAAATTAATCCGTTCTCAGAGAACAATGGAAAAGTCAGTGTTGGGAAAATCTTTAAGAGACAGGAAAAGATCAACTTGGGTGAGAAAGCAGACTAAAGTCAAAGATATTATAGAAGTTATAAAAGAACAGAAATGGAGGTGGGCAGGCCACATAGCAAGAATATGGGATAACCGATGGAGCAAGAGGCTGACTGACTGGACACCAAGAGATTGTAAACATAGCAGAAAAAGGCCAGACAGGAGATGCAGATGAGATAAGGAAATTTGCAGGGAAAACGTGGCAAAGATTGGTTCAGTAAAGGAATTCGTGGAAAAGGTTGGGGAAGGCCTTTGTTCAGCAGTGGACTAGTTATGGCTGATGATCTATCTATCTATCTATTGCCAGAAACCATAATCCCATAAGGGGTGGTCATTTGACTTTGAGTTATTGGTTTTACGGGGAGGGGCACTAACCTTCCACCAACCCACTTGTTGACACGCAGGGAGCACGCTGATGATGATGATGATGATATATATATATATATAGATATATATATATATATATATATATATATATATATATATATATATATTGTTACATAGCCTATGATTTCATCACCCTTTGTGTAATTCTAACGTACAGTATGCTGCATGTTTGATCACGAGCCTGTTCTACCTCAGTCCCCCCTTCTACCGTTATAGTAGAGTAAGTTGTTCTTTCTGTTGTTCAGAGCAGGATTGTCAACTCTTTGTCCCCTATAGCTTCATTTGCGCGTCCTTCTTACAAGTTGTATCAAGCTCTGCTGGCCCCTATATAATGAGTTCAGTCTCTGAATTATTGCCACTTAGATCTACTCCTCATTTTGTTCACATCTCTGTCCTCCCCTGTACAGTTGTTATTATTGTGAGTGCTTAGGAAGTCTCCAACCATCTAGCAGCTGTGTAATTTGAGTATAACTGTTATTGCATTTTTTCTTGTACTGTGTAGCATAAGGTGATAATTCTTAGGCCTAGTGAGGTTTTTGTGATTCATGTGTTCTTGTCAGTCATTATTAATAATATTTTGTATCTGTAATAATATATCTTGCATTCACAGAGTATAATCTAGTATTCTCATTTTATCAGGGCTGACTTAGATAAATTTACTCATGCTAATTTCGTGTTAATAGAGGCTATTGCAGTTAACCATATATTTAACCTGTTTTTTGCCATTACATTATCTTTATGAGTCCTGAATGTTTTGTTGTTAGTTTGAGCATTAAACTTTAACTTGTAATTTTACCTAACTCTTTTGTTTTGAACCTAGAACTTTACGGGACAGTAGTGATTTTTAGTATTCTCTCTTAAAGTGTACATTATCTTTCTCTGTTCTGTAACATAAATTTGGCGACCTCTTATCAGGATATTCAGGATATTATCATAAGGATATTGCTTGATATTTTGTGACTGTGATTTATTCATGATGTCTATTATTACTACGCTTGATGAAGCCAAAGATTTTTTGTCAAATGTGAAAACAGTGTGTGATGTAGAAAACAGAACAAAGATTGAACTTAAGCTTGTTGCTCAACAATTGGGAATTGCTGTTCGCTCTCATCATTCTAAAGATCAAATTGTTGACATGATTAATGAAAGCTTGTTTAATGTAACTCCTCCAAATGAGCAAACGCAGATTGAATTAGCTAAGTTACAGCTAGCCATGCAGGAGGCTCGTGCTAAGGAGGCTGAATTTCAGGCAAAAGCTAAGGAGGCTGAGGCACAAGTTGAACTTGCTAGGATTCAGGCAGACCATGAGTATCGCATGAAACAAGGTGGAACTGGATCATCTAGCTCTGATGATTCTGATGTGGCTAAAAATGTTAAACTTGTCCCTCCTTTTAATGAATCTGATTTAACAAAGTATTTTCAGTTGTTTGAGAGGGTAGCTACAGGTTTTAATTGGCCCAAAGAGTATTGGCCAATACTCCCTCAAACTGTTCTCACCGGTAAAGCTCAAGTAACTTATGCATCTTTGCCTCAGAATCAATCTGATAATTATGATGTCATTAAGAGCTTGATTCTTAAGGCCTATGAGCTTGTTCCTGAAGCCTATAGAGTAAAATTTAGGACAACTTATAAGCAAGATAAGCAATCCCATGTTGAGTATGCAAAAATCAAAGAAGATCTGTTAGAGCAGTGGTTAAATTCTAAGAATGTGGATTCTGATTTTGGTAAATTTAAGCAGATGATTTTGCTGGAGGACTTCAAAAGGTGTATTTATAAAGATGTAAGTCTATATCTTGATGAGAAAATAATAGATAATTTGTCTGATGCTGCAGTTTTAGCTGATGAATATGTTCTCACTCACAAGAGATATTCTAAAGAAAAAGGGAAAGCTGAGAGTAAGTACGTTGCCTCTACTCAGAGTACAGGTAACAGGAAAGAGAATAAAGATGATGTTTCTCAGGAAGTAAATACCAGCTTCACCTCTAGATTTCAGAAAAGTAAATGTACTTATTGTAGTAAGCTTGGTCATACTACGGAGAGATGTTTCAGGAGACAGCGTGATGTGAACAAAAAGGAGTCTTTAAATATTCAGTCAATTGGTCTAGTGTCCACCCTTGAGAGTTCCCAGAATTCTTTAACTGAGTTAACTGAACCTGCTTTGAGGGGTAACTTAAATTCTCATGATGGAGCTCCTCTTTTGAGCAGTAACGTGGGTGACACTCTCAAGAGTTCATGTGCTAATTTCCTGTCTGATGGTTTTGTCAGTCCTCTGGACAGTAATGACAGGAAATTAGTTAAAATATATCGTGATACAGGTGCTTGCCAATCCCTTATGCTGACCAGTGTTCTAGGCTCTAATGTTAATTCCTCTGATGAAACTGTAATCCTACAAGGTGTAGGGAATAATTACTTCTCTGTCCCTCTGTGCAGAGTGAATTTAGAGTCTGGTTTTGTTACCCCCAGGGGGTAGGGGTTTTTTCAAGAATACTCCCCCAGTATCCCTGCTTGTCGTAAAAGGCGACTAAAAGGGTTGGCGGAGGGTTAGTGCCCCTCCCCGGAAAACAACTAACTAAAAAAACAAACAAGAAGCCTCGGACAAGGACTGACCAAACGATGACGACCCAGGACCGGACAAAGGACTTGGTAATGAGTACATGGAATGTAAGAGGAGCGAATGATGAGGTGAAAGAGAGAGAGATTGTCCAGGTGCTTGAGGGTGCGAAAGTGGATGTATGTGGAATAACTGAAACAAAATGGAGAGGAGAAAGTGTGAGAGAATGGGAGTATGGATGGGGTATATGTGCAGGAGTAGGTGAGAATGAGAGGGCAAAGGAAGGAGTATGTATAGTTGTGAGTAAAAGATGGAAGAAGAGCATAAGACAGTATGGATCAATTGGGTCAAGGATTGTGTGGGTAAAGTTGAAAGTTGGAATACAAATGTGGGCGATTGTGTGTGTGTATGCGCCAACGCAAGATCATGCTAGAAGAGTGAGAGAAGAGTTCTGGACAAATGTGAAAGTGTGCATGGAAAAGTTTGGAAGGAATGAGAGAGTGTTTTTGATTGGTGATATGAATGGTAAAGTTGGTAATGTGAAGGTGGATGGAATAGTTGGTGAGTGGGGTGTGCCTGCTGAGATAGATGAGAATGGGAGTGCGTTAGTGGACATTTGTGCTGGGAGGAGGTTGGTGATAGCCAATACCCTCTTCAGGCATAAATTGATCCACAGGTATACATGGCGAGTGATGAGAAGGGTGGGTGGTGAACTGAATGAAAGGAAGGCAATGATTGATTATGTGTGTGTGGATGAAAGGATGCGAAGATGTGTAAAGGATGCAAGAGTGTATAGAGGTTGAGGGAGTGGACTTTCTGACCACTACTTGGTGGTGGCCAGAGTTAGAATCCAAGTAAGATGGAGGAATAGAAGAAGGGAAAGACGAGAGGAAGTAGTTGCAAGGAGAGTGGAAAGGTTACAAGAGGATGAGAAAAAGGCAGAGTATAAGAGAGAAGTGGAGGAACGATTGGGCAAATATGAACTGGAGCAGATGGGAGACGTGGAAGGTGTGTGTAAGATATTTACAGAAGAAATATGTGCAGCATGTGATGTGGTGTGTGGAAGGAAGAGAAGACGGAGGGGGGTGCAAGGAACAGCGTGGTGGACTGAAGAGGTGAAACAGGCTGTGGCACAAAAGAAGAAAGCATACAATGAATGGATGAGAAATAGGGACGTGGAAGAAGTTGAGAGGCGGAAGAGAGAGTTATATGTGGAAAGAAAGAGAGAGGTGAAAAGATTAGTAAGAGAGAGTAAGAAGAGAGTGGATGAGGAATTTGGAAGGAATTTGAGTGTAAAGTGGAGGAACTGTAAGAAAATGTTCTGGAGAGAAGTGAAAAGAGTAAGACAGGGTGGAAGTGAAGTTAGCAGGGGAGTGAAAGATAAAAATGGTAGATTACTAGTGGAGAAGGGAGAAAAAGTGAATAGATGGAGAGAACACTTTAAGGAATTGTTGAACGTAGAGGATGGAAGTAATGCGAGTATAAGTGGCTGGGGAATGGCTGGGAGAAGGAGGGAGGTGAGAAGACAGGAAGAAATCAGTAGGATAGAGGTTGTGGAAGCAATGAAGAAAGTTAAATCGGGGAAAGCCCCAGGAATTGATGGAGTGTGTGGTGAAATGCTGAAGCATGGGGGAGAGATAGTAGTAGAATGGATGTGGAAGATGTGCAGATTGGCCTGGGAGGAAGGTAGAGTCCTGGAGGATTGTAAGTCAGGTATAATTATTCCCTTGTACAAAGGAAAAGGGGGAAAAAGAAGTGTGTGGTAACCATAGGGGCATTTATCTTCTTAGTATAATAGGAAAAGTGTATGGTAGGATACTTATAGACAGGGTTAGAGAAACAACAGAGAAATTAGTTGGAGAAGAACAGGGAGGCTTTAGGAAGGGAAGAGGTTGTGTAGATCAGATATTCATTCTTAGATCTTTAGTGGAAAAGTTTTTAGAGAAGGGAAAGAAGTTGTATGCGGCTTTCATGGATTTGGAGAAAGCATATGACAGGGTGGATAGACAAGGATTGTGGAAAGTGTTAAGAATATATGGAGTAGATGGGAAGTTGTTGAATGCTGTGAAGAGTATGTACGATGGTGCGAAGGCTGCAGTGCGTGTGGATGGTGAACTAAGTGAATTTTTCTCTTTGAAAGTTGGTTTGAAACAGGGATGTGTCATGTCTCCATGGTTGTTCAATCTGTACATGGATGGGGTAATAAAAGAAGTACAAGGTAGGGTAGTGGATGTTGCAGTGGCCCTGGTGAGAGAGGATAGTGTTTGGAAACTCCCTGTACTGTTGTTTGCAGATGATACTGTGTTGTTGAGTGAAGACGAAGGGGAGCTGCAAGGCTTGGTGGATGAGTTTGAGAGAGTGTGTAAGAAACGGAACCTAAAGGTGAATGTAGGGAAGAGTAAAGTAATGGTCTTTGAGAGAGGTGAAGTTAGTGAATGTACAGCGAGGTTGGATGGTGAGGAATTGGAAAATGTGAGTACGTTTAAATATTTGGGTAGTGTGATGAGTAAGGATGGAGGTTTGGAGGGTGAAGTGCTTGAAAGGGTACAGCAGGGAAGAAAGGTTGCTGGTTCTTTGAAAGCAGTGATAAGAAACAGGGAAGTGAGCATGGAAGTGAAAAAGTTACTACATGACAGTATTGTGATACCAACTCTAACGTACGGAAGTGAAGCTTGGACATTGTTGGAAGGACACAAGTCAAGAGTGAGAGCAGTGGAAATGAGTTATTTAAGAGGAGCCTGTGGAGTCACGTGGAGAGACAGGCTGACGAATGAGGATATAAAGGAGTGTTGTGGTGTGGATGTGGATGTGATAGGAAGCGTTATGAGGAACACACTGAGGTGGTTTGGCCATGTGGAGAGGATGGAGGGTCAAAGACTGACGAAGAGAGTGTATGTGAGTGAGGTGGCGGGGGGAAGAGGGAGGGGGAGGCCGAGGATGAGATGGAGGGATGGGGTGGAGAGGTATATGAGAGAGGGGTGTGTGAGTTGGGAGCAGGGCAGTGAAATGGCGGGGGACAGGGCGACTTGGAGGCGATTTGTTTGTGGCCACCCTAAACGGGATTGAGGCGTCTGGCAATAGATAGATAGATAGTTTTGTTAATGGTTCCGTTATGGTTGGGTTGGTTGAGACACTCCCAATGTCAGGTGTAACTTTCTTACT
Source organism: Coenobita brevimanus (assembly GCF_032717465.1). Taxonomy (NCBI): domain Eukaryota; kingdom Metazoa; phylum Arthropoda; class Malacostraca; order Decapoda; family Coenobitidae; genus Coenobita; species Coenobita brevimanus. The sequence continues at coordinate 28,170,816 of NC_137040.1, read as the reverse complement.
TGGAAATGATATTGGTGGAAGTCAAGTGGATCCAGCTCCTCAGTTGTCTAGTGAGCCAGTGGCTGCGACCCAGGATTGTGATGTCCCTGATGTGTTCCCTGCATGTGCTGTCACTAGGGCTAAGTCTAAAGTTATTGGTGACTTAGAGGATAATGATGATGATAATGTTATCTTAGCTGACACTTTTCTTGCTAATTTGGACCACTCACCAGATGAGGCAGTACCCCGTAGTGTTGATAATTTGTCTCGTCAAGAGACAGCTGGTGCTTCTACTTGTTATTATATAAAGTCAGGAGTACTTATGAGGAAGTGGAGACCCCCAACAGCATCAGCCGACTGTGAATGGGAGGTTGTACATCAAGTTGTCATCCCTCGTGTTTGTAGGCAGGATATCATTAGAGTGGCTCATGATTCCAGTTTGGCAGGACACCTTGGAGTGAGGAAGACTGTGGCACGCATTTTGAAACACTTCTACTGGCCAGGTATCTTCAGGGATGTTTCCTGGTATTGTAAGTCTTGTCACACCTGTCAAGTTGTGGGGAAGTGTAATCAGACCGAAAAGGTTGCACCTCTAGTTCCCATTCCTCCTTTTGAAGCGCCATTCACCCGTGTGTTGGTGGATATTGTGGGCCCTCTTCCTAAGACTTCTTCCGGATTTTCTTATGTGTTGACCCTGATTGATATGGCTACTCGTTATCCTGAAGCCATTCCACTTAGAAATATCTCAACAAAGAACGTGGTTAAGGAAATGCTAGGGTTCTTCACAAAGTTTGGTCTGCCCAAGGAGGTACAGTCAGACCGGGGAAGTAATTTCATGTCAAATGTTTTCAAGCAGTCTCTGAAAGAGTTGGGCATCACCTAGATCACGTCTTCAGCTTACCATCCCCAGACCCAAGGAGCATTGGAGAGATATCATCAAACACTCAAATCGATGCTCAAGAAATACTGTTTGGAACATCAGAAAGACTGGGATAAAGGTCTTCCATTCGTTGTATTTGCCGCAAGAGAATCTCCAAATGAATCACTGGGCTTCTCACCTTTTGAACTACTGTTTGGCCATGAAGTAAGAGGACCCCTTGTTACTCAAGGAATGCTGGCTGTCGGAAGATGACGTCAACCTGCTGGAGTATGTGATGAAGTTCAAAGAACGGCTGTCCACTGCTTTACAGCTGGCGAGAGAGAATTTAGGAGCTGCTCAGGAGAAGATGAAGACTTGGTATGATAAGAAGTCCAGGTTACGCCACTTTCAGCCAGGAGATCAGGTTTAGATTCTGCTACCGGTGCATGGGCAACCTCTTCAAGCCAAGTTTAGTGGTCCTTATTTCGTGGAGAAGAAACTCAGTGATGTCAACTATGTCATCGCCACACCAGATCGTAGAAAGAACAAGCAACTTTGTCACATCAACATGCTAAAGTTATATCACAGGCGGGACGAAAATAATCCAGTCTGCACTGTAGCTGTTCCACCCGAGTCTGCAAGTGAAGCTCTCCCATGCAGTATGAGCCTGAGTGATAGTTTGGGGAAGAATCCTGATATCATGAATGATCTCCAGACTAAGCTTTCTCATCTACCTCCCGAGGAAAGGCAGGAGTTTTCGGCATTACTGCAGGAGTACCCGCAAGTGTTCCGTGCTACTCCAGGAAGAACTACTGTGTTGATGCATGATGTCGATGTTGGAGACGCAAAGTCAATTAAACTGCCTCCTTACCTCTCATCGAGAATGAGCTTGGCTACCTGTTGGACCACAAGATGATTGCCCTGTCAGAGCGAGTGGAGTTCTCCTGTCACTCTAGTCCCTAAGCCAGGTGGGTCACAGCGGCTTTGCATTGACTACAGACGTGTTAATCAGATAACCAAAACAGACACTTACCCTCTCCCTCGCGTGGAAGATTGCATAGACAAGATTGGAAAGGCTAGGTACATAAGTAAGTTTGATTTGTTAAAGGGATACTGGAAGTACCTATGACTGAACGTGCTAGGGAGATCTCATGTTTTGCAACACTAGGAAAGACTTTTGCATGTTCTGTAATGCCATATGGTATGAAGAATGCACCAGCCACATTTCAGAAGCTCATGAATGTTGTAACAGAGGGTTTGGCAGGGTGTGTTGTTTATATTGATGATGTATTAATCTTCAGTGACAACTGGAAAGATCACCTATGCCATGTCAGTAAATTTCTTGAGCGTTTGGTTCAGGCTAATCTTGTAGCTAATTTGTCAAAGTGTGAGTTTGGTCAAGCTAAAGTTCAGTACCTTGGGTACGTAATTGGTGATGGACATGTTGCACCACCAGCTGCTAAGGTTCAGGTTATAAGTGATCTTCCCAGACCTAAAAGTAGGAAAGAGCTACAAAGATTTTTGGGAATGGTAGGTTATTACAGGAGATTTGTTCTTAACTTTTCAATTCTTGTATCACCACTTACAGACCTACTGAAAAAGGGAGTTAAATTTGTCTGGACCGATAACTGTGAATCTTCTTTCTGCAAACTTAAAGCTATCCTATTAAGTCAGCCAGTGCTCGCTGTTGACGCAAGTGATACAGGAGCTGGGGCTGTTTTGCTGCAAGAGGATGATCAGGGTATTGAACACCCTGTATCTTATTACAGTAAGAAGTTCACTCCACCTCAAAAGAACTACTCAACTATTGAGAAAGAGCTTTTGGCCTTGATTTTGGGTTTACAGCATTTTTCATTTTATTTGTGTTCTGGTTTTGACCCCATAGTCATTTATACCGATCATAACCCACTGAAATTCCTTAGTAAGTTTAAAGATAAAAATCAGAGATTGACAAGATGGAGTCTACTTCTTCAGGAGTATTCTTTAGACATACAACATGTCAAGGGGAAAGAAAATGTTATTGCAGATTGCTTATCTAGACTTTAGACAGATTGTTTTAGAGTAATAAGAAATTTCCTTTGTAAATTTCTTTTTTCTTTGTGGGGAGGTGTTACATAGCCTATGATTTCATCATCCTTTGTGTAATTCTAACGTACAGTATGCTGCATGTTTGATCACGAGCCTGTTCTACCTCAGTCCCCCCTTCTACCGTTATAGTAGAGTAAGTCGTTCTTTCTGTTGTTCAGAGCAGGATTGTCAACTCTTTGTCCCCTATAGCTTCATTTGCGCGTCCTTCTTACAAGTTGTATCAAGCTCTGCTGGCCCCTATATAATGAGCTCAGTCTCTGCATTATTGCCACTTAGATCTACTCCTCATTTTGTTCACATCTCTGTCCTCCCCTGTACAGTTGTTATTATTGTGAGTGCTTAGGAAGTCTCCAACCATCTAGCAGCTGTGTAATTTGAGTATAACTGTTATTGCATTTTTTCTTGTACTGTGTAGCATAAGGTGTTAATTCTTAGGCCTAGTGAGGTTTTTGTGATTCATGTGTTTTTGTCAGTCATTATTAATATTATTTTGTATCTGTAATAATATATCTTGCATTCACTGAGTATTATCTAGTATTCTTATTTTATCAGGGCTGACTTAGATAAATTTACTCTTGCTAATTTCGTGTTAATAGAGGCTATTGCAGTTAACCATATATTTAACCTGTTTTTTGCCATTACATTATCCTTATGAGTCTTGAATGTTTTGTTGTTAGTTTGAGCATTAAACTTTAACTTGTAATTTTACCTAACTCTTTTGTTTTGAACCTGGAACTTTACGGGACAGTAGTGATTTTTAGTATTCTCTCTTAAAGTGTACATTATCTTTCTCTGTTCCGTAACACTATATATATATATATATATATATATATATATATATATATATATATATATATATATATATATATATATATATAGTATGGACACCAAAACTGTACGGCGTAGTTTAAATGTGGCCTTACTAATGCTAGATAAATATGCAATATTACTTTTGATGGCCTGTTGCTCATGCTTCTCGAAACAAATCCCAGGCCCCTATCTGCTTTATTTCTTGCATTAATATAGTCTTGCCTTGGTTTGAGGTCTTTGCAAACCATATCTCCTAGATCTCTCGCACTCCGATTTACTAATTTCTGTGTTATCTAAGCTGTATTTAGTATCTCCAGTGGTTCGAATACTGAAACTTGTGGTACGCCAGTAGTTAATAATCCCAAATCCAACTGAGTTCCACTTATTACTACTCTCTGCTTTCGTCCTTTCAGCCAGGACTCTATGCATTTTAAGATATCGCCGTCTGTACCCTGTGCTTGAAGCTTTCTTCATAACCTTTTGTGTGAGACCTTATCAGAGCTTTAATAAAGTCCAGATAAGTAGTATCGTAAGCTTTATCGCTATCTATTGCCTCATAGTCTTCCAAGAAGAATGACAAGTTTGTGAGGCAGGATCGTCCTTGTCCAAATCCGTACTGACTTTTTTTTTTTTTTTTTTTTTTTTTTAAGATTAAATCTTTCTAAGTGTTCTCTAATCTTGTTTGCCAAAACTGACTTTAGCAATTTTCCTACTACTGACGGTAGACTTGTTCGACGCAGATGCTTTATCACCCGTTTTAAATACGGGCAGTACGTGTGCGGTCTTCCACGCCTCTGCAAATTCTCCTGAAATTAAAGAGTAATTAAATAACATTAAAAGTGGGTGACATAGTTCTTCTTTGATTTCTTTTATAATTTTTCCATATATATCTTCCGGACCTGACGATTTTTGAGGTTTTAACTTTAAACACGTCCTCTTTAGTAATGCTTATTTTACTAAGAATATTTTCCATATTATCATAGTAAATATTTGCTGCTTCAGGGACCAGGTCTAGATTTTCCATGGTAAATACTGATATGAAATAATTACTTAGGATGGAGCACATTTCTTTGTCCTTACTGGTAATGTCACCTGATTCTGTTCTGAGAGGTCCTATCCTATCTTTATTTTTCGTACGGTATATTTGATATTAACCTTTAGGGTTTTCTTTCTGTTCATTAGCAACCTTAATTTCATAAATTCTCTTTGCTTTCAGTATCTCCCTCTATACTTCTTTATTAAAAATCGCGTACTGGTTACGTAAGTGTTCCTCTCCACGTTTTATTTTTTCTATATATTCCTTTCCTTTGGCCTATGAGAGATTTTAAGCTGTTGTTGAACCATCTTGGGTCTGAATATTCGTTCTAAACGGTTTTGAGGGGATATATCTATCTTTGCCTTTGTGTATTATGTTTACTAACTCATTATATTTCTCACTGACCGAACGGCTGCTTAGTAGTGGACCTGAGTTAATCCTCGTCACCTGAACTACACTACCACCTTTCCCAGAGACCTGGCGCACATTCCCACCCATTTCCTTCCCCTGACCTATGACGTGGGATTCCTCACTAACCTGGCTCTCCCTAAAGTAGCTGGTCTTCCTGTGGAATACCGTTCTAAAATAAGATCTTAATCCATCAAAATATCTAGACGAAAATCAGGAACGGTGGAGGGTGTTTCAGTAGAACAGACATACCAAATAAATTTGACCTTAATTTCTTAATGATCACTATTACCAAGTCGTCCACCAACCTCTATATCAGTAATGACGTTTTCTTTATTAGCTGAAACCAAACCTTGCATATTATTACCTCTGGTGGGCTCCCTGATATACTGATAAAGGAAATGATCCTGTACTACCTCTAGATACTCCTCTGACTTTGCATCCCCTGTCTGATTTCACCAATCTATCTCTGGCAGATTAAGATCCCCTACAATTGTTACTAGGCTAGACTATGATGCTTTCCTATATTCCTCCCAAAGGTATTTACTATTTGCTCAACTTATTTTTGGAGATCTGTAAATAGCTCCTAAGACTAATTTCTCCCTATGTTACTAATATCAACCCAGACACTTTCCGTGTCCCAATTTACATTAATGTTTGCTTTATTGTAACAGTTTCATGGATCCTTTACATAAATAGCTACCCCGCCCCCCTTTCTTTCCAGACGGTTTGACACAAAAATATTATAGCCCTTTATCTGATATTCTGCTAAAAATTCTCGAGTGTCTGTATTCATCCAAGTTTGACTAATAACGGCAATGTCTATTTTCTCTGTACACATTAAAGCCCTCAGTTCATCCATATTATCATGTAAACTCCTGCTGTTTGTCTAGTATACTATTAGGTTATTATGAGTAGTTATACCTCTACCTTGGGACTTACTAATTTTTACTTTGTTACTGACTGGGAAACTCTTTACTAATATACCAGTTTTTTGTAATATCATTTATCGCTCCTCTGTCACCGCTTCTTCTGTCCTTTATTATCGCCTGCTCATTTAGAGGTGCCTGAGTGGAGTATCTACACTGATGGTTAAACTGTTGTTCTTACTTTTGCAAGTCTTGCTGGATCTATCCAAACCTGATAATAATGATATCTGAGTGTAGTTGCTGTAACTTCCTGTACATCTAATTTTAAGTCTCGAGAAAATCTCTCTAACTCCCTATCATTCCAGGTAAAACAGTAACTCCCTGTCTACTAAGGTGAGTCCCATCCCAACTATACATGGCACTCCATCCATAAAACCGGTGCCAGGTGTCTATGAATGATATTGCATTATATTTGCAATACCTTCAAGGTGGCAATTAAAACCTATCGCCCTGCTCAACCATTCCCTCCCAACTGCCCTCCTAGGGAAAACACCGAGTACTACAGGGGTCCCTCCCCTCTCCCTAACCTTCTCCAACATAACCTTGTACTGCTGCCACAGTACCTCACTCTAACGCCTACCAATATCATTGCCTCCTACACTGAAGCACACAGTGGGTTTGTCTCCATTATCCTTCACAATATTTGAAATTTTGTCTGTCACATTACCCACCCTGGCCCCCAGAAGACTCATATGTTTAGTTAGTGGAGTATACATTGCTGTGTTTAGGTATCTTACTTGGGAGTTTCCAGCAATGAGAACATTTTCCTTACCTTTCTTGATCTCAGTATACTTACCTATATGGGAAGTTCTCTCATCGTCTTTCTCCTCTACTTCCCTCTCTGCCTTCACTTCACATTCGTCCCATATTGCGTCGAATGCATTTGTGGTTTTTATTTCCGCTTGTTTCTTAAGGGTGAACTTTGTTGCACCCTTCTGAACAAGAGTCCAACCTTCAGCCTTTTTTTCTCTCTCCTCCAGCATCTCCTCCATTAATTCCCTCATTTGTGACTTCCACTTGAGAACCTGTATCTCTCGCTTCAATTCAAGAAGTTCTTCCTTTAACTCAAGGTAGTCTTTCTCAAAACTTGCAGCGGGGACAAAACTCTCTGTAGAGAAAGCCATCACGCGCGAATTCACACAAAGGTATCATAGGTAACTAAAACACACTAGCACGACACTGTCACGAGTCACTAAACTCACTGACATTTCTCACAATAGGTGAGTACAGCTAGTTAAATCAGGTTAATGCCAGGAGACATCTGAACAGAGTGACCTCATGTGAGCGACTCCCAACTGACGTCACGTCTCTCTCTCTCTCTCTCTCTCTCTCTCTCTCTCTCTCTCTCTCTCTCTCTCTCTCCCTCTCTCTCCTTCTATTATATAATATATATCTCTCTCTCTCTCTCTCTCTCTCTCTCTCTCTCTCTATATATATATATATATATATATATATATATATATATATATATATGTATATTCAGTATATCATCATCTCAGCCGTTTGAGTATCCATTGCAGGACCGGCCTATCCCAGCCGAAGTCTGGACGATACAGCCAATGCATCTCTACCAAGTGGCTTACGCTGTCTAGTAGAGATTGTATGTAGGGTGAGAAGTGCTTGTAAATGTAACTGTAGTGTTGGAGTGGCTTTGGATGTGTGTGTAGTCTGTGAACCAAGTGTAACCGGCCCGCGCAAGCCGACTGGGTGCAAGCATACTTTATAGTAAGCGACACTGGTTCAACCACAGCACCCCTTGTGTCCGTCAATACAGTACGTGGCCGGGTGAACACTCCCAAAGCTTATTACCCTGGTGCGGCGTGAACCCTAGTTCACCCGTGTAGGAAACGCACACTCTACCACTGTACTACAGAGGCTCCATATACATATATAGATATATATATATATATATATATATATAGATATAGATAGATAAATATATATATATATATATATATATATATATATATAGAGAGAGAGAGAGAGAGAGAGAGAGAGAGAGAGAGAGAGAGACATAAATATAGATAGATAGATAGATAGATAGATAGATATACTGTAAATATTTTATAAATGGATCTCTCTCTCTCTCTTAATTTAATTATTCATATATATATATATATATATATATATATATATATATATATATATATATATATATATATATATATATATACAGTATATATATATATATATATATATATATATATATATATATATATATATATATATATATATATACAGTATATATATATAAATATATATATATATATATATATATATACAGTATATATATATATACAGTATATATATATATATATATATATATATATATATATATATATATATATATATATACAGTATATATATATATATATATATATATATATATATATATATATATATATATATATATATATACAGTATATATATATATATATATATATATATATATATATATATATATATATATACAGTATATATATATATATATATATATATATATATATATATATATATATATATATATATATATATATATATATAAATATATATCAATATATATACAGAATATATATATATATATATATATATATATACAGTATATATATATATATATATATATATATATATATAGAGAGAGAGAGAGAGAGAGAGAGAGAGAGAGAGAGAGAGAGAGGTAAAATTTGGTCCAGTCGGGAAGAGGATCGTGGATAAATGATCCGTTGGTGGAACTGGCCTGTGAAGGAATAGGTTTTTGGGTAATTAGTCCCAAATGCGAACGCAAGTGTATAAAACATTAAAGGTCGATCCTTGTGGGAAATGAGTTTTATTAAGAATTCCCACAACCCTGTGGAAAGTTTAATTTTTGTAGTTATTATTATTATCACTTTACTAGAAAGTCGATATTCAAATTCTATTTGACCTAGAGTCCTGTACCTTGGTCAGTTTAGAGAGCTGACCATTTTTTTTTTTTTTTTTTATAGCCAAGTACGGCTGCATTCGGTCAACCGGCTTTCTGGATGTTACCCCAAACATAGAAAAGTGATTCAGCCATCCTGTCTCAAGAACCACTCAAGCTAGGAAGCTAAAATTTTACTGAAACATAGACTGAAGGCACACAGAGTGCAGAAAGAAATATGGTGGTACTTTTTTTTATTATTCTCTGAGATCTACTGGGGTAAAAAAAAAAAAAAAAAAAAAAAAAAAAAAAAAAACGGAGCTTTTCCCTATATTCTGCATGTCACCTGATTTACCATTACTATTATTCTATTGAAAGGAAATTGACCTGTGGGAATGTAGATATCTTGTGGAAACTTAATTACTTGAGGAATTTCACCCAAGAAGGAAGAAAAGTCCATTCAGGGATATATAAATGTGGAAAAAAATGTCTCCACAGATCAGAAAGAGTTCCATGTAGTAAACAGGTCATACAGTGAAATAATTCCATATCGGAAATTAGTCCAGAGATTGATCTGGTATAAAGGAAACATAAGTTCAAGGGAAGGTATAAGTACCATGTAGAAAATGGGTTAGTGACGAAAAACAGGTGTGGGTAAGAGGCAGATAATTGGGCCATGAGGGAAAAAAAGCTTCTGAGGAAACAGCCCAGTGAGGGAAAAGGATCCAATGAACAGGTTCACAAGGGAAATTAGGTACGTACGTGCTGGTTGAGTCCAAGAAGGTATAGTGTAAGAACGACTCATATGGGAGTGAAAATTACTTGATTATCATGGAAGAATTACCATATATGCAGATAGGTATATGTGTGCACTAAATGTGTGTGCGTATATTAAGCAACTGTACTTGCAAGAGGTGTCAGCAGAGAGCTCCTTGCATCACATACGACGTCAAAGAAGATGACCAGCAGCAGACCAAGCTTCATCATCTTTAGGGCCAATATCTGTATGGGCAATCAGCCTTTTAGCAAAGTGCAAAGTTCATGTATTTGTCATGCAATACTCCTTTCCCCGTCAGTGGATAGGGGTCTGGAGCCAGGATACTAAGTACAGGCAATTAAGGCAAGGGTGACAAACCCCATTAAGCCCGAGAGGCATCGTTTTAGCAATGATCCCGAAACAACCCTCAGACTGAAACCTTTATGGTTCTTTTCCAAAACCCAATAGGCCAGAAAGCGTCGGTTTGGTCAAATGGTTACCACCCATCATGGTATATGTTTCCCTAGATTAGAAGAAACCATTTAGCTTGTCACTCGGGTAGAGTCACCAGAAAGATGCATTACATGGAGGAAGTGGATGGTTGCCACACTCACCTACCATAAAGTTTGTAAAGAATATATATCGCACTGGAAATATAATAAGGAACATTTCAAAGGCTCCCAAATGTATGTTAGTGTATGACTGTTGTATCTTAAGTAAAGGTCCATATCCATGTAATGTGCTTCTATAATAAGTTAATAATTGCCTGCGCTTCTACATATAATACGTTAATAATTGCTTGCACTTCTATAATAAGTTAATAATTGCTTTTTCTTCTAATTGCTATCACTTATATAAATACTGGCTTTGAAGCCGAAGACGAAATCCCTACTTATGTCAAGGAGGATGTTCGCCAAAACATTGACAAAACCAACAAACGCCTGTACAATCCCCTCCATACTCTTACCCTTTTACCCCATCTGTGCCCTTTGCTTGCTCAACGCTGGTGTTGGCAAGACAGGTCATTGTCATAACAGCAGATCACCTTTGGGGAGGATGTGAAGTGGGGATGATAATCATGATAAATGCGAACACCCTCCTCACCACTGACATAAAAAGCCTTTTCACATTCATCTTCAAAGCTGGTGTTATGACAAGGTTTGGTAGTTTGCGTTTAGTTAGCTCCATACCTAAAGGATGGAAAGAGGTAATAAAACAATATAGGTTCTTTTTTGTAAAGTTTAATGCTTGACAGGAACATATTCACTCAGGATCATGGACTATAGCTCACAGGCTGGGTATAGCACTGGACATTTCATCTGACACATTCACTATTCTTTTTTTTTTTTTCACTGTTTCCCTGTTATTATGTGGACAACGTGTGTAAAAGATGAATTTTTCAGTGCCTGATTTGATACAAGGCATGTGCATGGTAAGGGGTCCTAGGGCCAAATCATCACATTGATGGATCGCATAGCACACAAGAGACATACAGTTGGCACACATTAATTTTTGCCATATTTTATTTTTAATTTTTCAGTCTCATTTGCTTGCACTGATTTAATTCTTTTTTCTTTGTCTGCCAAGATCACAAATGAACCAAAGACATAATCTTGTGATAAAGAGCACAAGGGAGGTGCACCAGCACTGCACTACCTCTGGTGATGACTGGATGCCTACTGCCTTCCTCACCCAGTGGTGGGTTGGAGCACATTGCGCAGGTGTCTCCTAACTGGTATGGAGTAGCATGACAGCGAGGGAAAGCGTAAGCGTCACTTCCATGAGGGTATGGAGTGCAGTGTTATTTTTTTTGGTTATTGTCTGGGAAGACACTTACTGCTATGCATGGGGCATTCCCCAGGGCGTGATTTATGTATTTTATGATGAAAGACATCCCTGAAATTCACTGGCCACGTCTCTGTTCAATAGAGAGTGAGTGTCTGTATGGAGAAATGCCAGGGATGCCACTATTCCCCGAAGACCATGTTTTCACTGATCACTTACCAAGTCTACTTCCGCTATTATATCACAGGTGACAGTAGACTCTACTAGTAGACACCCTGCTAAGCTGCGAGCAACCTCACTGAAAAAGGGGGCACCTGAATCTGCACAGAACAATGTCCCTCTCGAGTCTGCGCCTATTGAAACTTCTGGACACTACTGGGCACAGATGATGGTGGACAGTATGTATCCTACAGGCTGGGATTGTGAGAGGAGCAAGCCTGAAGTCTTCTTTCTTGTTTTTTGTGAGTGTCCTTGGAGATGGCACTAGGAACACCGCCAATCCATCCTGAGCAAAGATAGTTCATGCTGAGAGGACGCATATGTCGTCATATGGGTGTGGCTGCGACTATACTCGTTGACACATTTGTCGTCATTTAAGCATAGAAACCTTCATCACAGAAAACGTTTTTAGCTGATCGACGTCATTTTTGGAGGTGTCATAGTTTCCGTGTTTCTTGTCAAAAGTAATGACTTGGTAACCTTCGGGCACGAGACGCACGACAGCCCGGACAGGTTGATTAGTACCACAGTGGCTGTCTAGGGAGAAGGTAGCATGTGATGGGCCCTTTAAATCGTACTCTATTTACCCCCGTCCCAGACACACATATTCCACTATAGCAATAGTGTTTGTGTCTACTTTTTGGGCACTATTGTGATTAGATTTGGTGTTTGCAATAGGGAATTAGGTTTTTGTGAATCATTCCTGGCCGTTATTAGCCGTTGGTCCAACAAAGATTGTGCTAGGCCTACCCTGTTTTTTGCCGTGTCCCAGCAACTACACTCCTTCTACCTTGCATCCAATATGAGTAATCAACCGTCGAACAATAGTGACAGAGAATCAGGTGAATATAATGTGCAATAGCTAGTGAACAATGACATGGTGAAATGTTTAGCAGGGCTAGGTAGGAAACCGTCTTGTGACACGGTGTTGTCTTGAATGGAATATTTGACAAAATGTTGATGAAGTCCTTGTGTTATGCTGATATATGGTGAATAGTGTTATTGTGCATTAGATAGGAGTATAGTGCAACGAGTGTATGTGATAAATTATTGGCTAGGGTATGAGTCACGTAGGCCTTACAGCCATGGCACGCCGTTGTCATGAAGGGATAAAATAGAGGTTTATAGTGATAAAATATTGGCTAGGGCATGAGTCATGTATGCCATGACTTACTGCCACTGCACGCCATTGTCATGAGGGGATAAAATAGAGGAGGTTTATAGAGATATTTGATTTTATCATATTGTTATATTTATTTTGCATGCTTTTTGTTTGAAATAAAGCATGAGTGTTATAGTGATATGTTCATTGTAAGCTTGTGTGGATGAATGTAACCACTGTACCATGCGCTTGTCAGAAGATATCGTCTGCAATACCTTAGGTATCGGAAATATGACATACAGAGCATGTTCATGTACTGTTGTGGTGAAATATATTGTATGTCTCATAAAATGATGGATTTGGTTATGTGTATTGTGAAATAAAAGCATAAACACTGCAGCGTCTTCAGGTAAGGAAAACATCATCTGCTACACCTTGGTGCACAGGTAAGGGCCATGTACTTGTACTTGTAGTGTAATATACTGTGTATCTCATACATTGATAGATTTGGTTATATTTTATGTAAGAAGATGGTAAAAGGCTGACCCAATTGCTCGTAAGAAGGAGTGTGTATCATACATCTGAGCTAGCACAAAGGTAGCGACATGCAGCACGAGGTTAGGAACACGTTAACTTAAATTTATTGGTGAAATATGCTGTGTATCTCATATATTGATAGATTTGGCTATGTTTTATGTGAAAATAATGTGAAAGACTGAACCACATGCTTGTAAGAAAGGGAATGTCTCTTACACCTGAGTTAGCACAAAGGTAGCGAAATACAATGTGAGATAGGTAATTTTAGATGGTGTAATATACTGTGTATCTCATAAAATGATAGATTTGGTTATGTGTTGTGTGAAAAGAAAGTGATAGTGAACTACGTGGTCGTCTGAACATCATTGTCTGCTACACTTTACCGCCCATGTAGGGGCCACGTAATTGACCTACGGAAGACGTGCATTTACATTTTATCGGTGAAATATATTGTGTATCTCATAAAGTGATAGATCTGGTTATGTCTTATGTGAAAATAACGTGAAAGACTGAACCATGTGCCCTTAAGAAACAGTGCGTGTCATACACCTGAGTTAGCACAAAGGTAGCAAAATGCAACTTGAGGTTAGGAACACATGCATTTACATTATATTGGTGAAATATACTGTGTATCTCATAAAGTGATAGATTTGGTTATGTTTTATGTGAAAAGACAGTGAAAGACTGATCCATGTGCTCGTAAGGAAGAGTGCATGTCGTACACCTGAGTTAACACAAAGGTAGCAAAATGCAACGCAAGGTTAGGAACACGTGCATTTATATTTTATTAATGAAATATACTGTGTATCTCATAAAGTGATAGATTTTATTGTTTAACCCAACGCATGCCGGGCACTCCCAGCCCTACAGTATGTGTCACCCCCGTGCAGGCCAATTTTTTTTTTTTTTTTTTTTTTTTGGCTAAAATGATATATTTTGATGTGAAAAAAACAAATATGACCATAAAAAAAAACTCACTGGAGGCTTGCAGTGCGTTTTTCATAGTCTCTCAGGCCGCCCGCAGGTGTGAGCGGGCAGGGAATCCCCAACAGCGGTGAGAGATAACCCGTTTTCTATGCAAGGTAAACTCAGGTAGTCTCGCCAACGTGACTCAAGGAAGGTATAGGAAAGGTCTTAACACTTTTCTGTCCACTTCTCACCCACAAAAAAAAAAAAAAAAATCTTATTTCATAAAGAAACTGTGTTTTTGGGGGAAAAAATCACTTACTAATGCAACACTATACGTATCACTGTGAATGCATTGTCTTGCAGTTACAAGAAAATATGCATAACTTGACTTCACAATGTACAACCCTTTCACTTACAGTAAATTATTTACAACATGCTAGAGTATTTTTTATCCTCAATGTGAATATATTGTCTAACACTTATGAGAACATACGTAAAACTTTACAATGTACAGTCCTTACACTTACGAGAAAATATGTACATGTCATCACTGTATGCAGTACTTATAATAACACTTCCTGAGTGTCTTTTTCGTATTTACAACACTTTTTGAGTGTCTTTTTATCGCTCGTCATTACCACACTATTGTTTCTCAATAGTTAGCGAGAGTGTGGTAACCTCGAAGCATGGGTATACGCACAGTCCTACATCACACTCGGCACACATATACCTTGAGTCCTTCCTCTGAGTACGTGGCCTTACAGTCCTGTTTGCACACACGTGACACCTCCGCTGGGGATTCTGACGTATTGCACTTGGAGGGACGATTTGGGGGAAGTGTCTAGAGGTGTGGCGGAGAGGTGTGGCGGCGGTGTGGCGGTGGCGAGCAGCACTTCTATCTTCCCCATATTCTCCCACTATCTCCCGCACCAGCTCGCGAATATAGCCCTCGAATGTCTCTTGGATGCCAGTGGTCTGTGCATGGAGATAGTGAGCTTTGAGGAGGGTGATGTCGAGGAGATGGAAGAATAATTTTTTATACTACTTCATCGTGGGCCTGGCACAGTCAACGCTGGAAATCATGGCGTCTGATTGATCCACCTGTCGCATATTCACGTTATATGCCAAGAGAGGTTCTGGTTTCCAGACGTGGCACCACCCTTCTGCCCTGTAATCTATACTGACTGCAGTGCACAAGGGGCCGATGAACAGATGAGAGAAGGAATACTTCGCGGTTGAGGTGCCATGCTGTTGTGAGGGTATTATGTGCTTTGTACAAAACAACCTCATTTTTCTGAAGCTTCCTCCCCACCTTCACCATGTGTCGACGGTTCTTCTTTACAGTGCTGCACAGACTAGTTTCATGCAGGTGAAGGTACTTGGCGAGAAGGGGGCTTGTGTACAAATTATCGAGGTATAAGACGTGCCCACGATGAAGATATTCCTCGATCATCATTTTTACCACAGCCCCTGAGAGTCCCAAACTTCTATCTTCTGTGATGTCCATCTGAACACCTGTGTACAGGACTGTCCTGCACATACCCAGTCTTACAGTCGCACATCACGAAGATTTTGAAGCCAAACCTGTGTCTTTTGCTGGGAATATACTGACAAAAAGCAATATTACCTCTCCATAGCACTAGACTCTCGTCTATGGCAAGGTCTCGGTATGGAGAGAAGGAGGTACGGAATATCTCTCGAAGGTGATCAAAAACAAGACGTATCCTCCTCATCCTGTCTGTGTTGTTTGCTTTAGCAGGGTCAAGGGTGTCAAAAAAATGAAGGCGGCTCAGGATGTACTGAAAACGATTCCTTCCCATCACATTACCAAAAAATGGTGTCACCATTACTGGATCCACAATCCTATACAAGGGAAGCTGATTTTTTTTCAATATCCTCATCAAAAGCACAAGTGCTAGGAACACATACATTTCACCCAGGGTCACGTCAGGTTCAAACAATCAGCTGTGTTGTGTCCGTGTTGTTCCCCCACATTCAAATGCAGCAAAGGCTTTGGTCAGGGCCCCAATCTTCAAAACAAACTCCACAGGAAAGTAGTTCCTGAAAAAGTCAAGCCTACTGGAGGTATGGTGAAGTTCAGGGACATGACACCCGGCCTCATTTTCGTGGTTCAATGGGTTAATGTGGGGGACAAAGTCACTATTGTCCTCCCACTCCCACGTCCTTTCCTCCTCATCATCATCATCATCGTCTCCGTGTTCCTCGGGCTGTGAGGAAGCATGGGAAAGTGTGGGGAATGGGGGAAGAGTTTCACGTGAGGTGCTGGGTGTGGGGAAGGCGGGAAGACTTTGTCCTGAGGTGCTGGGCTGAGCTGGATCACGTGGAGGCAAGGAAGAGTGCGGGCAAGATGAGTCATTCTCCCCCAATAAAGGAACTTTCCCAAATCTTCCATGCTTCCTCCTCACACTTTCCTCCCAACGTGGTGAAATTCTTTGCCTCCCCAACCACCCCTCAACTGCAGGACTACCTTCCTCCTCCCTTTCCTCCTCATCGTCGTGATGTGAAAGGCGACGATGTGCAGGTGGCCTCCTACCATGTGTTGCCCTAGTGTAGCCCATGTACCTGGATTTTCTAGGTGAGGGAATTTCGTCATCGCGACTACTTTCCTCCTCATGCTGGATGTAGTCCTTATCCTGCATGTCATCATCCTCCAGATCACTTTCCCCAGTGTAGGGAACCCTCAGGAGGTCCTGAATCTCCTCGTCAGAGAGACCGCAGCAAGACATCACTGCACTGTATGACTGGCACAAGCAGAGTAAGGCAGAGCAAGCGTGAGGCGGGAGCGCGTGGGTGTATGGGTCAGGCCGCCTGAGGGCAGGTAGAAGGGTTACCCTACAAGCACACCAATTTTTGCGCACCTAGCTTGAAAATTGCGGTCACAATGAATTTTCGAAATGGAGACCGTTTTAAGATGGCTCTGGCACTGACTGCGCAATTACGTCAGACTGTTTTAAATCGGCACTGGCACGGGGTGGGTTAATGTGAAAAGACAGTGAAAGACTGACCCACATGCTCTTAAGAAAGAGTGTGTGTCATACACCTGAGTTAGCATAAAGGTAGCGAAATGCAATGTCAGGTTAGGAACACATGCATTTACATGTTATTGGTGAAATATACTGTAACTCTCATACAATGATGGACTTGGTTATGTGTAATGTGAAATAAAAGCGTAAACACTGCAGCATGTTCCAGTAAGGGACATACCATCTGCTACATCTTAGCACACAGGTATGGGCCTATGGAACACGTGCATTTACATTTTAGTGATTTAATGTACTGTGTATCTCAAAAAAATGATAGATTTGGTTATGTGTAATATGGAAAGTAAATGAAAGAGGTAACCACGTGCCCGTTGCCCCTACCTGTGCGCTAAGTAAGGTGTCGGAGACAATATTTTTCAAAGACATACACCTATATCATGAATCCTTGCATTGCGCCAGTGTTGAGCAAAGTTCTTGGCTGTCTGTGAATAAAATATCTTGACTCCTTTAATTCAGCTCACACCCCTAGCACACCATTCCACTACAGTGCCCTTTGATAGCAATTCATTCTCCAGTTGGCTTGCAACATCAGTCTTGTGGAGATGAAATGTGGGTTGGCACCACACCAGTGGCAGTAGATCCTCAACGAGATCAAGTCGGAGAGCAACATCAAGAGCCACCATTCTGGGGTGGAGGAGGTTGAGCTGACACCATCTGCTCAGCAAGGGGCGCTGCCTCACTGCCTTCCATCGTGGGAGACCACACCACCATCATCGGCTGGCTTCACCGGAGAACCTTCCCCCCGCTGAGGGGGGTCACCTTGATGTGGTGGCTGTCTTGAAGTGTGGCTGGCAGTGCCACATACTTTGAAGGCATGCCTACCTTTGTAGGGTTCGGCATTTGTTGGTCTCATGGACCAAGCACCCCCTACATCACTGGTGGAGGAGGTCTGCTGGTGATGTTAGTCCCTGCCCATTTACCATCTAGGGAGGGACTGTTGCCTCCCCATGTGTTTGCCATGCGTGGCATCCCATAATGCTGGGAGACAGGAGTCCTGGGGGTTGAGCGATGCTGCCCGATGCGCCCTGCAGCTAGCAATACACCTCTTTGGTCCTTTGTTCTGGCTAGACGGGTGGCCTGGTTGGGCCCGACCAGGTCAATCAGCTGGTCATGCATTGGCTAGGGTTAAGTGGTCACTGGGGGACCTGGTGGCTCCTATTATCCTGGAGTCACCCTTCCCAAGGTCCCCCAGTGGTTACTTGCGTATACTCTCCTGCTACCTCTGGGGTCACCAGTGGTTTGTCCCTGGCATAGGACCTGCCATTGTTGGGCTCCGTGGTGGGTGGAGGGGTGGGACAATGAAGTTTATTTTTTAATATATGGCCTCTTCTATTAAAAATGTTGTTGACGACGTGGCACCTGCCCCTGGACACTCTTCAGGATCCGGCTCCCTCATTGCCACTCTGGAGCCTTTCCAAGCCCCCAGGGACTCTCCTTCTCTGCCCCAGCATTCAACTGGGACAAGGGGGAAATCACATCAGGCTGGTTCGGCTCAGGGGTTTGGCCTGGAAAACACGGTGCAAGTAAATTATTCAAAGTATCTAGTGCTGAAACCCTCTGTGGGTGGCTCAGTGTTAGATGCTGATATTTTCGACTTGCACTGTGCCATTGTGCCTACCTGTGGTCGAGAACCTGTGGTCTCATCCCAAGGGGATGGTAGCCTCCTTATGAGGTGTCCTCCCCAGAAGAGAGCTCATGTCTTCAGTCACTGACCTCTGTATCTGGCACCAGTTTGACTTGTGTACTCCATGCCACCTTTAACCAGTGTAAGGGAGTCATTTACTCCCAGGAACTCCTTCGATACCCAGAGACTCGGTTGTTGGAGTAACTGAGCTCTTCGGATGTTGTCAACGTTTACAGGGTGCAGAAAATTGAGGGTGTTCTGATACCAGCTCCGAACCTTTTCCTGACACATGACCAATTAATGTTGCCTGATTCGATGAAACTTGCCTGGTTATCTCTTCCTGTGAAGCCCTACGTTCCATCCCCAAAAAGATGTTTTCACTGTCAGGGGTATGGGCATGTTAGCCACTCTTGTCACCATATGCAAGCTGGCCTTCCTGGTGTATGTGTTTCTTGTGGTTACTCCTCCCATGCTGGTGACTGTCAGGCACCTGCTAAATGCTGCCATTGTGAGGGTGCCCATGCTGCCTCCTCTCAGCACTGTCCTAGCTATGCTTTTGAGAAAGAGATTTTGTCTGTACATATCCATGACAAGGTTTCCTTGCCTGAGGCAAGAAGGAGAGTCCAGACTCGATACTTCCAGCCCGGAGCTTCTTATGCCTCTGCCCTCTCGAGTGCAATGGTGCAGCGTCCTGTGTCTAGGATTCTGCCTCGATCTGTGCCATCTACTGCTCCTCTCTCCTGTGATTTGCAAACTGATGTTGCTGAGGCTCCTGTTGCTTGTGAGGCAGTTGGTAACCCACCTTCTCGAACTAATGTTTCTGCCCCCATTTTAATGACAGGATCGACACCCTTCCGTGGTGGTGGCAGACGTCCATGACGATGCTTCTCCTTCTCCTGACATATAAAAAAAAAAACAGCATCTCTCCCATGCATGG
Organism: Coenobita brevimanus; assembly: GCF_032717465.1. Lineage (NCBI taxonomy): Eukaryota > Metazoa > Arthropoda > Malacostraca > Decapoda > Coenobitidae > Coenobita > Coenobita brevimanus. The sequence goes on along the minus strand of NC_137040.1, from coordinate 28,150,876 downwards.
CAAGCATTGCCGTGGCTCCTCAGAATGCACGGAGAGTGAGGCCCTGCCACTAAAGGTTTTGGCTGGGGAGCCCACTGCCCATTCTCCTCAGGATTCTCAGGAGTTTGGATAAGTGCAGGCTGAGGATATTTCACTAATGGTCCGGATCCCACCAGACTGTGGTGATGCCTGGGTTGTTGATGCACCTCCTCCGTTGCATGAGGGCTTGCCTTCTCAGGACACTAGTACTGTGGGGTGTGGTCCTAATCGTACTCCACCTTGTGATAGCACTGCCCATTCTGTTCGGGCTAAGGCAGCTTGTGGTCCCCCTACTTAACCATCTCTTGTTCTCCTACAAAAGAAGACCATTGTCTGGCCTTCTTTTTCCTTACCTTTGCCACCTACAAAACTGGGTATCTCAGGTTCCTCCTCCCCCAGGGGGTTAACTGTGGTTAGAAAACCTGTGAGGGTGCGGGTTTCTGGTGCTGGGCAGGCTCCTCCAAAGGGCTTTCATAAGCATCAATCCAAACCCAGTCGGGAGGCAAGGCTGTCTCGCCCCTTATCCTGATTCTTCCTTCACTATGGGTACTATGGCATTCTCACCCAGTATACTACAATGGAACTGTAGAGGTGCCATGGCAAATTGGGAGGAATTGCAGTTTATTACTCTCTGCTCTGAACCCGCTATGTGTCTGTCTTCAGGAGACGATGGTGGAGGACAGACAGTTCCCTTCTATTACGGGGTATGAGGTCATCCATGCATCTCCTCCTGGTGGTCACAGTGGTCGATGTGCAATTTTGTGCCGTTCTGATGTCCCTTTTATTTCCTTTGAGATACAGTCTCCCTATCAAATTCTAGCAGTACAGATGTGAGGCACTATACCATCTGTTGTCTGTACCTTCCACCTTCCATTCCTGTTATGCGTGCTGATCTGGAAACCCTTATCAGCCAACTTTCACCCCCTTTCCTACTCCTTGGTGACCATCCTTTGTGGGGTGACTCACTTTCAAATTCCTGGGGTGATCTTCTTGCCTATTTGGTTGAGGATTTAGATTTGGTTGTCATATATGATGGGAGGTCGACCCATTTTCATGTTCAGACTGGCATGTATTCTGTCACTGACCTTACCTTCTCCTCCTCTGACTGTGCCCTTGATATTTCTTGGGAGGCTTTGGATGATCTACATGGTAGTGACCATTTTCCTGTCATGGTCCAGCCTACTCGCTCTGTTCCTGCAGCCCGTATGCCACACTGGTGTCTGGATAGGGCTGATTGGTCTCTCTTTGAGGAACAATGTGTATTTGCCAACAGAGTTGCTGCTTTTTCAACTATCGATGATGCCGAAAGTTATTTTACAGAGACCATTTTCTTAGCAGGGGTTCATTCCATCCCATGGACTTCTGGTGTTTTTTCCTGGAGACCTGTGCCATGGTGGAATGATGACTGTTCCATAGCAAAGGGAGCTTATAAAGCAGCTGCCCGTTGGTATTTTGCCAATCGTAAAGTTGTTTTTCTAAATAAAGTTTCGCAAAGCACGTGCCCACTATAGATGGGTCATGAAGAATGCTTGTCGTAACTCGTTGAGGTCGTATGTTTCTACAGTTACACCCTCGACTCCAATGTCTATGGTGTGGAAAAAGGTGCGCAAGATTTCTGGTAGGTTCTTGCCCTCCTTCCCACCGGTGTTGCGATCCACGGAGAACTTGTGTCTGCTCCAGATGCAGTAGCCTCTGCTTTTGCAAATCAGTTTCACGCTGTCTCATAAAAGGATACTTCTCAGCCATTTGCTACCTTTCGTAGGAATCAGGAGAGGCTGGGTCTTGACTTTCGCTCTCGTGGCGGAGAGCCGTATATTTCAGACTTCAGCCTATGTGAGCTGCATGCTGCCCTTCCAGAGTGTGGTGACATTGCTCCTGGGCCTGATGATGTTCCATACGCTCTGCTCCGTCATCTGCTGACTGATTCACTTCAGTTTTTATTGGACCTTTTTAACAGGGTTTGGAGTGAGGGCTCTATTCCTAGGAGTTGGAAGTTGTGTATTGTCCTCCCCATTCCCAAGCCTGGTAAAGACCATTCCCAAGTCTCCAACTATCGCCCAATCACTTTAACATCATGTGTGTGCAAGCTGTTCGAAAAGATGGTCAGTGTCAGGCTTCTGTGGTTTCTGGAGAAGGGTTGCTTTCTCTCTTCGTAAATTATGGTGCAGTTCAGACAACCTTATCAGGCTCGAGGCGTTGATCTGTGAAGCTATTGCCTCTAAGCAACATCATGTGGCTGTGTTTTTTAACCTTGAGAAGGCATATGACACTGCCTGGCGCCACGGCATCCTCCAACAACTTCATGCCTTTGGTTTACGTGGTCGCCTGCCTGTGTTGCTTGGAGACTTCTTGAATGATTGCGTATTTCAGGTCCGTGTGAGTTCTACCCTCTCTGCATCACTGTGCCAGGAGGTAGGTATCCCACAGTGGAGTGTTTTAAGTGTTTCCATGTTAGTGGTGGCCATCAATGGTATCGTTGACACTGTGCCTGCTGGGGTATCCTCATCCCTTTATGTGGATGACTTAGCTATATTGTTTTCTGGCTCCTGCATGTCTGCTATTGAGTGGCGTATGCAACTTGCCTTGGACAAGATTTCTGCCTGGGCCACTTCCAAGGGTTTTCGGTTTTCCCCTTCAAAGACTGTGGCTAATGACTACTGTCGGATGAGAGGGGTACACCCAGACCCTGATCTCCAGCTCTGTGGCAGGAGACTCCGTTGTGTGACAGAGATGAAATTCTTGGGCCTGACGTTTGACCATCGTTTGACATGGGTTTCACACTTGGCAAATCTTAATACATCATGTATGAAGGCTCTCAGTCTATTGAAGGTTCTGTGCTGATCGGAGGATGCTTTTGCATTTCTTTCAGGCTTTTGTAACATCTAAGCAGTCATATGGCTGTGAGGTATACTCCTCTGCCACAGAGCCAGACTAAAAACTCTAGATGCTGTATATCATGCTGGTCTTCGCCTTGCAACTGGGGCTTTTCGGTCATCTCCAAATCCCAGCTTGTTGGTGGAAGCTGGCGTGCCTCGCTTAGATCTACTGCGTCAGTCTGTTGCAGTACGGTGCTGGCTCCGAATTTGTCGCCTTCCAGACTCGCTTGTCTATGAGTGTGTGACAAAACGGTCTTCTCTTTTGTGTTATAGTAGACACCCTCGCATGCCTCGTCTGTTTGGCTAAAGGGTTCGGGATATTATGGAGGAGTTTGATTTGTCGGCAATAGCTGTCAGTCCTGTTCGGATCCTGAGGGTTGCACCATGTATATTGCCCAAGGTAACTTTCTGCAGGTCTTTTGGAGACTCAAAGGTTTTTGTCACTCTTCAGTGTCTTTTACAGTTATTTTTAGAACATTCTTCTAGGCATGGTGGTTCTGTGCCCGTGTATATTGGTGGCTGTAAATCCGCATCAGGTGTTACTTTTGGAGTGGAATTTCCCAATTTTAGCCGTGGAGGTAGTCTTCCTTTGGTTGCCTCAGGTTTTACTGCAGAGTTGTCAGCTATCATTTTAGCCCTGAAGTTGGTGTTTGTTCACCCTGACAATTATTTTACTATATTTAGCGACTCTCAAGTGACGCTTTTGGCCCTGGACTCTTTTAACTCTTCCCATCCCTTAGTTTTAGCTATTTTGGAGTGGCTGTTCCTGATTCGTCGTCAAGGGAAGAGAGTGGATTTTTGCTGGGTTCCTGCACATGTTGGTGTGGTGGGCAATGAGAAGGTGGATGCATTGGCCAAGGCTGTGGCTTCTCAACAGCCCCAACCGAATATCTGCTTCCTACTTCTGATGTAACACCTTACTTGCTGTACAGAATTTATATGTGTTGGCAGAGACACTGGGATGGTGTCGCTCATATTAAGCTGAAAGAGGTCTTTCAGAGTGCTTGTGCCAAGGGTTCTCCCTTCCATGCCTCAGCGATTGGAGGTGGCTCTTGCTAGGCTTTGCATTGGGTACTCTCGGCTTACACGTGGGTTCTTGATAAATGGTGAGACTCAGCCGTACTGTGGTGATTGCCTTGTTCCCCTTTCTGTCCGTCACTTGCTGGTCGAGTGTCCAAGTTTGGGGGACCTGCATCAGAGATTCCTCCATAGGCATAGAGGGGCAGATGGTGCCTACTGTCTCTCCTCGATGCTTGGTGGAGCCCATAGTGATTTTACTGATGTTTTTTAGTTTTCTTCAGGAAGCAGGCCTCCTTCAACTTAAAGTAGTTGATTTTTTCTTTTAACTATTCTTTTATTATTTTCAGTGTTTTATTTCTAGAAATGGTTACTAACTTTATTTCGAATATGCACTATTTATTTGCTGCGTGTTTTAGCTTGTTGTTCTGCGGCATATGACCCTGGCAGTTGCGCTACCAGTTTCTAATACAATCAATCAATCAATCAATCGGAGAACCCTCCCCACCTCTAGGACCTGCCGGGCCGACAGCTCTCTTTGTCAGCTCCCAATCTCCAGGCCCCTCTGTCCCCTTCGGCGAGCCAGTGTCACTGGATGCTGGGCCAGTGTTGGCCCTCCACCCATTTCTGCTATGCAGGATGCTATTGTGATATCCTTGCCGGCCAGGCCAAGGAGACTGGTGTCCCCAGAGCCGTCTGTCCCGTCCACGTCCTCATCTGAGGCGTCCCCTCCCATATGAGGGCACCGTGGTCTGCTGCCTGGACACGGGGGATGTTCAAGGGGTCGGAGAGCAGGCCGAAGGGTGTCGACAGGCCAACCCGCTGCCACCGCCGCTGAAGAGGATCCTGGGTGGAGCAGTGGCCCGTTCACACCAAACCACGGGCCATTCACTGGCTCCCCAGGAATCAAGATGGATATTCCAACAACGCCCCTGCAGTTCTTCCAGCTCTTTTTCATGCAGGAGTTGTCTTACCTCACCGTGGAAACCAACTGGTATGCCACATTCCTGGGGACTCGGCTGGATGCCTGGTTCTCATGCAATGAAGAGGAGATACCTTTTAATGGTGGTAATGCACATGCCGACCATCAGGCACTACTGGAGGAGCTCTGAGCTGCACAACTACCCTAGGGTCTGGCGGGTGGTGAGTTTAGGCACCTTACCGCCATCCTCAAGGACTTTCACACCCTCAACTTCCTCACCTTCAACTCGCTTGCCATACCCTGGGACAATCAAGATCGGCTCATCTGCGTTTGCACAGTCATGGAGCACCTCCTTCAGCAGTTCCAGTCAGCATACCAAGCCGAGGAGCAGCTCAGCCTGGATGAGGGCTCTCTGGGGTGGAAGGGCTGGTTGTCCTTCCCTATGTACAACCCCTAGAAGCCAACCAAGTATTCCATCAAGATGTATATGGTGGCTGAGTCGTCCTCATGCTACATCTGGAACCTCGAGGTCTACACAAGGGTGAGCGGACTCTCGAGAACATTGTGTGGGGCCTCATGGAACCATTGAAGGACTAGGGCTATAAGTTGTTCATGGACAACTATTACAATTCTGTAGCCCTGTGTGAACGACACATCACTGCTAGTTTCTACGTGTGTGGGACCCTATGGCTGCCTAGAGAAGTGCCACACCAGCTGCCAGCCATCGCCAGGGCTAAGAGCATGGCAGACAGGCACAAGGACAATGTGCTAGTCGTGCTGTGGAAGGATAAGTGCATTGTGAACATGGTGTCCACCTTCCACACCAACGACACCATTCCGAAGAGGGTTCAAGGGAAGGTGCGGGGTAATGATGGGCAGACAACCTATGTGGAGAAGGTCGTTAACAAGCCCGTCGTTGTGGAGGATTACAACAGGTACATGGGTGGGTGGATCATTTCGTTCCGATGGTCCAGTACTACCCCATCCAATGGCGAACTGTCGAGTGGACGAAAAAGTTCACCTACTTCATCCAAATGGCACTCTTCAATGTGTTCGCCTTGTACAAAAAGTAGAGACACACGACACTAACTCTCTTTGAATTTGTGGAGCAAATCATCTACACTCTTCTGCATTTCAATGAAGAGGACTGGCCCGCATCTGGACACATACTCCACCACACCCAAGACCTACCTACCCAGCAGCCAGCACCAGCAACACCTGGCACCCAATAGGCACAGGCACCAGCACCAGGATGGGCCCAGCCACCACCAGCACCAGCACTGCCTTCATGACAACCACCATGGGCCCCATCACCAGCACCACCTGCAACAGGCCCATCACAGGTGCCACCATCACCACCAGCACCACCTGCAGGAGGCCCATCAGGGGAGCCAGCACCGCCACCACATCCAGTTGCTGGTCCATCGGGAGAACCCGTGCCTGGACCTGCAGCTCCCGCACGAAAGGACCACAGAGTACGAGGGTATCCAAGCAAGCGTTGCCGGTTGATTGATGACAATGTGAGGTTGGATTGCACCCTGAGCCACCACCTGGCGAGGATCCCCAACAAGAAGAGGCTCAGGTGTACCTTGTGCTTCAAGTTGGGGGTGAGGAAGGACACAAGGAACATGTGTCCTGTACATGATGTGCCGCTTTGCTTGGGTGATTGTTTCGAGCAGTACCATACCGAGCGATACCATTACTAGTGGAGCACACATACCTACAGACACACACCACAAACACACACACACACACACACACACACACACACACACACACACACACATACGCACACACACACAGTACAAAACTCCACACCTCCCAACCCATCTGATCCTACAGGAAGATCATTGCCACTGGAGAAGTACGTGATATTCTTTTTTTATTAATCTATTTACATATATTTATGCCAGTATATTTACACATACATATATACTGTTATTTACCTCAACACAAATGACAAGGAAATAAGTACAGCTTCAGTTTCAGTTGCTTGCAACAGATTTAGTGTTCATGTGTCATTTCTGATTGGACTAAAATCAAAACAGATGTGATTATATAAAACAGTTGTTGGTATAAAACCAAAGAAAACATAGCTAACAAGCATAAAAATGTTAGCACACTACAGAAAAATAACGTGAGCGCAGCTGATGGTGGCTCGGCATGCAAGAAAATACACCATAGTTTTTTGCATTTTTCTCGAAAACTATGAGGCCTAGGATCACAGTTTTTCGCTCAAATGAAAGCCAATGAAATTCTGCATAGGATGATAAAATAAAAATATAACACTGCCGAGAAAAGACCTTCGCTACAGCTCCCCAAATAAAAAAATCTGTTGTCTGTCAGAAATGTGTTTTATTTTTTTCGGTTATCACTCGAACACTATACCTCGTATCAAACCCGGACCACCGGCATTCGAAAGCTAATAAAATTCTCTTTCGAATGATGGTATAACATGTAGAGATTGATTAGTAAACATTCGACTTATGATGTTGGGAAGTGAGATCAATGTTCCTGAATGTTTATTCCTAGGACCCTAACGTATGAATAGTGGGGGGGGGGGGTTCTTTTTTGCTCATCGTGTAGAACAAACATCGACGAATAGGAATATGTGAGTTTTGTGGCAAAATGAATATGAAAATAAGCCAAGAATACACATTTTTGGAGCACAGCAGCCGAGGACGGAAGGGAGAAAAGTCACTGTGTCATGTCAGAAAACTTATTAAATTATCCGCACGGGAAAGGGTAAATTTAAGACAGTCAGCACCCTGCCTTTCGTCTGCACCAAACTCGATAGAAACTAGAAAGTGCTCACAGAGAACATACCTTTGCCAATGCCATTGCCATTAAAAAGGATCTGGATCCGGATCCGAATCCACCACAAAATTTAATCAGTTCTTTCTTGGTCCATGGCCCACCGTTTCACGAAATTTCACTGGAAATCTTCGAGAACTTTTGGAGATATTGTGAGGGATACTCTGGATCCTGATTCGGATCCACCCCTAATTCAACAATTTCTTCCTTGGACAATGGTCTACCCTTCCACTAAATTCATCAAAATCTGTTCACAAGTTTCTGAGTAATCCCGGATCCGGATCCGTGGATACAGGATCCGGATATGACCCCAAATTTAATTAAATCTTTCTTGGTCCTTGCTGCACCTTTCCACAAAATTTCATTGAAATTCACTGAGAACTTTTGCAGAATTTTGTATGGGATACTCTGGATCCATATCTGGCCCAAAATTTAATCTTTTATTCCTTCGCCGATGACCCACAGTTCCACAAAATTTCGTCAAAATCTATTCATAACTTTGAAGTAAGCACAGACAGGCAGGCAGACAGAAAAACAAACAAAGCAATGCAGGATAAAACATAACCTCCTTTGGTGGAGGTAATGACAGGACCTGGGACTCTGATACTAAAGGGCCTCTCTATTCCATTCACAAACAGAGGAAAGCTGTCCAGAGGGATTGGTGAAGGAGGCCAACAATGTTCATAGCATATCCTCCACGAAACTTGGCAGAGGATAGAACCCACTAGAGAAATATCATGTATAAAAATTCAATGTTGCTCGGAGCTTCTCTGTTAGGGGTTGGTGAGGCACTCTGTCTCCAGAGGCAATGGGCTGGGGCTTACCCTTTGCAGCACTCTGGTACTACGATAATCAATGCTGAAATCGCTAATTACGTTTAGGAGAACTTTGGTTGCAGGTGAGGGAAACAGTATATGAGTGTCGACTTCATCCAGTCCTCCTCTATCGCATTCGGGCCACTTGTCGGCATACAGTGCACCTTGGATTGTGTCTCTGGTGACAAAGAAGTCCAACTGCTTGTGGCCATATCTGAGAACCAATGAGTTGAATATGACCCTCCAGACAGTCCATTCAACTGAGGCTAACTTAACCCTGGAGTGTGCATTGGCCCTCTGGTTCTGCTCCCGAGAAAATTCTGAGCCGATAGGTACCAATGGCAATGGTGAGTTAGCCACTGGATTTGTTCTGTCTGTGCCAGGAAGGGCTCAGACCTTGCTGTACCATACTACTTCATGTAATGCACCGTCAGTTGGTTGTGCCTTTGCACTACCCCTAATTCCCTGATATATATGTGCTTGACACATTCTGTCTGTGTCCAAGCCTCCAGTTGTAGGTGCCCCACTCATGACAGAATGCCGTCCCAAGTCTTAGGCATTGGTTACAATCGTAGGAGTCTGCCACCATCCATCATCAAAGTAGCCTCCTGGGGCCGGCAAAGACTGGATGGAGCATGTCTCCTGTGCAACATCCTTTCTCCTGGGATCCCCTTTACCTCCTGTGGTAGGTGGTAGTGGCACAACCTGCAAAGTTCAGTACCCACAGCAGTGGCTTCCCATGTCTTCATGACTTCAGGTTGGCGTGAACTGTCCTAAACAGTTTTATCGAAGTCAACATGCACTGTCCTGGGAAAACAGAACTCATACTTGCCTGGTGTTCTACTCCAGAACTAACCAGATTACTTGCTTCACAGGGGTTAACAAAGATTTTCCATACTGATTTTGAAGCCAAGCTCCCTGATGACTTGATTACTTAGCTTGAATTTTCTGAACACTCCTCCTTGGTGGCTGCTGCGAGAAGCCAGTCATTGAGATACATTAGTTCACTGATCCCTTCTGACACCATATGATGCACCAGCACCTTTGTTAGTCTGATGAAGACATGACGAGCTAGGCAAAGACCAATAGGCCAGCATGTTGACTGGTGAGCAAGTAAGCCTTCCAGATCAGTGCATGTTGTGTGACACTCCTTTGCTAATGTTAAGTTTTAAAGAGTAGGGGCCCTTGTGCTGTTTTATCATGCTGAATGTGTTCAGTGATGAGGCTGGTGCCTTGTTGTTAAGTCTTGTACACTTGGAGAGCTTGTAGTGATGAGGAGAAGGTGATCACTGCTGCATAAGAAATGTTAGAGCAGAGAGCGGGAGGTGTTTTTTTTTTTTATGCGAGGAAGAAGGAACCAAAGGCCACAAGCCCGCAAACTGTTCTTTTCAAGAAAAAAAAAAAAAAAGCAATACAAAAGAGAGCCAAATTAAAGATCCGTTCATTTCGAAATGCCTGGACACACTGTGCTTGAAAGACTAGAGATCCTAGAAAGTAGGAAATACAGACAGAGGGAGACAGTTCCAGAGTTGACCTGTTACATAAATGAAGGGCTGGGAGTAACGGTTAACCCTTGCATTAAAGAGTTGGACAGAAAAGGGATGAGAGTTAGTTGCTAGATGGGTGCTACGCACCCATTGTAGAGGTGGAGGGATGCAAGCAGACGGTTCAGAGGAGCAGTGACCATTGAAGTAGCGATAGAAAAGAAATAAAGATGCAACAGTGCGGCAAAGAGACAAAAGTTAAAGGGAGACAATAAGAGGAGAGTTAATGAGACGAAAAGCCTTTGACTCCACCTTATTGAGAAGAGCTGTATGTGGGGAACCTCCCCACACATGAGAGTTGTACTCCACACAGGGGTGGATAAAACCCGTCTATAGAGTCAACAAGTGTGCAGGGGTAAAGAAGGAACGGAGTCGGCTTAACACACGTAATCTCTTGGAAGCAGATTTTACAAGATGTAATATGATCTTGGATTAAGTCCCGAGTGAATGAAACCCCAAGCATGTTCAAGGATGATGCAGGATTAAGCTGAATATTATTAAACTTTAGTGGGTACTCTTGTGGAAAATTTTGTCGGGTTGATAGGTGTAAGAACTGAGTCTTTGATGCATTAAAAACAATATGATTATTTTTACCCTAGTCAGAGATATGGGACAAGTCAGGCATTAGGTGTGCCATAGCCTCATCCCTTGTTTGTTGAAGTAACTGCTGAGATGAGCGCTGTGGGAACCAATTGGAAAGGTGAAGGGTGGAGTCGTCAGTATATGAGTGGATAGGGTTAGATGTACAGCTTAGAAGATCATTGATGAATAAAAGGAAGAGAGTTGGTGATAGGAGAGATCCCTGAGGAACACCACTGTTGATAGATCTAGGAGAAGAACGATGGCCGTCTACAACAGCAGCTATAGAACGACCACAAAGGAAGCTGTAGATGAAGGCAGAGATAGAAGGATAGAAACCGTAAGAGGGCAGTTCGGAATTAAAGATTTATGCCAGACTCGATCGAAAGCTTTTGAGATGTCAAATGCAATGGCAAAGCTTTTGCAGAAGTCGCGACAGGAGGATGACCAGGAGTCTGAAAGGTAGGTGAGAAGATCGCCAGTGGAGCGTCCCTGACGGAACCCATACTGACAATCAGAAAGAAGGTTGTGATAGGAAAGATGCTTTAAATTTTTTCTATTAATATTGACTCGAAAACCATTGAAATACAGGATGTTAAAGCAATTGGACGATAGTTAGACGGTTGGGAATGGTCACCCTTCTTTGGGACTGGCTGAATGAGAGCACAATTCTAGCAAGAAGGAAAGGTACAAGTTGATAGACAGAGGCGAAAGAGTTTACCTAGGCAGGGTGTAAGCATCGAAGCACAGTTCTTGAGAACAACAGGATGGACTCCATCTGGCCCATATGCCTTGTTAGTATTCAGGCCTGTGATGGCAGATAATACATCAGCTGAAGAAAATTTAATGTCAGCCATGAGGAAGTCAGAGGGGGGAAGTGATGGAGAAACAGCACCAAAGTTGTCTATGGTGGAATTGGAGGAGAAAGTCTGGGCGAAGAGATCTGCTTTATTAGTAGAGAAATAGCTCCAAAGTCAACAGAGTAGAAAAGAAGAGGGAAGGATGATGAGGTAAAGTTGTTAGAAAGGTTTTTGGCAAGGTGCCAGAAGGAGCGGGTAGAATTCGAGTTGGAGAGTTGAGAGCATTTAGTATGGATGAAATTATTTTTAGCAGAGCGAAGAACAGACTTAGCACGATTCCGGGCAGAAACATAAAAAAGATGTGATTCAGGGGTTGGTTGGCTCCGGTTACTTTTATAGGCCCTCTCCTTGTTATGGACAGCATTAGAACAAGCGTGATTAAACCAATGCTTTCTTGCATTATTCATAGGATATGAGAAAGGAATGTATGCTTCCATGCCCGAGAGAATAACCTCTGTAATGCGCAAGGCACACTCAGATGGGTCCCGGCCATGGAAGCAATAATCATTCCAGGGAAAATCAAAGAAATTCTGCCTGAGGGCCTCCCAATCCACAGCTCCAAAGTGCCACGGACGATATTTCTTTGGAGGCTCCAAAGGTCGCACCAGAGCAATAGGACAGGTTAAGGTGATAAGGTTGTGATCGGAGGAGCCTAACAGAGAGGAAAGATAACAGTGTAAGCAGAAGGTTTAGTTGTAAGGAAGAGGTCAGGTATGTTGGAGCTCTCTCCATGTCGGTCAGGGATACAGGTAGGGTGCTGTACAAGCTGCTGTAGGTCATTAAGGATAGAAAAGGTGTAGCCTTGTTCACCAGGTGAATCAGTGAAAGGAGAGGAGAGCCAAAGGTGGTGGTGAACATTGTAATCTCCTAGAATGGAGATTTCATAGAAGGGAGAAATGGATATAATGTGTTCCATCATAGATGTAAGATAGTGGACGAATTTTGAATAGTCAGTAGAATTAGGAGATAATTAAACCGCAGATATATTTAGTCAGAGAATGACAAGAAAACCGAAGCCAGAGTGTAGAGAATTCAGATGAATCGAGTTGAAGAACACGAGAGCAAGATAAGTCGTTGTGTATATATACACAACAGCCACCTTTGGCTTTGAAATGAGTATAGAAAAAGTGGGCGGATACAGATAAGGGTTTGCTGTCAGTTGGCTCAGACAGCTGAGTCTCAGTTAGGAAAAGGTGAGGTTTAGAGGTGGAGAGGTTGTGCTCAACAGAGCGAAAGTTAGGGGAAAGGGCACGAATGTTGCAGAAATGAAGAAGAAGTGAGTCAGACAGTGGTTCCAAGCAACTTGAGTCGTCACGGGGAGAGGGGCGGAATGTGGGGCCATTGATGGTCCCCCCTCCCCGTGGACTCAATGCGTTTTGAATCCATGATTTCTTTTGAATTTTGGAAAGGACATGTAGTGTGTACTGTGCAAGTAGTTTCGTGTTGATAGAGAAACTTGTACTGGAGAGCATGCTGGCCTACTCTCTGTGTTACTGAGACATTGAAAACGTTTAGCATAGGGAGATGGTCAGGAACTAGTCCCAAGGGCTGATGAAACAGGAGCTCCAACTCTCCCTGTCATCAGCTTTCCATCCACCTTGGGAGAACTGCCCTGCTCGACTGGTGCTACAGTCTAGTCCTATTATGGTACGTGGGAGGCGAGTATATGCCTCCTCTACGTATGCCTCCAGGACCTGGTTAGAAGAAAAGGGAGCCTCTCAGATGATTGCTTCTCTTGCCACTCACTCCGTCGTGGTGAACGCCATGTTTCTCACATTAATGCAGTTTGTCACTGTCTGCAATGGAAAGTAAGAGCAAGCCATTTAAACTATTGTTGAAACGGAGGCGCAAGTACCAGCACAGAACCTGAGTAGTTAGGTGACAGTTTCACTGCTCTTCACTGACACTGCAAATTGAATAGGCATGACCCTATGAAGAACTTTGTAAGAGTCAGTCCATTCCTCCAGGCATGACAGGAAGTAGGCCTGTGACAATGAGAGGGCGAACTACTCTGAGAACATTGCCCCCTTCCAAATGTCGTCATTGTCAAGTTCCCACTTGGCTCAGGAAAAGGAGAGGATCACCATAAATGCTGGTAGTGTTGTCCTCTGAAACCACGCCGTCTTCTTCAGTGGAAGGTACAGCAATTACCTCACCACTGTAGGCGTCTGTGATGGCTGTGGCATTGGTTGTGAAAGACCCTGTTCTTGCTTGCACCATCATAAGCCAGACAGGGGGGAAATAGACTTCCATGGATTCCTGCACCGTTAAGACCCATCATTGTTCTATGTTCTGGCATACTAAGAAAGATTTGTCCAAATGCTCCATGAAAATTTTGATGGATGAGACCTGCACAAGCAGCTTCCAACCCTTCAGGACTAACAGACAGTTAAGACAGCTAAAGCAGGTGGTCTTCACTTGATCTGGCTATCTCGTCCTCCTCGTTCCCTACCCCCTCTGAATGTAAGGGTGTTTAGTTGTTTAAAGAGGGTTGGGGACAGCTCCCCTGCTGGACCAGAGAACCCTGTTTGGACTCCCATTCAAGTGACTGACGAGAATCCAGGAATGAGGGAAGGGAGGGCAGTGACTAAGAGGGCCTATGGGAATACCAGTGTTTAGTAAGTGGAGGAATGGAGGCATGGGAGTGAGGTGAGATGGGTCAGTGAGGTGAGAGAGGATGAATAATGGTAGCGATCGATCTCCGTGGTCACCCTCTGCTGCAGGGATTGTTGGTAGTGGTGAGTGAGATCCTTGCTATGGTTTGGGCGAGAGTGTAGTGGGTGTGTGGGGAGTGTCGTGGCCTTAGTTCGCCTGTCTCTATGCTCTGGATGGCTGGAGCAGCCAGGTGATGAATTTCCTGTTTGATACCCCAGGTGTGCATGCACTATCAGGGGTAGTGCTGTTACACCTCCATCTATGGCTATTGTCTTGCCCTCTAATTGTGCCTCATCAGATCAGGCAAAGGTGATGATGGATGGAGCTGTATCACTGGACATCCTTCATAAGCAAAAACCAAGTTTCATAGCCATCTCACTGTTCTCTCATGTAAGACTGCTTTCTCTGTGGTGAGCTGCTGACTTTTAAGCCCTCCGCCAATGGACCACCAGGCAGGTGTATTCCATGAGTCTGTCCAAGTTGTGAGCAGTATACAGGGCATTACACCACGAAAAGCCAGTGCCACAACACTGGAAAATGAAGACATAGCCCTCCGTACACCAGGTGTGAAACTTACAAAGCATATGGCCATCCCTATATAGCCTCCCAGAGCATCCTCCGAAGGAGAAGGCTGGCCTTGGATGGGGAATGTCAGCCTGGGAAGGAGGCATACACAGAATCACGGAAGTTATAAACAAAGGGCTGCTACCTCCTCCCCTTTCCTCTGTCGTTCTCCATGTGGGACTAGGGAAAGTTATGCTCAAGGGAAACTCCCTAGCCTCATGCCCCAAAAGGTGAAACGAAACCCCAGGGACAAATATTAGTGGGAGGAGGGCAGGCAGAGGGGGAAAGAGGATTAAGCAGGAAAGCTACTCATAGGAAGGTTCACAAGTGGTCACCCACCCCTGTTCCTAGAGGAGCAGCGGGTGGCAGTCGGCAACCACGTGGTTGAGAAGAAAGAAACAAACATTGAATTACCCACAGATAAAATCATGGCAGGAACCTAGGGCCGGAGACCTGGGTGAACATGACCTAGGGCAAACAAACTGTGAAGGAGTTAGCCTGCCAGGCACATGCGGATTGCAAGTTGCATACCATGTGGTGAAGGTAATCACCAAAGTAAGCTTTAACAAATAAAGCCATGGCCTGAGCCCCGGGCTAAAGCAGTGACAGCAGTTCACAGTACATGCTCAGTGTAACCACTGTGTGCCACATGAGCTAGAAAGACCACATGAACTTGGAACTAATGCTAAAGGAGAAAACAATGAGTATAGCCTCGGGAAAGCAAGGGCGAGCGTCGTATGATGGAAATAGCTCGTCGTGTTCATTCAGACTGAAAACTGTGCGTAATTGTGCAAGCCACACACTACTGTACTAGGCCAATTATGGCCTCGGTAAACATAGCATGACAGAAGAATTCTGCCTGGCTAGAATACAGTGAAAAAGTTGTGAACATCATTCTCAAACAGCATACTAAAAACTACACTATATTGACATTATGAAGTGTAAAAAACTAAAATCTGGCCTGAGAGGAAAAGTATAGCGTGATGGAAATAGTTCGTCATGCTTGGACAGACAGACCATTGTGTTGACCTTGGGGCTTAAGGCAATTAAGCCAAAAAGAGTGTAACTACGAAAAATAACACAAGTGGAACAAAGCATGTCCTAGCTCCATGCGAGCAGAGTCTAGGACGAGCACCGTGCAGTAGAGGAAGCCTGCCCTGCTTGAGGAAATCTGTGCTCCATGAGGAGCCAGGAACCACACTTAAAACTAAATTTTCAGATGTCGTATAGTAAGACAGCAGTCCAATCCCCGACAGCCCAGCTTGGCGGAAGCAAACCACTGCAGTCATACTGACTGAAAATCTGTGCACAGTGTGGGGCTGCAAAACTGAATATAACATACTGAAACTAAGAAAGACACATGACAAAAAAAAAATGAAAAAAAAGGACTCTTCCTGCAAGATGCAGGCTTACCATACAACCGTGAAAGTAGTAGCACAGAGTCTAGAAGATGCTAGTGCACAGCTCGTAGAGGACGGATGCTGTCCCCAGGTGTTGCTCATGCACTGACCGAAGAGAGAGAAGGACTTGCCTTGCTGACTCCAATGTTAAGCAAAGGAAGGACAGAGAAGGGGTAATGGGGTAAGGATATGGGAGGATTTTACTCACATTTGCCAGCTTTCCCTTTTTTTTTAGGCTTCATTTATTTCCACGATTTGGGGGTATAGTTTCCTGCTGCATCCAGCAGAAGTGAAAGGAGCTAACTCTACAGCTCACTAAATGCTGACTCGCCCACCTGGTCATTAATATTATTTTATTAAAAGAAAATGGAGAAGGGTACATTCACACACTGGCGCTGAGGATCCACAGTCCGTTTATACAAAACCTTGCAACTCACTCCTTTTCTCTAGGAGGGAAGATTGTGGACTACAAGAGAAGGGCAACTTCACTCTGCATTCCATTGTATTTACCTAAAGATGAGCCTCTGACAACAAAATCAACATTAAGCCTCCATCTGTTTGTTTTGTTAAGCCAAATTGTGTTTACTTGCAACTAGCAGTGCTACCCATCTTTGCTAAAGTTCGCCACATTACAGAAAATTTATAACAGTATTTTAGAAATCCTTAAAGGTAGAAAAATTCGTGGATGGACGAAACAGCAATCAAACACATTTGTTCACCAGATAACACACCCACTAATTCACCCACTGATCCTGGAGAACTTTTTTGGGGGGAGGCGAGGTGATGAGGGATCGAGAATCTGAAGTGGAGGTCAGTATTTACATCTATTGGTCCCCATTATCTATTTTAGTCCATAGTAACCCTTATCCACTGGGGCCTTCCCACCGTCGTCCACTTCTCCTTAAGGTGGCGTCACACTAGACCGAAAGTGACTAACATGCGAGCCAGTTTTGCGAGTCAAAATGGCTAGCAGAGTCGAGTGTCCGTCACACGTGTGTTTTTGCGAGCTGAAACGGCCAACAGTGTCGTCTGCCTTGGTGCCTCGTCGTCATTTGTAAACAAACCACCACGGCGTACCCACTCCCTTTTCCTCAATATCTACAACCTCCTAACGTATATTAGCAACTCCAGAGCCACGAAGCAGTCTACTAGAGTTTTCCTTGCCGCAGGATCCATATCAAAATCTGATTTCTACTTGTTTGGAGACAAATCAGATAGCCTCCGAGGGCTGGTCACCCGAGTGTCCGAATATTTATTTCATGTTACAAGAAGAAAATAAAAGTGAATAAAAACCACATGAATTAAATTGTATTTACTTAACAATTTTAGTTAAAGTTTTCCTCTGTGAATAACAGAATATTTTCTCACCAATTACAAAATTAATATAGGCTCGTTTGAGTTCTCATCCCACCAACAATATGTGAGCGAGAATTGTTATCCATTTCGCCTCGCAAGCAAAATCTCGCTCACCATGAGTCAGTTTGGCTAACAGGCCGCAAAACTGGCTGGCATGTTGGCCACTTTTGTCCCAGTGTGACGCTGCCTTTACAGGGAATTTCCGAGATTTTGGGAAAAGTACCATTATTTAAAACCCTGATATCTTGCAAACTATTATATATAGAGAAGAAAGTAAGTATACATAAGACTCTTCAACTCTTCTTCTTTCAATTTAAATTATCTCAAAGTCTGCAGGTGGTCCCATCAATGAATAAGGATACGTTAAAGATGACTGGTTTTCCGTGTTTTGGCGGGCTAATCCGGGTGCGCGAAACTGCCAGTGACCTTGGACTCGCTGGCTAGCATTGGCAGCACTTATTGGAGTGGTGATTGTAACATTGTCTGGCCTCTCGGAATATTCCACTCATTCTTTCGACTTTTCCTTACTCACCACCGAAATGATGAGTCATCACCCTGTCCATGTGGCTCCTCATTGTTTTTTCCCCCTGTTTCATAGTGCCTTTATGCCCCTTGGATGTATAGGAAAAGAATAGCTCTTTATTTTCTGTACTCGTTTCTTGCATTAGTTATAACAATTTCCCCCTACTACAGCACTTATATTTGCACTTGACATCACGATTACGGGTAATTGAACATTGAGATGTAAATGCTTTGCTTGTTTCATGAACTGTGGTTGAGTATGTGGTCATTACTTGTACAGATATTGTGACTAATTTGTAGTAATCAGAGGCATAGTGAAAATATTACCCATGTTATACACAACTTACATTTCTTGTACATCATATCACAAATACACTAATGCTCACATATTCACCATTATTTTCTGAGTAACGACGGGAAAATATTAGTTACAGCCAACCAGGTGATCATTCTCTCCAATGCACTTTTGGTTTTCTTTCATTGTGCTAGATAGGGTTACTCAAGATATTTCCAGTCATTGTTTCTCAACCATAAACAGTAACACTTATTGCAGTTCACTTGTAAAACTTTTTTTAAACACTTATATCATAACAATAGATATAACTTATATCTTACATTTGACTTTATATAAAAAACACACTTGTGCATAACTGTTTTCTATTTACAATTTCTCACACACCTGCTTAGTCACTGAGCCCTTTCTCCGGCAGTAAAGGCAGAACTTTCGCGGGGGTCGATAATGCAATTGGAATCGGACAAGGAGGATAACGAAGACATCACTTTACACTCTACAAGTGCCCTGTACAGACTGAGCCGTGCATCAGTGGTATACCTTGGGTACCTACCTACCCTGTGGTTGTCACAGAAAATGGTCGTGAGTTCAAAGGGCGCCGGGAAAGTGCTGGCAGCATATCCGGTCAGCCGGCGGCACTCCATGCCCTGAATTGTGACGGCTAGCTGGGTCAATGCACACAAGAGATTTCATTCCATTCATTCATCTAATCCTTTTCTGTTCATCAGAACTGTACAATCCTGGGGTTGGGATACTCAGTCCCGACATTTAAGGCGAGATTTCACTCCTGAACCTTGAAATCTATTAGTCTTTATATTTCCGGGGGGTGGGGGGTCAAGGATAAAGGTTGTGCTTCCTCCCCAAGCCTAAATGTTATCATGTCAAATACCTAATTTAGCCTGTAAGCAAATACATCCAAAATTACATTCTTTTATCCTAAAAACTGCATATTTCTAACATGACAATTAGTGTCGGAGGCTGTGCCTCTTCACTTGAAGGTCTAAGTGCAGTTCCAGTGGTTCAGTCTAAATTCTTTTGCATTTCTTTGTGGACACACAATGTTTCACTTTATATATAAAAAGGTGAATAAATTCTAGTGGGTAGTTGAAAGTGAGCACACACACCCTTTACCAAACCTAAAGCAATGTCCATATGGTGATTGTGGCCTTCCTTAGGTGTCTGTCTATAACTAAACTAATATGTGGTACTGAAGCTTGTAAATTTTTGGCATGTATAGCAAACACAGGGAGTGCTGGAGCTCGCATTTCATCAGTCCTTGGGACTAGCTCCTGACCATCCTGCTTTGCTGAACTTTTACTGTGTTTCAGTAACACAGAGAATAGGCCACATGCTCTCCAATACAAGTTCCTCTAACTGTCAACACCCAACTATATGCACATCACACACTTCACTTCCTATTAAAAGTTTTTCAAACGAAAAATTGTAAATATTTACCAAGCCTCGGAATCCCCGAGGAAGGGGGGGGGAGGAGATCAAAACCCCGACCATCCTCCCTTCTCCCGGTGACGACCCAGTGAGATACCTTTAACCACATTCTGACTCACTTCCTCCTTTCTGCAACATTCGCGGCCTCTCCCCCAACTTTCTGTTGAGCACCACCTCTCTTCCTGTAAACCTCACTTTCACTTCCTAACTGAGACCCAGCTGTCTGAGGCGACTGATAGCAAACCTTTCTCTGTATCTTCCTTCCTTCCCTTTACTCATTTCAAAGCCAAAGGTGGTTTTGATGTTGATGTATACAACGACATATCTTGCTCTCGTGTTCCTGAACTTTAATCTTCTGAATTCTCTACTCTGGCTTCTGCATTCCTGTCATCCTCTGAGTAAATATATCTATGCTGTTTACCTATTTCCTAATTCTACTGACTGTGAAAATCTCTCCAACTGTCTTACTTCTAAGATGGAACACATTCTGTCGATTTCTTATTTCTAAGAAATCTCCATTCTAGAAGATTTCAATATTCACCACAACCTTTGGCTCCCTTCTCCTTTGACTAATCCACCTTGTGAACAAACCTACATCTTTTCTATCCTTAATGACATGGAGCATCTTGTACAGCACCCTACCCATATCCCTGATCATCTTGCAGAAAGCTCCAACATACTTGTCCTCTTCCTTACAACTAATCCTTTAGCTTACACTGGTAATCTTTCCTTTCCATTGGGCTCCTCAAGTCGCAACATTATCATCTTAACCTGTCCTATTGCTCCAGTAAGGCCTGTGGACCTTCCAAAGATGCTGTGGCTGTGTCACTCTGGAGATGCAGATTGGGATGCCTTCAGGCAATATTTTTTTTATTATCCCTGGAATAATTATTGCTTCCATGGCCGGGAGCAATCTGAGTGTGCCTTGCACATTACATAAATTATTCCTTTGGGCATGGAAGCATACATTCTTTTCTCATGTCCATCAACCCACTCCTGAATCTCATCTCTTTTATGTTCCTGCCCAGACTTGAGCTAATTGTTCTTTGCTCATCTAAAAGTAATATCATTTGTACTAAATGCTCTGAACTCTCAAACTCCAATTCTTCCCGCTCCTTCTGGCACTATGCCAAAAACCCTTCTAACAACTTTAACTCATCATCCTTCCGTATCTTTTCCATTCCGATTGCTCTGTAGCTATTTCTTCCACTAATAGAACAGAACCCTTCTTTCAGACTTCCTCCTACAGTTCCACCTTGGACGATTTCGGTGCTGTTCCACTATCGCTTCCCCCTTCCGACTTCCTCATGGCTGAAATTAAAATGCTTTCAATTGATATATTTTCTGCCATCATCAGCCTCAATGTTAACAAGACATATGGGCCTGATGGGATCCATCCTGTTGTCCTCAAGAACTGTGCTTCTGTGTTTACACCCTGCCTAGATGAACTCTTTCGCCTTTGTCTGTAAACTTATACCTTTCCTTCTTACTGAAAGATTGCTCTCAGTCAGTCTGTCCCAAAGAATGGTGACCATTTCCAGCACTCTAACTATCGACCAATTACATTAACATCCTGTATTTCAAAAGTTTTGGTGTCTATTTTTAACAACAACAAAATTAAGAATCTTTCTTGTCATAACCTTGCTTTTGATCACTTGAATGGGTTCCCCCAGGGACGTTCCACTGGCGATCTTCTCACCTACCTTTCGGACTCCTGGTCGTCCTCCTCTCGGGACTTTGGAGAAAGCTTTGCCATTGCACTTGACATGTAAAAGGCTTTCGATCGAGTTTGGCATAAATATTTAAAATTGGCATAAAAATCTTTCATTTGCAAACTGCCCTTTTGCTTTTTCTTTCTTTCTCTGCTTTCATCTTTAGCTTCCTTTCCGCTCATTCTACTGCTGCTATTGTAGACGGCCACGGTATTCCCCTAGAGCTATCATTAGTGGTGTTTCTCAGGTCTCTGTCATATTACCAACTCTTTTCCTTTTATTCATCAATGACTTTATAAGCTTTCCATCTGGCCTTGTCCACTCATACGCTGATGACTCCACCCTCCACCTTTCCATTCACCTACCGCAGCTTCCATTTCAGCAGTCACTTCAACAAACAAGGGATAAGGCTAAGGCACACCGAATGTATTATTTGACTCATATATCTGATTTGGGTAAACGTAATCTTGTTTTTATTGCATCAAACCTGAGATCTTACATCTATCAACCAGACAAAGTCTTCCACAGGAGTACCCCCTAATTTTTTATTATATCCGGTTCAATCCTACATCACCTTTAAACATACTTGGGGTTTCATTATATCTAGATTTATCTTGGAAACAACATATTATCACCTCTCTCGTAAAAGAGATTGAGTGTGCTAAGCCGACTCCGTGCCTTCTTTACCCCTGCACAGTTATTGACTTTATACACGGGTTTTATTCTTCCCTGTGTAGAGTACACTTCTCATGAGTGGGGAGGCTCCTCACATACAGCTGTTCTCAACAGTGTGGAGTAAAAGGCTTTTCATCTCATTAACTCTCCCCCTCCTACTGGCTCCCTTCTACCTCTGTCTTTTAGCTGCACTGTTGCATCTCTATCTCTTTTCTATCGCTGCATCAATGGTCACTGCTCCTCTGAGCTGTGTGCTTGCATCCCTCCACCAGTGCGGCGAGTGCGTAACACCCGTTTAACAACAAACTCCCATCTTTTTCCTGTTCAACTCTCTAATGCGAGAGTTGACCAGTACTCGCAGTCCTTCATTTATGCAACAGAACAAGTCTGGAACTGTCTCCTTCTGCCTGTATTTCCTACTGCCTATGATCTCCAGTCTTTCAAACGCAGTGTGTCCATGCATCTCTAAATGATTGGATCTTGAACTTGGCTATCTGTTAACCTTGTTTTTGTTTTTTCCTTAAGGAACAACTTGCAGGCTCTCGGCCTTTGATTCCTTCTTCCGTGCATAAAGAAAAAAACACATACATACAAGTGGCCAGACAGACACTCGTAATAATTATATAGATGAAGGAGAAATGCATTGTGATAAAGATGGACGCCTTTATGCAGTGTCAGAGATGGAACCAGGCGGCTCCACCGACTGGTTATACAAATGTCCCTCATCTACTTCCCTGTCTCCCAGAAGGATAATTTTGAGATGTAGGAGGAAGGTAAGTTTAGTCCGCAGTTCACAGGGGTCACATTTGTGATAAGCAGGGATTTGCAGTTACTGGTACTACTACTAATACTACCTTGATCAGTGATCACACACACACACACACACACACACACACACACACACACACACACACACACACACACACACACACACACACACACACAAACACTTCTGTGGCATTTGCTCTTCCGATACCTACCACACTTATCCTTCAAATGTGTTCATAAGACAGTGCACTGAAACTAAATATGAATGTAGGTGTATTACTGAATGTAACTGTACATCTTAAGGACCTGGCAGAGACGGGTTGGTGAAGGACACTGTATAATCATCACCAAAAGCCGTGTCGTTGATCAGGGCCTGCTTCATCACCCACAGTTAATTAGACGCGTACTCTCTTTGGTCGAGTAAGCTCTGTAATACCCTTTCATGGGCGATATATATATTTTTTTTTTACAGCTTCCTGTCCTGTTTTGTGTTGCATAAATCCTACCAATTTCGCCGTACTCTGCACAAATAACGTTGACAATAATAGTACCACCCATATCCAAAAAGATGTCAATAAGGAAGTTGTGGTATGGAGCTTCCTTCACTGACGAAAATCCAAGCCTTTGTCATGCGACCTTCAGGTACTCACTGCCGTAAAGCTGTATTGATAATTTTATTTCATGTTAACTGTCCTCATTATTCCCTTCACTTATTCTTGTTCTTAGCGAGTTAAAGAACAATGGTCAGCATCTGTCTCCCCCATAAAAAATGCAGATTGGAAGAAGATGAAAAACATGAAGACATCGAATTTTGATTATATTTGAAACTGACGTAAATGCACTCTTGTTTCAAAATTTTCGTTCTTTCTGCTGCCTATTTGTAACTCAATCATTATATATAGTAATTGTAACTAACAACTGGGTAACACTAAATTGTGTAAGTAACCAAACCTACTATAATGACTGTATGCAACCTTAATCCAACTAATATTAGGGTACGAGTTGCTGAACGGCAGGAGGAGGAACGGGACTTTCGGAGACTGTAGGGTATTTAAGTTACTGCCAAAATAATATTAATGTTCATTGCGTTCATCATTTTCACCCTTCACCAATTTCTCTTTTATGAGGGGGGGGGGGGAGATCCTGATAATTTCTTGTTATAACTGATAGAATATATTGCAGAAATGATCCTGGTCTGACAAGCACTTTACAACGCTGATATATTTTATGAGTACGCCAACCCTTGACATCTCATGACGGTTTTGTTCTGTGACGGACCGGCCCAGGGGCCAGTCTAACAGAGTCAGTGTTACTGAGAGACAAGTCAGAAATTAGTCTTCCTAGACCCTCCTGGATGGTTACAGGTACCTTCCTAGGATCCCCCAAGATGATTAACATGGATTATTGTTATATTCACAAAGATTCGTTTACGTCAAGAGGCCAGAGTGTTTGACAATAAACAGCTTGGCTGTTTTCGTCTCAGAGAACCGGAGGAACGCAGTGTCAAATTCTCCACCATTTGAGCACTTCAGTAATCAGTTAAACTACCTGGAAAGCATACTGTGATATTGAATGAGATAGGTATATACGTTTATTCAATTAGACAATGTATTACGCCGAAAATTAGGGACCAGTTAAGCAGTTACTATGACAGGGTACTAATGAGTCACTTGAGATGTATTTTCATGTACTGGTATACGAGTTCACATTCTGAAGATGATGAGCAAACAATATGTTGCAAGTGAACTCATTCACGTTGCCTTCAAAGTGAAGAGGTTCGATATAACGTCAATCACCCCTTTGCTATGAAAAGTCTCCCCAGTTGAATGAAATAGGTTGTGGGTTGCCAGAGTAACTAATACATCGCAGTGAGTGCTTTAAGAGATATGCAGTGGTATCCTGCTGCCAAACATGGAAAGTATTCCGGCACTAATGCACACTATACAAAACTGCTAAATAATTACACTGTGATATACTGGAGAATTTTTTTAACCTACTGACAAGAGTTCCTCTTGCCAGGAAGGAGTCAGAAACATCCTCAATGAAACTCCTTCCGTAAAATATGTAATTAAAAAAAATAATAATAATCGTCAAATGAGAGGAAGACTGATATGAAGAAGGTAAAGGGATTTACACTCAGGATCGTAAACGTAGACAGGATATATTGTTATTTATGCAGACTACTGTATTGCCTTATTTTAAAAAACGCACAATGGCATTCCTAAAGAGTTTTCAGTGGCTTGCGGTCCAAGTTTCGCCGCCAGTTTAGTCCTGCCACGCTTTTCTGTAACCTCAAATCAAGACTGGCTGGCAACTGATCGAGGCACGAGACTCCAAGAGATGTCCCGCGATTTTCGTATTATTTTTTGAGCCCCACAATGATTATCTGGTGATTCCAAGAGTACTGATTTCACAAGCATGAAAAGGAAGAGGATATGCGTCCCAAGAGACAATGTTTAATTTTGCACAAAAAACTGTGGGCATGCAAATGAAATGACGTTGCTGGGATAGTGTGTTGTCTCTTTTCACTATGCTGATACTCCAGGATGTGGTTCCCAGCTGACGTATTCTCTGACAAGCTTTGGCATCCACGTTTCTCTCCTGCTGCCAGCGCTGAATCCATCTGTAAATCGAGGAGACACTTGCACCAGTCTCCAGGGCAATGTTTCTCACCGATACGCCTTCCAGCCACATCCTCACTATATGCAAACGATCTGCCATCACAGATGGACAGAGGATTAGGCGCTTACGAATTTACTTTACAATGTCAGACAAATATTTATGCAGCGTTATTTATGTGCTAAGGTATGATGCAATAATTAAATCAAAATCAGCCATTAATTTCTTGTACGATCTTGTGATGTAACAGCGATGCATATTTCCTCTTTCTCTCTCTCTCTCTCTCTCTCTCTCTCTCTCTCTCTCTCTCTCTCTCTCACACACACACACACACACACACACACACACACACACACACACACACACACACACACACACTACGTACTTAAAACTGTCCTTCTGGTATAGAAGACAACGCCTGCCATACTCACTATGATGGTGTGTTTCTCATTGTCTTTGGTGCCGTCGTGTGTGACTGTGTAGACTAATGCTGGATCCACAAACTTTACCCCACAGTCGGCATATCACATCCTGGTTTGATGGGTGAACTCTGTTTTGGCTGTGCCTCCACTGTCTACGCTTTTCTCAGGCCAGTTTCCGATCTTCTTCAAGATTAATTGTTCCTTCGCTGCAGAGAGTTTGTCATTGTTCTTTGTCCGAGGTATTGGTTTCAAGATCTTTTAGTATGATGTTGCCTTTCTTTAGAGCTGTCCTTATATGATCATTATAATTATCTTTTCATCTGTTTCCCTGGGTTGTTACGTGCTGCAAGGCTTTGGTCATACAGAACCTGGCTTAGACGTTGTGCTCTGGCATGTGGAACACGTGTTCGACCATCTCAAAAATTTGTAGGGCATCATGGTTTCTTTGCTGGTTGACTTTGCCCACTGGAGGATTTGTAACTGAGGGACTTTATCATCCCATTTGAATCTTAGGATGCATTGTATGTATTTCACGTGAAATGACTCAAGCTGTTTGATATGAAGCATGTTGCTAGTCTAGAATTCAGCTCCCTATAAGAGAGTGGAGAGGCATACAGAAACCTCTCTCTCGATAATCTGGCTGAAATAATGAAAGACACTGGGTCTGAGACGTCCAGAAAAAGCCGAGACGTGGTTAATTCGTCCAAGGACTTCTGCATCAATGTTATGTTTATCTGTGAACACACATCCAAGGTAGGTAAAATTCTCCACCTGTTATACATTTTAGCCGTTTATCTGAAATGTATGAGGCTCTGCTAGGTTGTTTCTCTTATGTATTTTTCTGTTTTACTGACATTCAGAATTCCATTGCATGGTATATGTAAACGATGGCAATACTCTGTCGTAAGGCTTCTGCGGTATGTGTAAGGATAGCACAGCTCTCAGCTCTAGGAAAGTAGCTTTTGACTGTGACTGAAGGCGTCAGAGATTAAATAAGTTATCGTCTAGATGGAAATGGATTTTTATTAAATCATCAGGATTCATTTGTCGGTGACTTAAAAGGGCGACTGTAGTGAGACAGATGTTGAAAATGACAGGAGCCAGAACACAGCCTTGCTTTATCCCAATGTCCACTTTGACGGGCTCGGATTTACTCCCACCTATGGACACACGATCATTCATGTTGTCATGCAGACCATTCAGGATGGTAAAAAATTTGATTTCAACTCCAAATTTTGAAAGAGCATTCCATAAAAGTTCTCTGTTGTCAGTGTCAAATGCTTTTGCAAAATCAGCACTCCTAAATGCAATATACAATTCACAGTTCTGTTCGTGCCATTTCTCTTGTATCTGTCTGGCAACAGAGATCATAAGATCATATCACAGGAACTTTTTTCCCTACAAAATCCTTATTGTGTTTCAAGAAGTGTTGATTCAGTCAGATGATTTTTCAGTCTGGATAACATTATCTTGGCTAGTACTTTGCAGGCATTGGCCAGGAGGGAGACAAGTCTACTGTTGTCACAATATGAGCAGTTCCATTTCTTCTTGTAGATGGTTACAATATCAGAAGTACCCCATTCAGATGGAATTTGTCCTTTATTCCAGATATTCAGAATGAGATTATCAAGGCACTGGTGGACTAACTGGCCATCCTCAATGATTAATTCAGATGGTATTCTGTCAGTGCCTGCGTTTTTGTTATTTTTTATAAATCGGATGACCTGAACAGTTTCTGCAAGTGTAGGTTGAACATTGAGACCTGCTGCTTAAGGAGCATTTGGGATGTCATGAAGGATATTGTGCTACCCTGGGTTTCTTCGATTCAGTAAGGTGTTGAAGTGTTGTGCCCATCTTTCTTGGATTGCTTCCTTGTCTTTCAGGTGCTCTCCCTCGGGTGAACGTATATTGTCTATGTTGTGTTTGTTCGGACTTAGTTTTTATCGACTTGTAGAATCCAGGTTCGTCATAAATATCAGTTAGTCTTTGCAGCTCTTTTGCTTGCTCAGTTCACCATTTGATCTCATGTCAAACAGCCTCCTCTAGGTTTCATTTATAAGATCCTGGAATTCAGTTTAGGGTTAGGGAGCTAGGATGGGCAAATCAGTTGTTATGTGCTCTATTCTTCATTGCAAGAAGGTAATGTATGTTCTCAGCATGATCATCAAATCAGTCATTATGGCAGTGAGTGATGAAATCTAGGGTTCCTTCTGCCGTGCCGTGAAGCATTGTCTTAATGTTCGGCCACTCTGTGTCTAGGTTTGTTGTATTGTTGCTTTGGTCATGTGGTGGGCATTGAGAGAGCTTGTCTGTAATAGTACTGCGGAAGGTGTTACAAGTTGCTGCATCCTTTAAAATAGTAATGTTGAGGTTCTTGGAGGATGGTCCACGGTGCATTTGTGGGCGTGTGACCAGCTACGGTTTGGCGAGAATAAGGTTATGATCTACTGAGCACCCAGTAGTTCTCATGAATTGGGTTATGAGAATTTCTTATAGATCTCGTTGCCTTATATCGACATCAATTAGGTGCCAGTGTCTAGATCGTGGATGCATCCACGTGTCTTTTGTTTATTCATATTTTGAAAAATGGCGTTGGTGATGACCAGACTGTGTTATAAGCATAATGAAAGCAGTCTAAGACCATTGTCGTTCATGTTACCTACTCCATGGAAGCCTATAATGGCTTGCCATAGGTGATTATCTTTTCCAATTTTGGCATTAAAATCTTCAAGCATGATTAGTTTGCCATTATGTGGTATTGGGGAAATGGTAATATCCAGAGAGTCGTTAATGGAATTTTTCCCGATGTCCTCAGAGTCAAGCGTTGGAGCATAGGCACTGATGAGTGTTTTACACTGACATTAAAGAGAGGTTTGTGCCAGGACATCAACATCTCTGATATACCCACAGGTGATTCGTGGATCTTTTATAG
This sequence comes from Coenobita brevimanus, assembly GCF_032717465.1. NCBI lineage: Eukaryota > Metazoa > Arthropoda > Malacostraca > Decapoda > Coenobitidae > Coenobita > Coenobita brevimanus. The sequence continues at coordinate 28,122,068 of NC_137040.1, read as the reverse complement.
TAGGTTGTCTGAGTATCCTCTCCAGAAATACTTATATCCGTCTCCTCCTATTAGGTTGCCCTCTCCTGAGTGGCGAGTCTCAGGTACAGCATCAGTGCCACTCTATTATCGTTTCGGTTCATGGACAATAAGGCAGTCTTATGGTGTGGTCGTGGGCCTTGGTCAGAATCAAGTATGGTCCATATATTCCTGGTAGCAAGAGTCAGAGAAATTCTTTTAGTTCTTCGACCCTAGTTTGGAATGCCTTGACAAACGCGGTTTTCTGCCCAGGTGTAGAGAAGCAAATGTTTAGGTTACCTTTTCTAAACCCCTCCCCAACAAATTAAGGAGATGGGTGTCAGTCTCTGGCTGCTTAAACGCACTTTAAGCTGCTGAAGGCATGATATGCTCCTATGCCATCATGCCAGCGACCACTGGGCTAATGCAGCCACTGTGCAAGACTCGAGCTAGCTACTTGCACTCACACCCATGACCTGTCACCGTCATCGTGTCCTGTAGCCAAAGGTCATTTAGGTTTGATGATTGGGTGAAGCGAGGGGTGAAAATAGCGATGTGCTCGTACAATAAGAGCATTTGGTATGGTGGTGAGTGTGCAATCCTAACGCCACATTACTTGGTCCTTCTTAGCCTGTGATAGTGGCAAGAAGATTCACGACGACTATCTACTGATCAGGGTTGCAGAAGTCTGCCTGGAGCTCTGTCAAGCCCTGTCTTCTGGAGGACATCACTCACGAATTTCATATTCGAAGTTTACTCCCGCTGTCTTAACCCATCCAAAGGTGGATGGGTACACTAAGTCTGACCCCTCACTGATGGTCCCTTCAGTCCACCTGCTGAGGCCGGAGGGATCTCCCCCCACTGGCATGGCCCACCAGAATTATGGGGCACACATGCACCCCACCATGACAAGATGGTTCCTGTAGGAGGTCTCACACACACACACACACACACACACACACACACACACACACACACACACACACACACACACACACACACACACACACACACACACACACACACACACACACACACACACACACGGCACAAACTTCCATCAACTCCCGCTCAATCCTACGGTTGGAGAATGCTAGACTACAGTATATACTGTACACATTAGTCTACAGTCCACCAGGTTCATGTTCACATGAGCCAAGGGTTGCAAGTAATACACTATGTACAGTATGGTATAAGCATATATTCAGTTGTATATGCTCATGCAGATTATCTCATTTTAGTACTCAAGTTCACAAGTTCTGAGTGTGCCTTAACCTAGACTAAGTTACCCCATCACTGGACTAGTTCCCGCAACTTACCGTACCTTACAGTATATTAATGGTTATTTATATACAGTGCATAATATACTGGAAGTAAGAGATACTGCTGCATTACTATAGAGGTAACAATACCACTGTTACCTCCTCTTTGGTAAAGATAAGGAAATGTGAGTACACAACCTCCCAATGCCTGTATTTCTTCCTGCATCAACAGACTTACAGATCTTCAGCTTTTATCCTAGTCGACCTCTGATCCTCGAGGAAAATAGGACAAATATATTCCACTCTCTATGAAAATATCATACTCCACTAAGGAGTAATGTGTCCTTTTTTTTCTTTTGTACCTAGGTTCTGCAAAGGGACGCCTTGGCGCGGTGGCACCTATATGACTGGGTGACTCCACTTCCTGGGTAATCAAACGTTCCTCAGGTAATCTCCCTATCACTCGAAACGAAGATGGTGGACTTTAGATGCAACGCAGTTTCATCCTGCGGTTCACCGGGTTCTCAATCAGATGAACCTGGGGCAACAAACACTCAGGTTACAAACTGTCAATTTCGAGGCGTGTGTGAAAGTGGCGCTGTGGTATTGTTCTTACTGTTAACTCTATATTGCTCCAGAAGGAAAACCCGTTTTTTTTTTAGGGTCGCTGTGTAACGAGAATATCACAGACGTTTGAAGAAATGAGCTTATCAACTATGAGCCGGTAGGTGAAGAACGGTAGACTATGAACCATCCCTCCCAAGCCCAAAGTCCAGCACATTCAAGCAGTAAAAGGTTGACAGATTTTTATTAAAAATAAAATTGACTGACATATTAACTGAAAAAAGAGCTTGCAGCGCAACTGCCAGAGTCAAATTTCAAAATAATATAAAGATGAACATCAAAGTGAAGAAAATGAATGGGCTAGATGGCAGATTTACGTAAAACGATGAGCATTACAACCGATCGGTGTATATAATGGCCTACTTACACTGTTGGCTGTAGTTAAATGGAGTCATTCTTCGAGGACGACCCATACGAAGTGACGAACTTCGAGATTCCACAGTCATCAGGGGAGACGTGTGCCTTGGTTGAAGAGGGACGTATGGAAAAGCGCGTAAGTGTGTATGTTAATATCTGTGAGGTGGAGTCAGGATTCAGCGATACTGAATCGTGAGTGAATGTGCATGACGCCAGTTCAACTGAGCAGACTTTGGTTAGTTTATGGTCTTTATATATATATATATATATATATATATATATATATATATATATATATATATATATATATATATATATATATATATATATTGTTACGGAACAGAGAAAGATAATGTTCACTTTAAGTGAGAATACTAAAAATCACTACTGTCCCGTAAAGTTCCAGGTTCAAACAAAAAGAGTTAGGTAAAATTACAAGTTAAGTTTAATGCTCAAACTAACAACAAAACTTTCAGGACTCATAAGGATAATGTAATGGCAAAAAACAGGTTAAATATATGGTTAACTGCAATAGCCTCTATTAACATGAAATTAGCAAGAGTAAATTTACCTAAGTCAGCCCTGATAAAATGAAAATACACTGGGTAATGCTCAGTTAATGCAAGGTAAATTATTACAGATACAAAATATTATTAATGATGACTGACAAAGAACCCTTACACAAATTACAAAAACCTTACTAGGCCTAAGAATTAACCTTATGCTACACAGTACAAGAAAAAATGCAACAACACTTATACTCAAATTACACAGCTGCTAGATGGTTGGAGACTTCCTGAGCACTCACAACAATAACTGTACAGGGGAGGACAGAGATGTAAACAAAATGAGGAGCAGATCTAAGTGGCAATGATGCAGAGACTGAGCTCATTATATAGGGGCCAGCAGAGCTTGATACAACTTGTAAGAAGGACGCGCAAATGAAGCCATAGGGGACAAAGAGCTGACAATCCTACTCTGAACAACAGAAAGGACGACTTACTCTACTATAACGGTAGAAGGGGGGGACTGAGGCAGAACACGCTCGTGATCAAACATGCAGCAACTGTGCGTTAAAATTACACAAAGGATGATGAAATCATAGGCTATGTAACACCTCCCCACAAAGAAAAAAGAAATTTACAAAGGAAATTTCTTATTACTCTAAAACAATCTGTATATGGCATTACAGAACATGCGAAAGTCTTTCCTAGTGTTACAAAACATGAGATCTCCCTAGCACGTTCAGTCATAGGTACTTGCCAGTATCCCTTTAACAAATCAAACTTACTTATGTACCTAGCCTTTCCGATCTTGTCTATGCAATCTTCCACTCGAGGGAGAGGGTAAGTGTCTGTTTTGGTTATCTGATTAACACGTCTGTAGTCAATGCAAAGCCGCTGTGACCCACCTGGCTTAGGGACCAGAGTGACAGGAGAACTCCACTCGCTCTGACAGGGCTCAATCATCTTGTGGTCCAACAGGTAGCCAAGCTCCTTCTGGATGAGAGGAACTTTCACTGGGTTCACGCGGTAAGGAGGCAATTTAATTGGCTTTGTGTATCCAACATCGACATCATGCATCAACACGGTGGTTCTTCCTGGAGTGGCACGGAACACTTGCGGGTACTCCTGCAGTAATGCCGAAAACTCCTGCCTTTCATCGGGAGGTAGATGAGAAAGCTTAGTCTGGAGATCATTCATGATATCAGGATTCTTCCCCAGACTATCACTCAGGCTCATACTGCATGGGAGAGCTTCACTTGCAGACTTGGGTGGAACAGCTACAGTGCAGACTGGATTATTTTCGTCCCGCCTGTGATATAACTTTAGCATGTTGATGTGACATAGTTGCTTGCTCTTTCTATGATCAGGTGTGGCGATGACATAGTTGACATCACTGAGTTTCTTCTCCACGAAATAAGGACCACTAAACTCGGCTTGAAGAGGTTGCCCATGAACTGGTAGCAGAATCAAAACCTGATCTCCTGGCTGAAAGTGGCGTAACCTGGACTTCTTATCATACCAAGTCTTCATCTTCTCCTGAGCAGCTCCTTAATTCTCTCTCGCCAGTTGTAAAGCAGTGGACAGCCGTTCTTTGAACTTCATCACATACTCCAGCAGGTTGACGTCATCTTCCTCCGACAGCCAGCATTCCTTGAGTAGCTTAAGGGGTCCTCTTACTTCATGGCCAAACAGTAGTTCAAAAGGTGAGAAGCCCAGTGATTCATTTGGAGATTCTCTTGCGGCAAACACAACGAATGGAAGACCCTTATCCCAGTCTTTCTGATGTTCCAAACAGTATTTCTTGAGCATCGATTTGAGTGTTTGATGATATCTCTCCAACGCTCCTTGGGTCTGGGGATGGTAAGCTGAAGACGTGATCTGGGTGATGCCCAACTCTTTCAGAGACTGCTTGAAAACATTTGACATGAAATTACTACCCCGGTCTGACTGTACCTCCTTGGGCACACCAAACTTTGTGAAGAACCCTAGCATTTCCTTAACCACGTTCTTTGCTGAGATATTTCTAAGTGGAATGGCTTCAGGATAACGAGTAGCCATATCAATCAGGGTCAACACATAAGAAAATCCTGAAGAAGTCTTAGGAAGAGGGCCCACAATATCCACCAACACACGGGTGAAAGGAGCCTCAAAAGGAGGAATGGGAACTAGAGGTGCAACCTTTTCGGTCTGATTACACTTCCCCACAACTTGACAGGTGTGACAAGACTTACAATACCAGGAAACATCCCTGAAGATACCTGGCCAGTAGAAGTGTTTCAAAATGCGTGCCAGTCTTCCTCACTCCAAGGTGTCCTGCCAAACTGGAATCATGAGCCACTCTAATGATATCCTGCCTACAAACACGAGGGATGAAAACTTGATGTACAACCTCCCATTCACAGTCGGCTGATGCTGTTGGGGGTCTCCACTTCCTCATAAGTACTCCTGACTTTATATAATAACAAGTAGAAGCACCGGCTGACTCTTCCTCACTGCAAGCAGAGTTAGCTAGACCTTTCAACTCAGGGTCAGCAACCTGCAACTCAACCAACTCTTGACGAGACAAATTATCAACACTACGGGGTACTGCCTCATCTGGTGAGTGGTCCAAATTAGCAAGAAAAGTGTCAGCTAGGATAACATCATCATCATCATTATCCTCTAAATCACCAGTAACTTTAGACTTAGCCCTAGTGACAGCACATGCAGGGAACACATCAGGGACATCACAATCCTGGGACGCAGCCACTGGCTCACTAGACAACTGAGGAGCTGGACACACTTGACTTCCACCAATATCATTTCCAAGTAAGAAAGTTACACCTGACATTGGGAGTGTCTCAAGCAACCTAACCATAACGGAACCATTAACAAAACCAGACTCTAAATTCACTCTGCACAGAGGGACAGAGAAGTAATTATTCCCTACACCTTGTAAGACTACAGTTTCATCAGAGGAATTAACATTAGAGCCTAGAACACTGGTCAGCATAAGGGATTGGCAAGCACCTGTATCACGATATATTTTAACTGATTTCCTGTCATTACTGTCCAGAGGACTGACAAAACCATCAGACAGGAAATTAGCACATGAACTCTTGAGAGTGTCACCCACGTTACTGCTCAAAAGAGGAGCTCCATCATGAGAATTTAAGTTACCCCTCAAAGCAGGTTCAGTTAACTCAGTTAAAGAATTCTGGGAACTCTCAAGAGTGGACACTAGACCAATTGACTGAACATTTAAAGACTCCTTTTTGTTCACATCACGCTGTCTCCTGAAACATTTCTTCGTAGTATGACCAAGCTTACTACAATAAGTACATTTACTTTTCTGAAATCTAGAGGTGAAGCTGGTATTTACTTCCTGAGAAACATCATCTTTATTCTCTTTCCTGTTACCTGTACTCTGAGTAGAGGCAACGTACTTACTCTCAGCTTTCCCTTTTTCTTTAGAATATCTCTTGTGAGTGAGAACATATTCATCAGCTAAACTGCAGCATCAGACAAATTATCTATTCTTCTCTCATCAAGATATAGGCTTACATCTTTATAAATACACCTCTTGAAGTCCTCCAGCAAAATCATCTGCTTAAATTTACCAAAATCAGAATCCACATTCTTAGAATTTAACCACTGCTCTAACAGATCTTCTTTGATTTTTGCATACTCAACATGAGATTGCTTATCTTGCTTGTAAGTTGTCCTAAATTTTACTCTATAGGCTTCAGGAACAAGCTCATAGGCCTTAAGAATCAAGCTCTTAACTACATCATAATTATCAGATTGATCCTGAGGCAAAGATGCATAAGTTACTTGAGCTTTATCGGTGAGAACAGTTTGAAGGAGTACTGGCCAATACTTTTTTGGCCAATTAAAACCTGTAGCTACCCTCTCAAACAACTGAAAATACTTTGTTAAATCAGATTCATTAAAAGGAGGGACAAGTTTAACATTTTTAGCCACATCAAAATCATCAGAGCTAGATGATCCAGTTCCACCTTGTTTCATGCGAGACTCATGATCTGCCTGAATCCTGGCAAGTTCAACTTGTGCCTGTATCTGTGCCTCCTGAATCCGAGCCTGAGATTCCGCCTCCTTAGCCTGAGACTTAGCCTCCTTAGCACGTGCTTGAAATTCAGCCTCCTTAACACGAGACTCCGCTTCCTTAGCCTGAGCCTCCTGCAGGGCTAGCTGTAACTTAGCTAATTTAATCTGCGTTTGCTCATTTGGAGGAGTTACATTAAACAAGCTTTCATTAATCATGTCAGCAATTTGATCTTTAGAATGATGAGAGCAAACAGCAATTCCCAATTGTTGAGCAACAAGCTTAAGTTCATTCTTTGTTCTGTTTTCTACATCACACACTGTTTTCACATTTGACAAAAAATCTTTGGCTTCATCAAGTGTAGTAATAGTAGACATCATGAATAAGTAACAGTCACAAAATATCAAGCAATATCCTTATGATAATATCCTGAATATCCTGATATGAGGTCGCCAAATTTATGTTACGGAACAGAGAAAGATAATGTACACTTTAAGTGAGAATACTAAAAATCACTACTGTCCCGTAAAGTTCCAGGTTCAAACAAAAAGAGTTAGGTAAAATTACAAGTTAAGTTTAATGCTCAAACTAACAACAAAACATTCAGGACTCATAAGGATAATGTAATGGCAAAAAACAGGTTAAATATATGGTTAACTGCAATAGCCTCTATTAACATGAAATTAGCAAGAGTAAATTTACCATAAGTCAGCCCTGATAAAATGAAAATACACTGGGTAATGCTCAGTTAATGCAAGATAAATTATTACAGATACAAAATATTATTAATGATGACTGACAAAGAACCCTTACACAAATTACAAAAACCTTACTAGGCCTAAGAATTAACCTTATGCTACACAGTACAAGAAAAAATGCAACAACACTTATACTCAAATTACACAGCTGCTAGATGGTTGAAGACTTCCTGAGCACTCACAATAACAACTGTACAGGGGAGGACAGAGATGTAAACAAAATGAGGAGCAGATCTAAGTGGCAATGATGCAGAGACTGAGCTCATTATATAGGGGCCAGCAGAGCTTGATACAACTTGTAAGAAGGACGCGCAAATGAAGCCATAGGGGACAAAGAGCTGACAATCCTACTCTGAACAACAGAAAGGACGACTTACTCTACTATAACGGTAGAAGGGGGAGACTGAGGCAGAACACGCTCGTGATCAAACATGCAGCAACTGTGCGTTAAAATTACACAAAGGATGATGAAATCATAGGCTATGTAACAATATAGATAGATAGATAGATAGATAGATAGATAGAGTATATATATATATATATATATATATATATATATATATATATATATATATATATATATTCTCTCTCTCTCCTAAAGAGAGACAGGCCACAGAAAGGGATGGGGGATTGAGTTATCCTCGTACTATGAAGATTGGGTCTATGAATGTGTGTGGATGTAGTACAATTGAGGGTAAAAGGGAGGAGACTGGGAGAATGTAGCAGTTGAAGGTGTAGTTGTTATGCATGCTGTGCTTGGATGAAATGAAATTGGGAAAATAATGATAGGGATGTGCGTTGAGCGAGAGATGGTGATTGGAAATACCCTGTTTGAGAAGAAAGCTATAAGCATACATGGGTGAGACAGGAGGGTGGAAGGGTTGTTGATAGAGCATTGATGGACTATGTGGTTGTATCCAGGAATGTAATAGGAAGATTGTTGGATGTGTGAGTTCTGAGAGGGGAGGGTGGAGTTATGTCTGACCACTACCTGGTGGAGGGAAAGTTAAGAGTAGGTAAGAGATGGGTGAGAGTTAAAAGAGTTAGGTATGGCAGGGAGGTTTTGAAAGTGAGTGAGTTGGATAAAAGAGAGAAAATGATAGAGCATCAGGAGAAATTGAAAGATGAGTGTAACGCAGTGAAAAATCAGGAATATGGCAGTGTGGAGGAGGAATGGCAGTTGTTTAAGAGTGCTGTGGTGGGGCATGCGGAAGAGGTGTGTGGTGTGAGACGAATGGATGATGGGGTAAGATAAGGAAGTGAATGGTGGAACGAGGAAGTAAGTATGGCTGTGGCTGAGAAGAGACGTGCATATGAAATGTGGCTGCAGAGGAAGGATGAGGTGTCATATGAAAGGTATAAGGAAATGAGGAATAGGGCGAGAAGGGCTGTGCGTGATGCTAAAGTGGCAGCAGGTGAGAGGTGGGGTAGGCGGTTGGCTGAGAATTTTCAACAGAATTAGAAATTGTTTTGGAAGGAGATGAAAAGGGTGCAAAAGGGAGAGACTGTGAAGGAAGAACTAGTAAAAGCAGAGGATGGAGGGATGTTAACTGAGATAGAGCAGTAAGGAAGAGATGGGCGGAGTATTTTGAAAGATTTTTAAATGTAGAGGAGGAAAGGGAGGCTGAGATTGTGGCGGATGGAAGGGTGCAAGGAATAAATGTGTTGGGAGAGTTGAATGATTCTTTGATCACGAAGGAGGAAGTGCAGAAGGAAGTAAAGGAGATGAAAGCAGGGAAAGCTGCAGGTATGGATGGGTGTGCTATGGTATGCCTGAAGGGTGGTGGAGTGACTATTGTTGACTGGTTAGTAAGATTGTTGAATGTGTGCTTTGTGAAAGGTATGGTGCCAATTGACTGGGCAAGTGCTTGTGTGGTCCCGTTGTATAAAGGTAAGGGTGATAAGTATGAATGTACTAGCTTTAGGGGTATAAGTCGGTTGAGTGCTGTAGGTAAGGTGTATGGTAGAGTGTTAACTAAGAGTGTTAGAGAGGGTACAGAAGGAGTGATTGGTGATGAGCAGTGTGGTTTTAGGAAAGGGAGGTGGATCAGGTGTTTGCTGTGAGACAGGTGTGTGAAAGGTATTTAGCGATAGGCAAGGATGTGTTTTGGGCGTTCATGGATTTAGAGAAAGCGTATGATAGAACTGATAGGGAGGATTTGTGGACTGTTTTAAGATTGCATGGACTTGATGGTAGGTTACTAAAAGGAGTAAAAGGTTTTATGTAAATAGTAGAGCGTGTGTAAGAGTGGGAAATGCTGTGAATGATTGGTTTCCCGTGAAAGTGAGGCTGCGGCAGGGATGTGTGATGTTGCCTTGGTTGTTCAATAATTATATGGATGGTGTTGTAAGGGAGGTGAATGCAAGAGTGTTAGGTGGAGGTCTGAGTCTGGTAAATGTTGGTGATAGAGAGTGGAATCTGAAGCAGCTGCTGTATGCAGATGATACTGCACTGGTGGCTGATTCTGAGGAGAGATTGAGACAGTTGGTAGAGGAGTTTGGAAGAGTGTGTGAAAGGAGGAAATTTAAAGTAAATGAGAATAAGAGTAAAGTGATGAAGTGTACGAGGTTGGTAGATGGTAGGAGGATGAATATAGTTTTGAGTGGTGAGTCGTTTGAGGAGGTAGAGTGTTTTAGGTATTTAGGGTCACATGTTGCTGTGGATGGAAGAACAGATGCAGAAGCGAAGTTTAGAATGAATGAAATGGGAAAGGTGCTGGGAGGAATGAAAAGTGTGTTTAAATGTCGTTCACTTAGAGTGGATGTAAAGTGAAGGCTGCATGAGAGCGTTGTGGTACAGACTGCGTTATATGGGGCTGAAACATGGAATATGGATGTTGCAGAGAGGAAAAGTTTGAATGAAATGGAGATGAGGTGTCTGAGAAGTATGTGTGGAGTGACGCATATGGATCGAGTGAGAAATGACGAAGTGTGAAGGAGAACTGGAGTTGTGAGGGAGATGGCTGATCGATTTGAGCAGAGGGAGCTGCGATGGTTTGGGCATATGGAGAGAATGGATAATGAGCGATTGGTGAAAAAGATAACTAGGTCTGATGTGAGAGGTGTAAGGCTGAGAGGAAGACCACGAATAGGATGGATGGACAGTGTGAAGAGAGCGTTGGATGCGAGAGGGATGTTTTTTGAGCAAGGAAGAGTGGCTGCGCGTGATAGAAAAGCATGGAGAGAAATTATGAATGAATAAATGATGAAGCAGCCCTGAGGGGATATTCTCCTGCATTTGTCTGATCAGCTGATCAGATCACGTGCAGGTAAGGGGATGGGTCTATTATGATGTGGCAGTGGTAAACCAGCTCTGCCGTCGGGCCCTGCTGTGGATGTCACTGATTGACCCTCGTGCGGTGTGGTGCGGTGAGGATCTGTCCTTTCTCCCCTTTGGGGCTAAGATACGAATGAATGTGTTTGAGTGGATGAGTAAATTGGGAGTGTGGCGTCCTGTCCCGGCTACCTCCCTTCCCCTGGGGGAAGCAGCCTAGGTATATATACATATATATATATATATATATATATATATATATATATATATATATATATATATATATATATATATATATATATATATATATATATATATATATATATATATATATATATATATATATATATATATATATATATATATATATATATATATATTGGTCTCTGGATCCCAACAACACCCCATCGTAGGGAGGGAAAAGAGGTACAGATGATGACGATGATGAAGAAAGACTTTATGCATCCAAAATGCGGGCAGACCTGCCATAAAATGCTGTATTTATTTCCTGTCCGATGACGCCCTTTCCGTTTATTTGTGTTCTGTCCAAATAATTTAGTTTCGACTTAGGATTTCAAACTGTTATGGACTTTTTTACTGGTATATCCAATCAAGGTAGTTTGGGAAACCATTCCCAATACTGACCGTAATCTTCTGGTGCCGATAAGACTGAGTGATTGATTAATGAACCTTAAAAAAAAAAAATCCAGCGCAACTCCCTTGTGAGGCACCAGACAGCAGTGAAATAGATGATACGATAAAGTAAAACAAATAAAATTAAAACACCAAAAGCAATAAACACCAAAACTTACAAAGGAGTCTGGGTGCCAGCACAAAGGACAGGATTCCCCCATCCCTCCCCATAGCACAAGCATCCTCTCCAAGCACCGGGCTGTGTTAGTAATAACGTAGAGAAGACGTAACATGAGGGACAGGGTTAACCTCAATCCGATGACGTCTTTTTCAAATTTATCAGGCAATCACTAAACAATTGTACTTGAAGAACGACGGACACTTACTGAGGAGTTTAATGAAGGTCATCTCTAAGCCTGTATGTATATGGGTCCTGCTCTAAGCTATTACAAGCTGCGTAAAACCGTCTAAATGATTAACCTGGTTACTACGATGGCGTCGTTAGTTTATTAACTCCAAAAATAAATATTCAGGAAGAATTTTTCTTATGCAAGGGGTTCATGAAAGATACATCTGACCGCCAAATATCAGGTTCAGATTGTGTTCTCCCAACCTGAATAAAATCACCTGGAGATGTCAAGATCATATTATGAAAGATATTCTTATGTCTGCAAAACCAAAGTTCCTGTGTTTACTTATTAACTACCATTGTTTATTGATTTCGCACCTCCAGTAATTCTTTTCGCGACAGGGTAAACTTTTCCGATTGGTGTTTGTATTTTCGTCGGTTAAGGAAATTCCCTAACAGCTCTTCCTTGGCGATTTATTTTGTTTATTAGGATACTTCTTACTGTCCACATCTGTTCATTAAAATAATTAAAATGCTATAATTCACAGCACAAATTAAATACAAAATGATATTTACAAGCCTTGTCCAAAGACAAATCGCTTAGGAACAGGTGTCAGGGAGCTTCCTTACCTGACGAGAACGTGCCCCTGGGAGAGTGAAATATAGTCTTCATTAACATCACCTCTACTAGTGGTCTCTCCCAAAATAATATTAACTGGCAGCAGGAAAACTAATTTAAGACGGTACCGTGATGAAATGTTTAAACGACTTAGACCCGCATCTCGTCGCCTGAGGCAGCTCCTTAACATTTTCTCTAAGCGATTTGATTTATGTTATACCTTACTGTCCTCTTCTGTTACATAAATACTTCCAGTATCGCCATACTCCGGTCAACGATCTGTAGTCAGAGAGAGAGAGAGAGAGAGAGAGATGAAGTGACCAGAATAAACGGTATAACAATCAATGGTGTTTAACTAGGAATTTAGTGTTTATGTATGGTCGAGGAATAAACATGAGAAAACAAGAAGCGGTGCCGGGCACAGCAAACCCGTCCCCGGCAGTCATTTTAGTGCTGACGTATAAACACAGAGTATCTAGTCAAAGATGTCACATATAAATTTGGAGTAAATCGGGTGGAAATTGATGATTTTATGCCCATTTGAAATTTTAGGCCTGACACACCTGACACTGACTCCCCTACCGATAACTCGAGGTGACCCCCGTGATGTAATGAGGCGTGTTACAGGAGGCAGATTTGAAAGATGCACCTTTAGGTTTTGGTTTCAGGTCGATATGACGAATTTGACAGGAGTTATGTCGAAAAGACGAAATATACATTTTACATTTGGGGGGCCTACAGCCTGGGCCGTGGCCCAATATGACACAAAATTTATTTAGGTGATCAGAAGGTCATAACCCATCATATCTGTAATTTTAGCCATAATCGCACTAGTAGATTTAGCGCAAAATTGTTGACAGGCAGACAGACAGAAAAACAAACAGGCAGAGAAACCGAGTAAAACCAATACCCGTCCCCGAGCCCCTCCGGGGCGGGGACGGGTAATTAAGGAAGACGTGATTCTCCACTGCAGACTGGATTATTGTGTATATATTTGGGAATATGTTAACGATGAACTAACTAGGCTCGTTAATAACTTAAAAGGTTCGCCTCCAGTCTGTTATATTTATACTCATTGCTTACACAGCCAGTTACATGACGACATAAAGATTACACAAGTAATTTTGGCGATGTAGTGTAAAATCAATAATGCAGCCAACTGTTATTTCAACATGTGAGAGAGAGAGAGAGAGAGAGAGAGAGAGAGAGAGAGAGAATGTTGGACCTGTTAAAAATCACAACACAAGTATTAACACACCTCTTTAAGGTCATGGCAGGGCCTACCTTGTCTTCGTAAGGTTTCCAAACAGCAGAAACTTCCATCACTCGGATACCTTCCCTACTGAGTGTCTTCTCGATCATCTCACTTTTATACATCAGCGCCAGGCACAGAGCGACGACGCAGAACATGCTCTGCTCTGCCGCATTTTGCTTGGCTTGACATTTTGTTTTCCGGGATGAATAAACAACGTGACGAGAACAAAAACAGCAAACTTACCTTAGAAATAACAGTAAATGCCTCCCAAGAGAACTGATCATTGTTGGTATTATTCTTTCTTTAGTGTATCGAGGCTTGAAAATAAACAGCATGGTATTTGGAGGAATATTTTAGGCCACATAACCATTGTCAAGCGCACGTATGATGTCATGTAAATGTAAATGAACATAGTCTTGTTTGTCCGTCCAGTTATGCTTGCTCCAAATTATATGCATAGTATGGATTAATAAACTATTGTTTTGGTTAATTCATGCAATATATGTAAAACATAGAACGGGACATGTCATTTGTCAGTCACGTTAAATCGTACAATTAATACAGCGCTACCAACAGGTAGTTATGCCTTCACGCATATGGCATTTATGTGTGTGTGTGTGTGTGTGTGTGTGTGTGTGTGTGTGTGTGTGTGTGTGTGTGTGTGTGTGTGTGTGTGTGTGTGTGTGATAATTTCTTACTATATATTCAAAACATGAACAAAACATTTCATAACAAATCAAGATCATATATAATACTCTTCCAACATGTCGGTCTGACACTAAGAATCGGTAATAGTTTGGGAGGTCGTGACATCAAGGTTTTTGTGCAAAACCAAATAATTAGCCAGTCCAATGTCAAGTCGTCCACTTTGACCGTATGGTACGTAGGCTGAATGCCAATGATTTTGTGATTAAATAATACATTCAAAGCAGAAAAAAAACATACAGAATGCTGCACCATTTTTTAGGTAACAAATATCATTATTGTAACTGAAAGAGTCCCACATAAAACAACGGTAGTAGAACGTTGAAACGTAATTATGAACGATGATCTTCCAGCCCAAGTATAGCATTTTGTTATACCACAAATTAATTTTGGCTACTTCAATCCGCAGAAAGTAGAAATCGTTTAAGCACGCTTAACAATACCGTACACACATTTACATACGCAGCAAGCAGGAAGGTGCGGTCCATGACAGGGATGCATTTTTACTTTCGTGTTATTCATCTCAAAGAAATTTTTGCTTAAGTCGCACTGCGAAAATTTACTGTACTCTTTCCCTTTGCCTTGCTACCATCTAAATCAGTTCTACCTACTTCTGCATTTCCACTGTATCCTTTAAAACTGCCCAACTTCATATGCATATTTTTTGCACCTCTACTAAATCAGATCGCCCACCATCTACTGTACACACGGTGTGTGATGTTGTCTTCAGGTGACACTACACTGACTGACAACCCAAATGGTTTCGTGTAGTCCAAACAGCGGCATAAAGGCCTGGCGGTCTGCTGGTGAAAGTACTACCATCGGATGTGGCCTGTAAGGCAACCAGGGAGTGTTTGGAATTTGTGAGCAGGAGGTGGCCGAGTCGGTAGAGTTGGCTTGCAGTCCTGCGCGGGGCAGGAAAGAGTTTAAGGATGTGAATTTCTTTAAGTAGAGTTTAATGATCGGCTCTCCCACATGTCACAATACCCATGTTACTGTAATACCAGTGTACTAGTCCTGTGATGATGCAGGACGTGCTGGTGGCTGTGTCAGGAACAGTCGGACCATTGCTCGCCCCTTCCTCAGGTTAGATTTACACTCCATTCAGATCTTTATTATTATTATTATTATTATTATTATTATTATTATTATTATTATTATTACCACAACTACTACTACTACTACTACTACTATTAATAATAATAATAATAATAGTAATAATAGTAATAATAATAATTTCATTCATCATTTCCCCGCTGCAGGGGGTCACCTTGACGTGGTGGCGGGGCTTGAAGCGTGGTTGGCGGTGCCACCTACTTTGGAGGCATGCCTACCTTTGTAGGGTTCGGTATTTGTCAGCTACGTGGACCAAGCGCCCCCTGCATCACTGGTGGAGGAGGCCTGCTGGTGATGTTAGTCCCTGCCCATTTGCCATCTAGGGCAGGACAGTTGCCTCCCCACGTGTTTGCCGTGCGTGGCGTCCCGTAATGCTGGGAGACGGGAGTCCTGGAGGTTGAGCGACGCTGTGTATGCTGCGCCCTGCAGCTAGCAATACACCTCTTTGGTCCCTTATTCTGGCAAGACGGGTGGCCTGGTTGGGCCCGACCAGGTCAATCGGCTGGTCATGCATTGGCTAGGGTCAAGTGGGCACTGGGGGGCCTGGTGGCTCCTACCGTCCTGGAGTCACCCTTGTTCGGGTTCCCCGGTGGTTACCCGCGTATACTTCCCTGCTACCTCTGGGGTCGCCAGTGGCATTGTCCCTGGCATAAGACCTCCCCTTGTTGGGCTCTGTGGTGGGTGGAGGAGTGGGGGAATGAAGTTATTAAATTTTAATGGAAAATAAAACAAACAATAAATATGAGGAACATCTGGGCCACTTAAAGTCTGGCCCAATTACATCCCCGCGTGAGGTCTTGCCAGGCTTTTATGAACAAGCCCACTTTGCTCGGTATTTGGTGATCCGGGCAGTAGAGGGTGTCAAAGTGGCAGAACTGGACATTTTTGAAGTCCATAGAACAATCGTTAAGACATGTGGCAGGGAGCCAAAAATTTTGCCACAGCACGATGGGAGCCTGCTTGTGGAGGTTACCTCCCCAGAGGAGAAAGACAGACTCTGTTCTCTATCTGAGGTATCTGGGGCTCCAGTTACATGCTTGCCGCATCCCACATTCAACCAATCTCGTGGGGTAATCTACTCTAGAGAGCTGCTTAGGTACTCAGAAGCAAAGCTTCTTGAGGAAATGAAGGTACATGGAGTCATCAAAGTGGAAAGATTTCATAAGAAAATTGATGGTGTCCTTCTGCCCACGCCCTCCATTTTGTTAACGTTTGAGGTCACTCAGCTTCCCTCTTCCATTAAGGTTGCCTGGTTGTCCTTAAAGGTGAAGCTGTATATACCCAGTCCAAGACGCTGTTTTCATTGTCAAAAGTTTGGCCACGTTAGCAAATACTGTCGACGATTGTTGCAGGGCCTTCCTGCGATATGTGCTACATGTGGAATTTCCCATGAAGATATAGATTGTTCTGGTACAGAGACCTGTGTCAATTGTGGAGATGGCCATGCAGCTACCTCCAAAGCTTGTGACAAATACAAATTTGAGTGTGAGGTTTTGTCTTTGCGGACTCGTGAAAGGATTACCTTTAAGGAAGCTAAACACCGAGTTATGTCTATGTATATACGACCTGGAGTTTCCTTTGCTTCAGTTCTATCACGGTCCGTCCAGTCAGGCCGCAATTCTGGTGGTGATGAACAGAATTCTCAACGACGTGAGAGTCGGGGTACTCGGTCAACCTCCAACACGTCTGATAGGATGCAGATTCTCTCGGTGCCTGTCAGCAACAAATTTGCAACTTTGGTGGAAACTACTGATGGAGAAGACACCTCAGTTAGTACCTCCAAGAATATGCCCAAGAATACTTCTGTGATTCCATCCGAACTTGTACAGGCTGAGGTACATAGCCCTAAACGGTCCTCCAACAAACGCATTCGTGAGTCCACTGAGTCATTGACAGATGTTCCCCCAACTAAAGCCTCCCATGCTGATCAGGGTGGCCACTCTGATGGTGCTACTGTATCGGGCATAGATACTGATGTCCCGGTCATTGATACCGAGTTGCATGGTTTCGCTGTGGCCTCAGACATGAAGGTACCCTCTCTAAAGCCAGGGGATAAGCCCTCCCCTGCTTGTCAGGACCCCAGCCCTGAGGGATGCACAAGTGGTTGCAGTCCCTCTGATGGCACAGCATGCTCTGATCTGACTGAGGCAGCTTGCGGTCCCTCCAACAAGTCAGGTGAGTCGGTCACTTCTTCCTCTGTGGTACTGGTTGTTTCTCCTCCAGTTAACTCAGACAATTCTGCCCTCTCCCCTCCACGTTCGGAGGCCAGGACCCTAATCCCTCCTGCTCGACCTCTCAGCTCACTGGGGGCCCCGCGCAGGGTCCAGAGTAGCACCTCCCCTCCTGTTGGGCTCCATGCTGCTGCCCGTGACAAACCCATTAGTGGACGTACCTGCATACCAAAGAAGACTGTCCCCCTTTCAGCACGAGTGCCAGTCTCCCTCTCTGGAGGCTCGTCAGGGCCCCCACATTCCCGCAAAAATTTTGACACTGGGAAGTCCAATTCTCGGATTATTCCACCTCAAAGGAAGAGTGGTGTAAAACTTTCCTCTTCCACGTCCTCATGTTTGCCTACGGATGTTCGACATAAAGCGCGGGTTCCTGGTGCTGGACAGTCTCTTACCAAGGGCCTTCCTAAGCATCATTCCAAACCCGCTCGCATGTCAGGAGGTGTACAGTCATGCACTTAATCATTTTCCCCTCCACTATGGGTTCTATCATCCAGTGGAATTGTCGGGGTTTACGTGCTAACTATGAAGAACTGTGTCATCTAGTTTCTCAATTTACTCCGCTATGCATGTGTATCCAGGAGACCATGGTTGGTGATATTGCTCCTGCTGGTCCTTCTGGCTACAATGCTTTTTATTCTGATCCTGTGCTGGGCCAAGGTCGTCATGGAGATGCTGCTATCGTCCTTCGCCAGGATATTCCATTTAGTCATCTGGATATTTCCAGTCCCTTGCAGGCAGTTGCTGTCCGGATGTTTTTACGTCGGCAGTACACAGTTTGCAGTCTTTCTTTACCTCCTAGTGCAACTGTTGAAAGGGCGGATCTGGAACGCCTTATTCATGGCCTTCCTTCTCCCTTTCTGTTACTAGGCGATATGAATGGTCACCATCCACTATGGGGAAACAGTGAGGCCAACCCTCGGGGTGTTATGCTGGCCTCTTTAGTGGAAGATGAGGAGTTAGGCATTTTAAACTCCAATATAATGACTTATTCCATAGCCAGACAGGAACTTTTACTGCCATTGATTTGTCCTTATGTTCAGCTGATGCTTTTTTAGATTTTAACTGGGATGTGTTGCCAGACCTGTATGGCAGCGACCATTTTCCGTTACACTTAACTGCTAGTGCAGGTGGACCTCAGCCACGTCTTCCTCGCTGGCTTCTGGATAAGGCTGACTGGCCATATTTCAGGGAATTAAGTTCCATTTCCCTTTCTGTCAATGAGTTTGGCTGTCTTACGGAGGCTGTGTCATATTTCAATACCATGCTGCACTCAGCAGCCATATTATCTATTCCAAAAACAAGGGGTCAGTTTCCTAAACGTCCAGTTCCTTGGTGGAACTCGGAGTGTAGTTCCGCAGTGAGAGCCAAACGAATCGCCTCCTCACGACTTCGTCGTCACCGTGGGGATCCTCAGTATTTGGTGGCGTATCAGAGGGCACGAGCTCATATGAGGCGGGTCTTAAAGGAGGCTAGGCGTTCATCCTGGAGGGGTTATGTTTCCTCCATCAATTCGAGGACTTCCATCACCCAGGTGTGGAACCGGGTAAAGAAAATTTCAGGTAAATTTACTGTTCCATCCCTCCTGTTTTATCTGCACCAGGTGGAACTGTGGCTGATCCATTTGCTGTTGCAGAATTGCTTGCTGACCATTTTGCCAGTGTGTCAAAGAAGGAAGCAGATACACCTTTGGCTTGCCGCCGTCGGCGCCTAGAATCTCGTGGTCTCAGTTTTGCCTCTGTTGGGGGAGAGTCTTACAATGTTCCATTTTCAATTTTTGAACTCCAGTCAGCTCTGTCGCAGTGCCATGATTCCTCTCCTGGTTTTGATGATATTCCTTATGCCTTTTTACGCCACCTATCTGATGAGTCCCTGTTGTTTTTGCTTTCACTGTTTAATAAGATCTGGTGTTCTGGGGAGTTTCCGGCTTGTTGGGGTGTTGCTGTAGTTATCCCCATCCCCAAACCAGGTAAGGATCACCTACAGGCGACGAATTATCGGCCTATTTCTTTGACGTCTTGTATATGTAAAGTTTTGGAAAAGATGATCAATGTTAGGCTTGTGTGGTTTTTAGAGAGAGGTGACTTCTTATCCCCTGCCCAGTATGGTTTTCGAAAAATGCGATCTACCTCTGATGCATTACTGTCCTTGGAATCTTCTGTCTGTGAGGCTTTTTCCACTAACCAACACCAGGTCACGGTCTTCTTTGATCTGGAAAAGGCATATGACACTGCATGGCGTCATGGTATTTTACTCTCTCTTCATGAGTTTGGTCTTCGTGGGCGCTTACCTGTTTTTATTCAACAGTTTTTATCTAACCGAATTTTAAGGGTGCGAGTGGGAGGAGTGCTTTCTAATGCCCGAGCACTAGAAGATGGAGTACCACAGGGGAGTATCCTTAGTGTTACTCTGTTCGCTGTAGCCATTAACAGCGTCATCAGTGTACTTCCTGATGGTGTACGAGGATCACTATATGTTGATGACCTCTCGATTTCTTTCACTGCGTCTAGAATGTCTCTGATAGAGAGGAAGTTGCAGCTGGCTCTCAATAGAATTTCTGACTGGGCAGAAGCACGCGGTTTCCATTTTTCTGCATCAAAGACAGTGGCTATACATTTTTGTCGTCTTCGAGGAGTCCACCCAGACCCTGACTTGTATCTCTATGGTAGAAGAATATCCTGTGTGGAAGAGACGCGGTTTCTGGGTCTTCTGTTTGATAGAAGATTAACCTGGGTTCCTCATATTCGTTCTGTTAAGGTGGCTTGTCTTAAAGCTTTGAGTCTTTTGAGGGTTTTAGCTCATACCTCTTGGGGTGCTGACCGTCAGACCCTCCTCCTCTTGCATAGGTCTCTTATTCTTCCTAAAGTTGAATATGGGTGTGAGATCTACTCCTCTGCAACAGATGCCCGCCTCCGGTTGTTAAATTCTGTGCATCATGCTGGTGTTCGTCTGGCAACCGGGGCATTCAGATCATCCCCAATTCCAAGTTTGTTGGTAGATGCTGGTGTACTCCCCTTGGACTTGCGGTGCCAGTTGCTAATGATGTGTTGGTATCGTCTTCACCGCATTCCAGACTCAATTTCTTGTGCCATTGTCTCACAGGATTCCCGATCTTCTGTTTTTGAGACCAGTCCCAATTTCCCAAAGCCATTTGGTTACAGGGTCCGGTCTGTTATGCTAGCCCTCTCTCTCCCGAGACTGGCAATTTGTCCACATCGGATCCCAAGTTTGGGTCCTTGGCTACTCCCTCGCGTGACATTCTGTAGGTCCGTTGTTGAAAAAAAGGGCTCGCTTCCCTCTCAGGTGTCCCTCTCTCTCTTTTTAGAACATGCCTCCATTCATGAGGGTTCTGTCCCCGTCTATACTGACGGGTCTAAGACTGATTCAGGAGTAGGATTTGGTGTTGTCTTCCCTTCCTTTAGTAGGGGCGGTAGCCTTCCTGGCGTTACTTCAGTGTGTATACAGCAGAACTGACTGCAATTTTGTATGCTCTTAAAATCATTTTTACTCTCCGCCAATCCGTTTTTGTGATTTATAGTGACTCACCTAGTGCTTTGTTTGCACTGGAGTCTTTTAATGCATCCCATCCATTGATTTTATCAATTTTAGAGTGGCTTTTTCTTCTTGGCCGCCGTGGCCGCCGTGTAGACTTCTGTTGGGTTCCTGCACATGTTGGTGTGGTGGGCAATGAGAGGGCAGACACTTTAGCTAAAGCTGCGTCTTCTCAACAGCCCCCAGCTGAGTACTCACTACCTGTTTCTGATGTAACACCTTACTTGCGGTATGCAATTCGTACGTGTTGGCAGAGACGCTGGGATGGTGTGTCTCAAAATAAACTAAAAGAAATCTTTCAGAGAGTGGTTGTGCCAAGGGTTCTTCCCTCTATGTCTCGGCGACTGGAGGTGGCTCTTGCTAGGCTTCGCATTGGGCATTCTCGGCTTACACATGGGTTCCTCATGTGTGGTGAAACTCAACCGTACTGTGATGACTGCCTTGTTCCCCTTACTGTCCGTCACTTGCTGGTCGAGTGTCCGAGTCTGGGGGGCCTGCGTCAGAGGTTCCTTCATAGGCATGGGGGAGCAGATGGTGCCTACTGTTTATCCTCGATGCTTGGTGAGGCCTCTAACGATTTTACTGATGTTTTTAGTTTTCTTCAGGAGGCGGGCCTCCTTCCACTTTTATAAGTAATTATTTTATAAATTATTCTTTTATTATTTTTAGTGTTTTATTCCTACTAACAGATATTAACTTTATTTTGAATAGACACTTTTTATTTTGCAGTGCCTTCTACTTTGTCATCCGGCGGCATATGACCCTGGCAGTTGCGCCGCCAGATTGTAATTATTTTCAATCAATCAATCAATCAATCAATCATTCATCATTCATCATCCAATCCTACGTTGTCCCGTGAGGAGCATAGGAGCCAGGGGCTAGGCAAGTTGGTCCTAACATTTAAGATTAGAGTGACCAGCCTCACTGATCCCTGAGTGGCATTACGTGAGCAATAAACCCCAGCCACTCCTTGGATATAAACCATCACCGGCTTAATCCGACTGGAGCTCCGTAATTACCCAGTAAACCACCAGGCGCCAAAATTTGGTTATATGGTTACCACCCAGCGTAGTAAATGGTTTCCTGGTGTACAGGAAACCATTTGGCTTGTACTCAGTGTATAGTCACCCAAAGGCAGAAGGAAGAGGAAAGAATGAAGGAAAGAAAGACAGAAGAGGGAGTGTAAAGTCCCCCGTAGGCAGAAGGACGAGGAAAGAATGGAGGAAAGAAAGACAGAAGAGGATGGAAGGAAAGAAGGATGGAGGAGAGGAAAGGGCAGACACCCGAGAGCAGCACACTGTCGAGAAAGTGAATGGTGAGCTCCCCCACCTTACTGTAAGTTACTTACGCACACAGAGTATGGTTGAGAGAGTACAAATAGGCTATTGCAGACGAACAAAGTAGTCTGAGCACAAATATAAGTGTCACGAAAAACAGCAGAGGAACACCTGAACAAATGTAAAAGGAGCGAAGAAAAATTAGTTTAATAAGAAACAAAGGCAATTAAGTTCATGCAGCAGGATGGTAATATAAGTCTTTACGTAAAATACACTGAGGTTTCCGTGTTAAAAGATTTGTCATTTTTCAAATTGCAATCGGTTATTTTACTGTATGAGGCAAGAAGCATCCTGTGAGCGGTGATGTAGAACGCCATAGGGCAGGTAGCAATGTACAGTACAGTGAAAGACAGATTAGTCAGTGTGGAAGCAATATAGCTCAAGGAACATGCTGTGTAAAGGATGGCGAGGGTTTAGGGTTGAATGTTATGGAATGTACACAGATTACTATACTCTCTTCAGACATTTCACGTGAGTGATTACTTGTTCGTCCATGGGCGATTTTATGCGACCATTTTTTTTCCTACTCTGGGCATAAGCTTCACAGTTCGTTCCCTGAGGCCCATCAGTCTTCTATGTACTATGCACCTCTACATGCCACCCACTTGCGCCAAAATCCACCGTCAGTATTGAATACTTGCTAGGGTTGTTTCATCACAAGGATGTTCATCGCCTCCATGTAGTCATGTTCTGAGGAAGAATTATATATAGTCAGTGGAACAGAACCGGTACCTTAGGCAGATTGAATACTTTCATCATTTAGCTTCTTTATACTATCTCCTTTTCATTTAGTTTTTGCAATTCCCAGACTGTGTTATTAAATCATAAGAGACTCGTATTAGACATAACGTTCATTATCCCTTTCACCATGGCTATTTCTTTTAATCACGTTACCTCCAGGCGATGAATTTATTTGATTTATTATTATTTTTTATAGTACTGAAGGAGTTAATAAAGCCTGTGTTTAGGTCCTTCAAGGCAAAGTATCCCCCAAGCAGAATAATATCGTTTGAATGTAGCAAAAATTAGCTTTCAATGACTCCTGTGTGCTAAAGGGACTTACCTTTTCAGCTGGTGCTGGAAGGGGACGCCTCGCAGTGGCACCGATATTGTCGGTCAACTCACTGCCCTGTTGTACAAACATCCCTCAGCTCTCTCCCAATCCCTTGAAAGGGGGATGGTGGACTGCAAGAGGAGGACAGCTTCACCCTACAGTCCACCGAGTTCACGTTCGGATGAGCCAGAAGTTGCAACTATACGTTTTCAATTTAGCGATATTCCTTATTATTTTCTTGCAGTCTTCACACGATTTTATGCAACTTAGGGGCGACTTCAGACTTGAGGGGTTAAAATTTCTTCTACTAACCTTTTCCCTGAGATCCATATATATAGTTCAAAATCTCACTTTGTGGCGACAGGAATGTGAATGAAAATACATCAACAAACAAGAGGGTTTAATCATCATGACCAGAAAATAATTCACATCTAATATCAAATATTTCTTATTTAAGCAGGATACTCAGTGTACTGTAATTCCAGTTTTGTTCTAGGTAACATCCCTCAGGGAAACACATAGGCCAGTCCTTTTGGCAATGCCTCACGCATTTATCTTGGTATTAAATTCGTTAACCCACTGACTCAGCTAACGCATTTTACACCATTTTCTTAATTGCTCTTTCTCCTTACAACTTTTGTCATCTTGAAAGTCTTTCATTAATTGGAAATGGAAGGGTTTGGATAATTTTTCATTAACTGGAAGTGATTAGGTACAGCCTTCCTAAACACACACACCTCTGAAGGACTCTTCCCAGGCTAACACAAACGTCTAAGTAGATATTGTCCGTCTGAATAGACATTTCAACACAACCTACCCAAAAAGTGGACCACCCAGTCACTCACACATGACTCAAGCCCCCGGAATCCTGGCTCCTACATTCACGTTCATCCGTTTTCTCTCAAAAATTTCAAGAAAGACTTGTTTCCTGCGGCTGTAAACAAAATTACTAAATTAGTTACCGTTGGTAACCAATGATGTTCAGAATTCTTCTAATATTTTTTGCTGCAACAGGGGCAGGAGCGGGGCAAGAGACAGGTTTGGTGCAGGACCAAGATGATCGTCACCCCTTGAACGCCGTCCCTGACCCCCTACATCCCGGACGCAACCCCAGCCCTGACCCTCTACAGGACATGGGCGTGTTCGAGGGGAGCGGTGTTCGTGTAGTGGTGTCACACGGGGAACAGGAAGTGGTGGGGAACGGGGACCAGCGACCACCCCCAGCCCACCCTCACCCCTAGGACGCCACAAACACCGCCGGCCCTCCCCCCCAGCACCCCACACACTCAGCCCAGCCCCACGCCCAGCAGGACATAGGTTTAGCCTTTGTAGGGCAGAGTGAGAAGGCCTATGTGGTGGAACAGGGGGGGCCGGTTGAAGTGCGGCGGGTGAGGAAGGTGGTGGTGCCTATTGTGCTGCCCCTTCCAGTAGTGTTGCTGCCGATTGTATTCGTGTGCTGCTTGTGGTGCTGTTGTCTTCTCCTCCTAAGGGCCCTGCGTTGAGACAGTATTTTCGTGAGTTAAGGAGACTATCTAGCACTTCTTGTTTAGATGTTTTCTTCTCTGTAGTGTGTCCTATTCCCTACAATACTACATATATCTATCTATCTATCTATTGCCAGACGCCATAATCCTGTAAGGGGTGGCCATTTGACTCTGAGTTATTTATTTTACGAGGAGGGGCACTAACCCTCCACCAACCCACTTGCTGACACGTAGGGAACACGTATGGTTTGGTTATATGGTTACGACCCAGCGATGTAAATGGTTTCTAAGCTTACAGGAAACCATTTGGCTTGTCACGCAATGTAAAGCCACCTGTAAAGGAAAGAAAAGCAATAAGAGGAAAGATGGGAGAAATTGGAAGAGAGGATATACCTTTATTTATTTGTCACGTTTTCGTACGAGACCTTCGAGCACCTTTACTTCTGGTATTTGTTTTACACTGCCCTTAAGTTACATATTAAACTTTGTGTGTGTTGTCTGTTTTTACGTGGGGTTGTAATTTTGCTGGCTTAAACGATTATGTATCACTGTTTGCTTATTGATTAGTGTTGGATTAAACTTCATCATTCTCTTGTTTGTTGTATATGCATTTCTAATGTAGTCATATGGTCATATCCTTGTGGACTTACGGGGCATTCTAGCTGATAATAATGTTGATAATGCTAGGTTAATGATGGGATCGAGCTTGTAAGATGATCAATGTCATGAAATGGTTTTGGCATCCTCATTTTAACATGACAGTCGTCGGATTGACACCGGCTGATAGGTAACATGAAACTACGTGTGGAAAGTGTGCCTGTGAGGTGCACTCCGAAATCTAGAGGCTTGAATGGTGAGTAAATGAATGTGTGGCCTATTTCATTGGGTAACCTGTGATTTATTTCTCACAGCCCTTCGTTTTTTTTCCCTTGCTTTCTAGATCTTACCTAACAGCGGCGGCCAGGAATAAGAGACGGAATGATGACGATGATGATGATGAGGTAAATGAATTGTGTTTATAAGCAATCAATGCAATAATTATGTACAAGTAGATGAACTGAGGTGCAGTGAAGATTCGTGAGGCTCGAATGTCCTATATCACTGGGTACCGTATTTGACAGTTTTATGTTCTGTCCCTTAGAGGAACCATTAAAGTAAAATTAGAGGGACGATGAAGGTAGGTGAGATATCCAAGAAGGTGCAGGAAAGAAGACTACCTAGATGATCCATTGTGGCAAGAGGAGATGTTGGATGGGAGAGAGACACATATTAGAGTTTGAATTTCTCTAACGTTTTGGACTTCACGGAACCCTCGTCTGAAGATGGGTTCTGTGTAGCCCGAATTGTTGAGAAAATAAAGGTTTCAAGATCCAACCTGCCTCTCTCTCACACCCGACACTTCCAAAGCAGACTATACTGATATGGGCACGTGATGAGAAGGGATGAAGAATATGTGGGGAAGAGAGTAACGATAATGGAGGTAACTACAAGGAAGGAAAGAGAGGAAGACCGAAGAGGAGGTAGATGGACTGTGTCAACGAAGATATGAGAGAGCTCCGGTATCTTTATAGGCTCTTTCCTTGTTGCGGACAGCATTAGAACAAGCGTGATTAAACTAAGGCTTTCTTGCATTAGTCAAAGGATATGAGAAAGGAATGTAAGCTTCCATGCCCGAAAGAATAACCTCCGTAATGTGCAAGGCACACTCAGATGGCTTCCAACCATGGAAGCAATAATCATTCCAGGGAAAATCAAAGAAGTACTGCCTGAGGGCCTCCCAATCCACAGCTCCAAAGTGCCACAGACGACGTTTCTTTGGAAAGTCCACAGGCTGTACTGGAGCGATAGGACAGGTTAAGGTAATAAGGTTATGATCGGAGGAGCACAACGAAAAGAAAAGATTACCAGTGTAAGCAAAAGGATTAGTTGTAAGCAAGAGGTCAAGTATGTTGAAGCTAGGTCAAGGATAAGGGTAGGATGCTGTACAAGCTGCTCTAGGTCATTAAGGATAGAAAAGATGTAGGCTTGTTCAACAGGTGGATCAGTGAAAGGAGAGGAGAGCCAAAGGTGGTGGTGAACATTGAAATATCCTAGGATGGAGATTTCAGAGAAAGGAGAAATGGATAGAATGTGTACCATCGTAGAAGTAAGATAGTCGAAGAATTTTTCTTAGTCAGTAGAATTAGGAGATAAGTAAACAGCACAGATATATTTAGTCAGAGAATGACAGGAAAGCCGAAGCCAGGGAGTAGAGAATTCAGAAGAATCGAGTTCAGGAACACGAGAGCGAGATAGGTCGTTGCGTACATATGCACAACAGCCACCTTTGGCTTTGAAATGAATATAAAGTAGGAGGACACAGAAAAGGGTTTGCTGTCAGTTGCCTTAGACAGCTGAGTCTCAGTTAAGAAGAGAAGGTGCGGTTTAGAGGAGGAGAGGTGGTGGTCAACAGAAAGAAAGTTAGAGGAAAGGCCACGAATGTTGCAGAAATGAAGAAGAAGTGAGTCAGACAGTGGTCCCAGGCACGTTGAGTCATCACTGGGAGAGGGGCGGATGGTGGGGGCATTTATGGTCCCCCCTCCGCGGACTCCGAGAGTGCGCCATTTTTCTTTTTTTTAATTTTGAAAAGGTGGTGTAGTGTGTACTGTGCATGTAGATTGGTGTTGACAGAGAAACTTGTATTGGAGAGCATGCAGGCCTACACTCTGTGTTACTGAAACACTGAAAACCTTTAGCATAGGGGAATGGTCAGGAACTAGTCCCGAGGGCTGATGAAACGGGAGCTCCAGCTCTCCCTGTCATTAGCTTTCCATCCACCTTGGGAGTTCTGCCCTCCTTCACTGGTGCTACGGTCTATTCCTCATGCTACAGTCCACGAAAATACAAACTCTTAAATCATTTGTGCTTAGTTACAGGAAACAAGGGTAACTGAATGTTTGTGAGCACCAAAAATAAGCAGATAATAACATTTTTATATTTTCATGAACTCCATAATGATTTCAAAAATAAAAATAATTATGACGTGTTGAGACAGTGGCGAAAATAGCAACTGCTACGGTAGGGAATCGTTGCTGAGGGTGTTTACTGTATCCTAGAAAAAGATTAACTTACTAGTTGAGTTGTACCTTTCACAGCAAATACTTAGAAGTAAATTGCGTGAACGAGAATGAAGGAACTGCATACGACAATACAGGTGGGTGGTAATAAATTGTTTGTGCTTTGTAAAGCAGTGCAGTCTCTACTAAAATACTGAATGGAAAATTGTCGTATAATCAAACTGAAGTAATTATTGTTTGCGCAGAGAGAGAGAGAGAGAGAGAGAGGCTGAACTTACGATAAAATTTAGCAACCAAACAACCACTACTCATTGTATGTAGTTACGATCCCGACATTCATCGATCCAAGTAAGTACCAGTAATTATATATTCATGATGGTTCCCTCCTTAATCAGTAATGACA
The DNA here is from genome assembly GCF_032717465.1 of Coenobita brevimanus. Taxonomy (NCBI): domain Eukaryota; kingdom Metazoa; phylum Arthropoda; class Malacostraca; order Decapoda; family Coenobitidae; genus Coenobita; species Coenobita brevimanus. The sequence goes on along the minus strand of NC_137040.1, from coordinate 28,093,454 downwards.
AAACATTATACCGCATACTGTTTCTGTAAATGCCTCTTCCTCAGCAGTTCCTTTAATCAAGTAAGCACTGATGGGGCTGTGGGTATCGAGTGACTGGTACGGTCCTGGGATGTTTCTGACGGCCAGTAGTGACATTAAAGTTGCCTGAGTAGCTCCGCTTCAGCACCAGTGTCATAAGCATTCACATCCCCACCACCACGCTCTCCCACCACCACCAACCTTCAGACTCTGTGGATTTTACCTGAACTCTCACGTGAACAGTTTATAACACAAATTCTCTTTCACAGTAAATCATGCATAATGCTGCAACTTAATATGAAACTTTTGCTTATGATTTTTTACCTTATTCCAGGAACACACGAACACAATTGAAGGCGTTCTCCATCAGTCTGTTAATATTAAGCTGCTCGCCAGGGAGACAGGAATGCAAAACCATTACAAATGAGTACAGCAAGAGAGCTAGTATGATCCCTATCCAGACTTCAATTGTTAAGAGTAGTGTTAAAAATGTTAATTCCCCTTGATGTCAGTCGTAGGTTAATTCAAAATCCTGGAGTGGTTTTCTGATAATATATTAAGTACCGCCTTATAATCTCCACACAGCTGTATGAACACCACCCTTACACGTCCCCAGGCCGTTGCTAACTGCTCGATTCTCTCCGGCTAGGGCTGTGGTGCGGCCTTAAACTCAGGGTTCAGCAGAATTTGAATCAGGCCAGACCTTAGTAAGCGATCATTGGCGCCCTACTTAGACAGATGGTTACAACAATTTTCCCCCGCGTTAAAAAGCGTGCTTCCTGACACAGCGGTGGAGGCATCAAATCGTAATGTGGCAAGAGTGTAATTGGATAGGTTATACAGTTGACTGGGGACTACAGAGGAGGATAATAATAAAAGGGATCTATCGGTATAATGTAGGAAGTTGGATACAACAAAGTAGAAATATATTTACAGTACATGGCCATGTTGGAAAGGCAAGGAAGGTGATAATTATTAATAAATGCAAAAGCAGAATGCAAACAATGCACTATCGTGGTATAGGCCACGAATTAACTGGGCATGTAGTATATGAGAAGCATAGTGATAGCATACATATGTAGGTTTGGTCAAATTTACAAACGGATGTCTGAATATATATATATATATATATATATATATATATATATATATATATATATATATATATATATATAGTAAGTAATAGTAATCACAATGATAATTCTATGAGGAATATAGCAACTGAATGCACCACTGTATACACTTTATCTTACATAGAAGGCACTGTTTGAGAGTGATCATATATTTACTTCCCTTATCTCATTTGCATTTCACTAGTTTTCATATCCTTGCCTCACTGTGCAGTACTTATATTGATATTATTACATTTTGTTTCAATTTGCTCAATTTTCAATTTTGCACAGGGATTCTTTTTTTTTTTTTTTCTTCAGTATGATCTTCACATCTTCAATCATAATGAGTGCTACTTAGAACTACTAGTTTCCAGGTCTTTTGATTGTCGCACTAACCTTGTTGCCCCACGGATCTCGTGCAGTCTTTTGTCCATTCGCTTGACACAACAGTATAGGATATATTGAGTTACAAGAAATCCAAGAAGACAGAGTACCACTGGAGGAAATACAAAGACTGGATGTACCCAGGAGCGGTTAAAGGCTGAAGAAAACTGGTTCATAAGGAAATTAGACTGATTCAGAAAGTTCAACATACGTAGGTTGATGTGATGGAAAGATTGTCTTTTGGTAGATGAAATGTAGGATTAATAGGGTTGAAGATGTCATATTTGAGGGAGCGAAGTGATAATGTGTAGCATGGGCTATTACAGACTCAGACTTTACTGTACAATAATCAGGGGCCTTATACAAACCAATAACGGATAGTGAGCGGACAGGGGTTCCTGGACAGAAAAGACTGACAGTTGAGACACTAAAGAAGAAATAGCGGATGTGATTTAGACGAGCATGGTGCACTTGGAGCTTGGGGGCCGGAACAAAGGTACAGACAGGTTGTAATGACAAGTGGAGTAGACTGTAGCACCAGTCGAGCAGGGCAGTACTCCCGAGGTGGATGGAAAGCTGATGACAGGGAGTGCTGGAGCTCCCGTTTCATCAGCCCTCAGGACTAGTTCCTGACCATCCCCCTTTGCTGAACTTTTTCAGTGTCTCAGTTACACAGAGAGTAGGCCAGCATGCTCTCCAGTACAAATTTCTCTATCTATCTTCACCAAACTACATGCACAGTACACACTACACTTCCTATTCAAAATTTACCAAAATGGCGTCAATTCACCTAGCCTCGGAGTCCCCAGGGGGGGGGGACCATAAATGCCCCCGCCATCTGCCCCTCTCCCGGTGACGACTCGAGGTGCCTGGAACCACTGTCTGACTCTCTTCTTCTTCATTTCTGCAACATTCGCGGCCTTTCATCTAACTTTCGCTCTGTTGAGCACCACCTCTCCTCCTCTAAACCTCACCTTCTTTTTCTAACGGAGACTCAGCTGTCTGAGGCAACTGACAGCAAACCCTTTTCTGTATCCTCCTACTTTCTCTATACTCATTTCAAAGCCAAAGGTGGCTGTTGTGTATACATACGCAACGACTTATCTTGCTCTCGTGTTCCTGAACTTGATTCTTCTGAATTCTCCACTCTCTGGCTTCGGCTTTCCTGTCATTCTCTGACTAAATATATCTGTGCTGTTTACTTATCCCCTAATTCTACTGACTATCAAAAATTCTTCGACTATCTTACTTCTACGATGGAACACATTCTGTCCATTTCTCCTTTCTCTGAAATCTCCATTCTTGGAGATTTCAATGTTCACCACCACCTTTGGCTCTCCTCTCCTTTCACGGATCCACCTGGTGAACAAGCCTACATCTTTTCTATCCTTAATGACCTAGAGCAGCTTGTACAGCACCCTACCCGTATCCCTGACCGCCTTGGAGAGAGCTCCAACATACTTGACCTCTTCCTCACAACTAATCCTTCAGCTTACTCTGTTAATCTTTTCTCTCCGTTGGGCTCCTCCGATCACAACCTTATTACCTTAACCTGTCCTATCGCTCCAGTACGGCCTGCGGACCCTCCAGGGAAACGTCGTCTCTGGCATTTTGGAGCTGCGGACTGGGAGGCCCTCAGGCAGTACTTCTTTGATTTTCCCTGGAATGATTATTGCTTCCATGGCCGTGAGCAATCTGAGTGTGCCTTGCGCATTACGGAGGTTATTCTCTCGGGCATGGAAGCATACATTCCTTTCTCATATCCTTTGACTAACGCAAGAAAGCCTTGGTTTAATCACGCTTGTTCTAATGCTGTCCGCAACAAGGAGAAGGCCTACAAAAGGTACCGGAGCCAACCCACCCCTGAATCACATAATCTTTACGTTTCTGCCCGGAATCGTGCTAAGTCTGTTCTTCGCTCTACTAAAAATAATTTCATCCATACTAAATGCTCTCAACTCTCCAACTCGAATTCTTCCCGCTCCTTCTGGCACCTTGCCAAAAATCTTTCTAACAACTTTACCTCATCATCCTTCCCTCCTCTTTTCTACTCTGATGGTTCTGTAGCTACTTCTTCTACTGATAAAGCAGATCTCTTTGCACAGACTTTCTCCTCCAATTCCACCTTAGACGATTCCGGTGCTGTTCCTCCATCACTTCCCCCTCTGACTTCCTCATGGCTGACATTAAAATTTCTTCAGTTGATGTATTTTCTGCCATTACTGGCCTCAGTACTAACAAGGCATATGGGCCTGATGGGGTCCCTCCTGTTGTTCTCAAAAACTGTGCTTCTGTGCTTACACCCTGCCTAGGCAAACTATTTCGCCTTTGTCTGTCAACTTGTACCTTTCCTTCTTGCTGGAAGTTTGCTCTCATTCAGCCAGTCCCAAAGAAGGGTGACCACTCCCAACCCTCCAACTATCGTCCAATTGCTTTAACGTCCTGTATTTCAAAAGTTTTCGAGTCAATTCTTAATAAAAAAATTTTAAGGCATCTTTCCTATCACAACCTTCTTTCCGATCGTCAGTATGGGTTCCGTCAGGGACGCTCCACTGGCGATCTTCTCACCTACCTTTCAGACTCCTGGTCATCCTCCTTTCGGGACTTTGGCGAAAGCTTTGCCATTGCACTTGACATCTCAAAGGCTTTCGATCGAGTCTGGCATAAATCTTTAATTTCCAAACTGCCCTCCTACGGTTTCTATCCTTCTATCTGTACCTTCATCGCTAGCTTCCTTTCTGGTCGTTCTATAGCTGCTGTCGTAGACGGCCATCGTTCTTCTCCTAGATCTATCAACAGTGGTGTTCCTCAGGGCTCTGTCCTATCACCAACTCTCTTCCTTTTATTCATCAATGATCTTCTAAGCTGTACATCTAACTCTATCCACTCATACGCTGATGACTCCACCCTTCACCTTTCCATTCGGTTCCCGCAACGCCCATCTCAACAGTTACTTCAAGAAACAAGGGATGAGGCTATGGCACACCTAATGTCTGACTTGGCTCATATCTCTGACTGGGGTAAAAATAATATGGTTGTCTTTAATGCTTCTAAGACTCAGTTCTTACACCTATCAACCCGACAAAATCTTCCACAGGTATACCCACTAATGTTTAATAATATTCAGATTAATCCTGCATCATCCTTGAACATGCTTGGGGTTTCATTTACTCGGGACTTATCTTGGAGGGATCATGTTGCATCTCTTGTGGGGTCTGCTTCCAAGAGATTGGGTGTGCTAAGCCGACTCCGCTCTTTCTTTGCCCCTGCACAATTGTTGACTCTGTACAGAGGTTTTGTCCGCCCCTGTGTGGAGTGCGGCTCTCGTGTGTGGGGAGGCTCCCCACATACAGCTCTTCTCAGTGGGGTGGAGTCAGGGGCTTTTCGTCTCATTAACTCTCCTCCTCTTGCTGGCTCCCTTCAGCCTCTGTCTCTTCGCCGCACTGTTGCATCTTTGTCTCTTTTCTATCGCTACTTTGGTGGTCGCTGCTCCTCTGAACTGTCTGCTTGCATTCCTCCACCTCTGCGACGGGCGCGTGGCGCCCGTCTGGCAGCGGACTCTCATCCCTTTTCTGTCCAACTCTCTAATGCAAGAGTTAACCGTTACTCCCAGTCTTTCATTCATGCAACAGGTCAGCTCTGGAACTGTCTCCCTCTGTCTGTATTTCCTCCTGCCTATGATCTCCAGTCTTTCAAACGCAGTGTGTCAGGCATCTCAAAATGATTGGATCTTGAATTTGGCTCTCTATTGTATTTTGTTTTTCTCTTGGAGGGAACTGTTACTGCGGGCTCATGGCCTTTGGTTCCTTCTTCCTCGCATTAAAAAAAAAAAAAAAAAAAAGTTACGGACTAAGGTAGATTCGCAAGGAGCAACGCTGCCAGGAAAGAGTGTTAGGAGGTATGCAGCACAAACTCGAGAGTTAGGTGTGAGAAAGGCACATCTGTCGAGGTCACTGGAGGAAGTGAAGGCAATATAGAGATGATCATGGGAAAGAAGGAAGTACTCTGAAGAGACAGAGGCTTGTACCAGGGAATTATTTTACCAGAAGGGAAAGGGAACGATGTGAAAGAGGTCGAATGTGATGGAAGAACGAAGAGGGATATGAACAATTATATCTTTAGTAAGGAATGTGGCCTCTAGTATTGGGTAGTAGTGTTCAAAAGAAGAAAATGAAATCACAGGAGACAAGTCGAAGGTTGAGTGAGCCCATTCCAAAGTAGAGCGAATGTCAGAGATAGGTACTAAATCTAGGGTGACACGACCATCGACAGCATTGACTAGAATACTAATTAAGCTAGAAACTTGGGAGACAAGAGAGTCCAGAGAAACTTGCAAATTATCTACATGTAATTTTACATACATTAACACATACAGTATTTACCTTCGATACTTCATGCTTAAGAATTCCCATAAAATTATTTAACGTGTTTGTAACATCATTTAAATGGTGTCTTATCTCTTGTAGCATAGAATGTTGAACATTAAATACCTTTTCCTGGGACTCCAGAGCATTTGCTACTTGAAACAAGTCTTCCTTAAATCCAGAAAGGTCACGGGCCGTCGCTACACCAAATAATCCGCTCAGAATTTCTCTTCCAAAATCAAAGAGTCCACATTTCATTTGTGAGCGCCCACAGGTGTTTGGTTAGGGAGGGAATTTTGGAGATGGTTGAACTGATAATGAATATAATCCAGTTTCCAGCAGATGGGTAGGTAGAGTGGGTACCAAAATATGTCTGTGGGATGCCGATATTTAATACCTAACAGGAGTCCCTGCAGGTCCTCTAGCTGATGTGCAACGTCAGGTAGGGTGATGGACACGGCGGCCAGCGGCTCTAGGTCGTAGTGCAAGGAGACTACATCCTTCACCACCATTACCTTACCTCCTGCGCCAACCAAGGCCCCGGACCATACGACACCATCGTACACACCCGATCCAGACCCGACCAGAGTCAGCACTGCCAGCACGTAGACCCATAGCATCTTTCCTATAAAATGAGTTGATGTTAGAGGTGATGTTAATGCAGATGGTGACAAGAGTGTGAGGTGATAGCGTTATGCAAGAGACTTAGTGGCAGAACGCAATTTGGCACGATAGTTATTAACAGTAGGGGAAGGTTGAGTGGGAGTGTCAGAAGAAGAAGAAGCATCTACATGTTGTGGAGAAGTGGTCTCTCCCAGTGGCTGCTCCAAGACTATGCGCTTTGATGCACATTTGAGATCATCTGCATGCACCCATGTTGTCTCTGCCTTGTGTGGATCTTTTATTTCGAAGTTATTCCCGTTACGAACTATTACACGGAAGGGTCCCAAGAATTTACTATCTAGTTTTGAATCTCGGTCATGATCTAGGGCAAAAACTGAATCACCTACTTGGATGGCAACACCTGAGGCAGCAGCATGTTGGTTATGTGCTATTTCCTCATTTGTAAGGGCCAGATTATTATGAACGTGTTTATGAATTTTCTGGAAGTTGGACAAATGGACTCCCACAGTCATCGTAGTTGTAGATCGGATCAAGTTTGGATTGCAACAATGAATAAGGTAGTCTTTTGTCAAAGCCATAGATGACAAAGAATGGTGTTTCACCAACTGACTTATTGATGGATGAATTAATTGAAGCTGCTACCTGTGGGATCCACTCGTTCCAAGTGGAAGTCTGATCTACCACTATGTGATGCAGACTCTCCAATAATTTCCTATTCTGGCACACTACTAGGCCATTCGAGGCTGGATGATGGCCCGCTATGTTGCATTTCTTAATTCCTTATCTAAGACAAATTTCTTCCTGTACTGAATTATTGAATTCTACCCATTATCAGTTAAAGTTACTTCTGCTGTTGTGAAAGGACAAATTACTGAATTAACCCTTTAACCGCAGGTGTCATTCCAGAATGACATCGACAAAACTGGACCAAACCGCGGGTGTCATTCTGGAATGTTCGTGAATATTTTGAACACCGCGCGTTTTTCCTGCGCGCAATTTATCTCACGCAAGAGCAGCTGTCGAGTTCTTTCACGCCAGCCATCCCACACCTCCCTCCTCCCACCCCGAGGGGGCCCCCCCACCCCTGCCCTGACACGCATCAGTCAGTATCTGTCCAGCTCTGTGCGTGATAATGGCGCTCCGTCCCGAGTCATCGTCGCTCGCTTCCTCCTCGGAAATTATTAGTGCTAGTGTGCCTTCGACCTATACACCGAGGAAGGAACTGCCGACGGCGAGGCAGAAGGGGTTGAGCACCCCAGAAATTAGGATAGAGCTGGATAAAACTATAAGTACAACTCTGGATTGTGGCAGTGAGAGTGATACACATACATCAAGTAGTAGTGACGATTTTGCAGTGATTGGTGGTGAACCGTTTAGCATTGACAGTTACAGTGATGAAAGTGAACATGTTGTTTCCCCCCCACCGCCCCCAACTTACTCTGGGAAAGGGAAGGCACCTATGGGGAAAATTGGTGTTGCATGTGGGAAGGGAGTGAAGCGTAAACTTACGTCTCCTACACCAGGCCCTAGCAAGCATTTCCCACCACTTTCCCATTCCCCTAGCCCTATTGCCCTCACATCTTCTTCATCTTCTGCCGTGCCCTCTCCTCAGTCTACATCATCTGAGGAATATGAATTCCCAGAGCCTGCACAGCAAGGGAAGGCAGGCCGTGCAGGCCATGCAGGCAGGGTAAGCAGGGCAGGCCGGCCTAGAACAAAGGGGATGCATGGCAGTAGGAGGGCAAAGCTGGGTGATAAGCGAGGTGATAAGCGGGGAAGAAAGGGTTGGATTTCACCACACACCAGGTCAGTAACACCCTCCTGCCCCCCGCCCACCTCCCTCACCCTCGCCACCCCCCCACTCACCACCACCCCACTCACCCCCCTCCCGCTTACCTCCTGCCTCACCTCCTGCCTCACCCAGTGCCTCACCCATTGCCTCCACCTCAGCTCCTTCTCACGGGGAAACGAGTGCAATGCTGTTAGGACTCCATATTATATTTACAAATCATAATAGATAGATAGATAAATAGACAGATAGACAGCTCTATGCGAGCCTGGGAATGGGAAATGATCTTGCAAGTTACACTGAGGAAAAGCTGACGATAGATTACGAAGTAGCCAGTCAGGAGATGATGCAGTTAGTTTGTCAGCGAGATAGCAGGGGAACAAAGCCTCGTGACCATACACACACATACACACATACTCACACAGGCTTCCAGAACTTTCCAACTACAGTGAACACACGTGACACGACTCCTGTTTCACCAGAATTTAGGAAAGAGAGCTCAGAAGGAGACAGGCCATAGAACAGGCAGGTAGTAGGGAGAAGGGCTTAGCAACATGGAGAGAGAGAGCGAGAGAGCGAGACAGGAGGTAGCTCGCGGGACTCTACCTAACTTCACTCGTGTGTGAGAGACTTGTTAATATTTCCAAGACTAATAAAAATAGTCCCATACTATTCTTTACCTCTCCTGTCATTGCATGACAAATGGGAACCAAGATTATCAACGTACAAACAACTCAAGTATAACAACCGCTCGTCCACAAGTCTAATATATATAACTTCTCTACAAGTAACTACAAAGTTTTTTTTATGACATTTGGTAGCAGCGAACGTATACGAACCTCGTCTACGAATCAACAGTGAATTCCTACAAAATATCAAGATTGAAAACAAAAAAAATACCTCTCACAACCGACAACTCACAACCAGCTCCTGACAGTATTCTCTTCAACCCCCCCTCCGTCTCCCCGATCATCACGCTGATGTAGAGGTGAAGAGGTCACAGGACGCCTTGCAAGTAGTTTAACAAAGTACTGATACAAACAATCTTGCAATTTCTACGACGAACCAACGAACTACAACCATCTACAGTCAACTACTAGTAACAACTCTACGATGCATCTGTATAATCTTCTACACGCTCCTACAAGTAGCAGCAGTCTTCATCCCACAACGAGTAAATCACAAGAAAAAAGGACCAAGAATACATCAAGTAAGAAAAAACAAAACAAACAAACGAAGAGTGAGATACGACTCACAACTCACAACAACCAGACCTCACCCTCCTCTCTCTGCTACATCCACCCAACCTCCACCGCTGACGCAGGAGTGAAGAAGTCAAGACGACGAAGCAAATACCAAGTCCATATTCACAACTCATCTTACTCACTCGTCTTCACTCAAGTTACTCATCGCTACTCATTCACTCACCACAGCTACCAGTGTGGGAAGTCGACGTCATCATGCGTGCTTGCTGAAAAGACACCACGTCAGTCAACTCACCACCTGCACCATCACTAACACCATTCCCACCACGGTAAAAATTAGTGAGTTACATAGTTACTTCATTTATACATTACACAGTGATAGACAATAAGCTTCTGCACAAACATATAAAACGTGCTGTATAGTTGCAGCTTAAATACACATACTTCCTTCAGTTATCTGCTTAACTCAAACACTAAATAATCACCAACAATAAATATTCTACACTGTATATATTCATTCATTTATTATAACATTTATTTACTACCAACGAGTGTTACCATTTATACCTACATAAAATACGTGTTTCATACATACAGCTAAACATTATTACATCTACAAAGTAATAAAGAAAATATACCATCACAGTTACTCAGTGAGCGATTAAAAGAACTGTATTAAACATTTATTAATTATAGCTACCTAGTGGAAACAGATAAATTAAGTTATAAGGAAAACCAGAAAAAATATATATATGGCCAACACAAATGACGTTAGCAAGAATGAACATCTTCAACACAATCGTGAAGACAATGATTTCCACACAGTGCTGACACATATACTACCCACGATAGGTACAAGTGAACAACAAGTCAGTGTATATAGTTAATACTGTATATAGTGTATATATACTTTTTTTATATAAAATAACAAAATATGGGACTATATAATATAATTTTCAGTAATATCTGTGCAATATAAACTAAATCTTAAAAAAGGGTCCCAAGGGATTTAACCAGCAATTATGCAACCATGAACAACACAGAAAAAGCGTAGACAAACGAAGACAAACAAACTATAGAAAATCAATACAAAAAAAAAAAGAAGAAAGAAAGAAAGAAAAAGTAATAGAGTAAGATCACATATGTTAGGACTGCAATTATTACAATTATGTAACTACAAACGATAAGTAACAATTATGTAACGACAAACGATTGCATTATGTTACACTTGCTATAATTATGTAACTACAAACAATATGTACCATTTATGTAACAGTTGCATTAACAAGATGTAACTTTTATGTAACTTTAACAACAATTATGTAACTACAAACGATATGTAACAATTATGTAACGACAAACGATTGCATTATGTTACACTTGCTACAATTACGTAACTACAAACAATATGTACCATTTATGTAACAGTTGCATTAACAAGATGTAACTCTTATGTAACTTTAACTACAATTATGTAACTACAAACGATATGTAACAATTATGTAACGACAAACGATTGCATTATGTTACACTTGCTACAATTATGTAACTACAAACAATATGTACCATTTATGTAACAGTTGCATTAACAAGATGTAACTTTTATGTAACTTTAACTACAATTATAAGGCCAAGACACTTATGTAACAGTTGCATTAACAAAATGTAACTACAATTATAAGGTCAACACAATTATGCATTACCACAATATTATGTAACAATTCAAAAAATATTACAATTATGTATTACCACAATACTACTACAATATTATGTAACGTCATACCATTATACCACAATTCTGTATTACCAGAATCATCTTACAAGTTAGGTGAAATATTAGACATTACTAAAGGGATAACTCAATATGTAATGTGTAACCTAGCAGTATTGCCATTGCACAATTATATGCGTACGTCTGTTGTACATGCACGTCTTGCAAAGTGTTATACAACAACCATTGCATTTATTCAAATATGTATACAACTTGTTTAAAATGTAATATTACTGGATAATTGCTATTTACTATGAATATTATATGTATACAATATTATAATCAATATTATATACTAATAGATTAGCATGTCAATGATGATTGCTGTTGGAGGACCTCCAGTGGCGTGTACCGAGCATATGTTAGGACTCCATATTATATTTACAAATCATAATAGATAGATAGATAAATAGACAGATAGACAGCTCTATGCGAGCCTGGGAATGGGAAATGATCTTGCAAGTTACACTGAGGAAAAGCTGACGACAGATTACGAAGTAGCCAGTCAGGAGATGATGCAGTTAGTTTGTCAGCGAGATAGCAGGGGAACAAAGCCTCGTGACCATACACACACATACAACATACTCACACAGGCTTCAAGAACTTTCCAACCACAGTGAACACACGTGACACGACTCCTGTTTCACCAGAATTTAGGAAAGAGAGCTCAGAATGAGACAGGCTATAGAACAGGCAGGTAGTAGGGAGAAGGGCTTAGCAACATGGAGAGAGAGAGAGAGAGAGAGAGAAAGCGAGACAGGACGTAGCTCGCAGGACTCTACCTAACTTCACTCGTGTGTGAGAGACTTGTTAATATTTCCAAGACTAATAAAAATAGTCCCATACTATTCTTTACTTCTCCTGTCATTGCATGACAAGTGGGAACCAAGATTATCAACGTACAAACAACTCAAGTATAACAACCGCTCATCCACAAGTCTAATAGATAACTTCTCCACAAGTAATTACAAAGTGTTTTATGACAATGCGACCTGCCACTTCCACTGAACCATGCACCTGGAAAGTGGATGCATTTGTTTGGTCTGACGGTGCTGATTTTCAGCCACACAATCCGCCATTTGACATGACAAATGCGGGAATACAGCCTGCCTTCCCATGCAACGAAGGAGATGATTTTGTTGACTACTTCCTGGCCTTCATGGATGACGAAATCGTGCAGTTTGTCAGCGATGAGACCAATAGGTATGCAGCTCAGTGTGCAACAGAAGGGCTGGGACCTATTGGCTCACCAAAGCAAGTGTCGTGGTTGCCTGTCGGGATCAGAGCTGTATGTGTTCTTTGCACTTATGTTCTTGATGCCCCATATCAAGAGACATGAGTTAGAGGAGTACTGGCTGGTTGATGACATTACTTCTATCCCAACATTCGGGAAGTACATGTCACGAGATCGGTTCCGACAGCTGCTAGGATACCTGCACTTCGCTGACAGTGGAAACCCGTCCCAAACTGACCCTTTGTGGAAAGTGAGGAATTTTCTCAACAGGATTAGGGATCGATTTATGCGATTTTTCCGGCCTATGCAAAAAGTCGTCATAGATGAATCCCTGGTATTGTTCAGAGGACGTCTCAAATTCATGCAGTACATCCCCAGCAAACGCCTCCGCTTTGGGATAAAGTTCTTTCTGCTGTGTGACTGTGAGACGGGGTATATCCTTGATTTCGTGATCTACTCTGCAAGCACAATGGACATGAACAGGAAAGACCCCCTTGGCTTCTCTGGCTCCGTTGTAAAAGTGCTGATGGAGAGGTATTTTGGTGGGAATCATGTGCTGTACACAGACATTTATTATACAGCACCGAAACTCTCCAAATACCTGGCTGAACACGGCATTGGCACTGTTGGCACTGTACGGAGCCATAGGAAAGAGTGGCCAAGTTTCCCAGAAGCATCATCCTCATCCAAGGGAGATGTGCACCTGAAGAAGTCAGACAAGCTTCTGGCGATCAGGTGGCATGACAAGAAGGTCGTGAATATGATCAGCACCATCCACAAGGGGGAATTGCAGAGAACTGGGAAGGTCAGCTACAGGGCGGGAGAGCCAATCATGAAGCCCGATGCCGTCATTGACTACAATGTCAACATGAGACTTGTTGATAAGTCTGACATGATGATTGGTGAAATAGACTGTCTCAGGAGAAACACCCGATGGTACAGGAAGGCTTGCCTGCACATGCTCGATATGTGCATGCTCAACGCCTTCCTCCTCTACAAGACACAAGTCGGGGCCATTAGGCAACCATCCCTGAGACAGTTCTCCAAGACTGTCGTGCAGCAGCTGCTTGCACGATTTGGTCAGGTGACGGCATTGATCCCGAGGCGACACTCTGACGCACAACCTGACCGTCTTGAGTGCCGCAATTACATGAGCCAGCACCAGCTTGTGAAATTGCCTCTTACTGCAGGCGGCAGGTTGTCACAGGGCCGCTGCAGAGTATGTCATAACACCACATGGAGGCCTTGGACGAGAAAAATGAGCACACACCAGTGCCAGGAATGCCAAGTCGCTCTCTGTGTGACTCCGTGCTTTGCCAAGTACCACTCTCTGAGTAAATACTGAAAGTGACAGTGATATACAGTGATGCGACAGTGACGTGCTTTACCAATAATTGTATAATGGATAATGTAGTAATAAGGGATATTTTGCCTAGAAAACAATGTAAATATTGGCCAGTATAATAAGTGATATTGTAATAAGAGAATCTGCGGCACTGCTGTGATTCTGTGATGCGACAGTGACGTGCTTTACCAATAATTGTATAATATAGTAATAAGAGATATTTTACCTAGAAAATTATGTAAATATGGCCAGTATATAAGTGATATGGTAATAAGAAAATCTGCGGCACTTGTGTAATTCTGTGATGCGACAGTGTCGCAATATAGTAATAAGTGCAGTGTAAATATAATGTATATTGCCCAGATTATATGTAAAATAGTAATAGGAGTTAGAAATAATGAAAACATCGCCGTTAACCAAACGCCAGTGAGCGTGTGATGCTGCAGTGAAGTGCGGGCAATTACAGTGCCTTTTACCTACCTCAGTGAACACAGAGTGGGTGTTTATCGTATGTGCAGTGTTCATATATGTTTATAGTACTATTATCAGAGAGTGGTTGGCATTTGGTACTGGTGTGTGGGGTGTAAAATAGTGATTTTACACCCCTCACTTCTAACGGCACTGCCCGTCCTATGAAAGTCAACAAAGTCATGAAACCTACATCAATGCAAAGCTGAAGGTTAGTACTTTCTAATGGTACCTAATTTTTTTCTCTAGCTTTATTCTGTGCAGAGTTATTAAGGTTTAAAGGTTTGTTTACATTTGGCTGAAACCCCCGCGGGAGAGGACAGTCGGGGCAAAACAATGCCCGCGGTTAAAGGGTTAATAAAGGCATGTGCCACTGCATTAGCAGATTAGTCAAGCAATGGAGCTAAGATAATGAATGTAGAGAAATAATTGACTACCACTAATAGATAGACGAAGCCAGATTCTGTATGAGGCAGCTTCAGAAGATCAAGAGAGACAGTTTGCCAAGGCTTTGACGGTACTGGGTACTACAGTATAGATGCAGGTTGATGGGTTGTTCCCTTATGACGGGCACATGATAAATATGCATCGCAGTGCGCTTCTATATCCTTTCGCATAGCATGCCAGTAATATGACAGACGTGCTTGCCATAAGCTTTTGTCTTTGCCAGGGTGTGATGCGTGAAGGGTGTCATGGATTAAATGAAGGGCAGCAGGTATTAAGTCTGTTGGAATGACTAGTTGCTTAACATCGTGAGGAGGTACGTTGTTACCTATCAGTACTGAGTGTTTATAGAGTAATTTATTGTTGAGGAAGAATTCAGATGCAGAGACTGGTAACTTGGACAAGGAAGAATCATCGCCTGACTTTAGAAACTATATGACCTGTGACCATATAGGGTCCACATGCTGGAACTTCCACCATGTAGTGTGTCATAATTGAACGCCAAGTTTACATAGCAATCAGCTGAGACTGAGGCTACATGCCGCGAGAGGGCATCGGCTATGACAGTGGACTTCCCAGGAACGTATGCAAATGTCAGATTGTAGTCATTCACAGTGACTGCCCAACATGCAAGTCAACTGGTGACGTTACCTCGCCCAAACAGGTCACATAAGGGAAGATGGTGTGTTTGGATGTGAACAGGATAACCGTAGATGATGTTGCAGAAATGTTGTAGAGACCAGACCACGGCTAGAGCTTCCCAATGAGTTATGTTGTAATTCTTTTCTGCTGAGATGAACACACAGCTGGCATAGGCAATGACACGTTTCTTTCCTTGGGAGTTATTTTGCATGAGAACGGCACCTAGGCCTACTACGGAAGCATCAGTACAGAGAAGAAATGGTTTTCAATAATCAGGGAATGCCAAAACCGGGGCTTGTGCTAGGGCATTTTTCAGTGTTGTAAATGCGGTTGCTTGTTCAACAGCCCACACAAAAGGCACATCCTTCTTTAGCAGTTTTGTTAAAAGCGCAGCTATCTGGGTGTACCCTTTAATAAATCGGCGATAACAGCCAATAGGAACGAGGAAACTGCGTACTGCATCAGAGTTGGTTGGAGTAGGGAAGTTCATTACGGCTCTGACCTTGTCATCTGATGTATGAATTGCGTGAGCGTCGACAACATGTCCTAGGAATTGGAGTTTCTTGCGTAAGAAGTCACACTTTGACAGTTTGTTCTTAAGTCCAGCTTGTTTGAGTACAGTGAAAACTTTGGCCAATTTTTCTAAGTGTTCGTCTATTGAGTGACTAACGATTATGACATCGTCTAAATAAGCAAAGACTCAGTGACCAATCATGCTGGCGAACACTATATGAATTAGCTGCATGAACACCGATGGTGCATTTCTCAAGCCGAATGGAAGTCTACGGCATTGGTAATGCCCGGATGGGGTGCTGAAGGCAGTGATTGGACGAGATAATTCCTCCATTTCTAGTTGCCAGTAGCCAATCAAAAGATCTAGGGAGGAGAAAACACAATTGTTTTTGCCTAAGGATTCCAGCAAATTAGTGAGTACAGGCACTGGAAATCTGTCCGGGACAGTTAGTGCCTTCACGTGTCTGTAATCGATCACTGGTTGTAACTTACCACCTTTCTTTGGAACGAGAAATAGTGGGCTGTTCCACGGACTATCAGAGTATTCAATGACCTCATTGTCCAACATGTCCTGAATAAGACAATCAACTTGTTGACGCAGGCTGTGTGGTAAACGGTAGGCAGGTATATATACTGGCTTAGCTCCAGGCTGTAACGTAATTTGATACTTTACTAAGCTCGTTTTTCCCATATTCTCACTGGGTAGGGCTAGGACATCACGATAATCTCGCAAGAGATTAAGCAAGTGATTTCTGTATACTGGGTAATCACTCTGTTTCACATGAGATTCTAGATTAGATGGAATGTCGGTGGACTGAGTAGCTGAGCACACATCTGCGATAGAGTGGGAAATCTTGGCACACATGTATGGCCACTATGTATATCAAGAAGTCACCAATCTGTGTTCCCGTTCGTAGCTTAAGTGTGGCATTAGTAATGTTGGCTAAGTACAAGCAGCATAAACTATCCTCCAGCACTGTACTCAATGCCGACTCATAAGCTAAGCCATTCACACATGTCCCTGGTAAGGTTAGTACATCCACTCCTGCTTTCGCACCCACAACACGAACAGAGACTTTGTTAAATTTATGTGGTAACAAAATTGTGCACTGATTTGATACTGCACACCATGTCTCTGCATGTTGTAAAACATCATTCACACTATGTGAGGTAGTTAAATGAGACGTGTCTGAGTCGGCAAATGTGCCACTGTTAGAGGGGTTAATGGTGGAATCACGTAAGAGTGAATAACGGAGTTTATTTGTCAGAGTACCGGGTTTGGAAATTCCATGCTAGGTATTGGGAACCCATTGATATCTATGCTATGAGAAGCTGATATGAGGGTAATTGATTGTTGAGCCATTGTCAGAAGGCCAGTGAGAATATCTCCTGGATAATAAAGATCATTTGTTACCAGAAATTCGGCATCAAAGGGTGTTAAGGCTCTATTGTTGCAAAAGCAGTACCTTCATAAACACCGTCACCGTCTGTCAAATTGGACTTCTAAGATGACCTTCCCTTTGACCTGAAATTCTGAGTCATCCATACCGCATAGGCGAATGTCAGGCGGTTCGAGGAACCCAACTCTTTTAGTTGTTCCCCTACTGTTGTTTAGAGAGGAATTGGAAATCAAATTTACCATAGATCTGGTGTCCATGAAGAGAAAGCTTTGTATCCCTTCACTCCATCCTAGAATGACTAGGCCTAAAGAAGTTAAGCGTCCCACCTGGCGAATGGGGAGTTGATCTGTTACATTACTTTCAGGCACCAGCGGATCTTTCGCTACTAGGTTACATTTTTTCGATCCGAGCACTCCTCTTTCCTCAACTGATGACTCTTAAGGAAACGACACTCATCAGTGGAGTGAGTTGTACTATTCTTATGATATTTGCATGTAAAATGATGGAATCGCGAGGGTGAGTGCTGCCTTTCCCGTGAGCGAAATCGTCTTTGTTTGTGTACACAACTAGACCCTCCATGACCTTCATTACCGCAGTGCCAGCACATAATCGAGGGGTGCTTGCTTCGTCGCTCAGTAGATTTGTCATGACCACTAGACGGCAGTGTTGTGGCAAAGACCAGGCACCTCGAGACCAAGACCAAGACCAGACCCTCCGAGACCAAGACCAAGACCAGACCCTCCGAGACCAAGACCAAGACCAGACCCTCCGAGACCAAGACCAAGACCAGACCCTCCGAGACCAAGACCAAGACCAGACCCTCCGAGACCAAGACCAAGACCAGACCCTCCGAGACCAAGACCAGACCCTCCGAGACCAAGACCAAGACCAAGACCAGACTCTCCAAGACCAAGACCAAGACCAGACTCTCCAAGACCAAGACCAAGACCAAGACCAAGACCAGACCCTCCAAGACCAAGACCAAGACCAAGACCAAGACCAGACCCTCCAAGACCAAGACCAAGACCAAGACCAGACCCTCCAAGACCAAGACCAAGACCAGACCCTCCGAGACCAAGACCAAGACCAAGACCAGACCCTCCAAGACCAAGACCAAGACCATGTCAAGTGGGACCAAGATCAAGACCAAGACCACATCAAACTGGTCTCGAGACCAAGAACGGCCTCGAGACCTACAACACTAATATTTATTGACAGTACAGCACTGTATGGTGCACTGTGAATCGAATCAGCCGTGATTTTACTCCGTGTATGATCATAAAGTCCGACCTTCCCCACGCTGCAATGCACTTGTAATACTGGTCTCGACCTGGTCTTGAGTCAAAACTTCAAGACCTGAAGCTTCAAGACCAAGATCAAGACCAAGACCACATCAAGCAAGACCAAGATCAAGACCAAGACCACATCAAGCAAGACCAAGATCAAGACCAAGACCACATCCAACTGGTTTCGAAACCGGTCTCGAGACCTACAACACTGCTAGACGGTGATTGGCACTGTGAGAGAGACCGATTACTAGGTTTGCCTTTTGTAGTTGGCTGCAAACGAGAGGAATCAGATGAAGTAGTGCTGGTGTGTAGTACTCTCGTAGTACCACCCGCAGAGTGAGAGGCTGAGGTGTGAGAACGGGCCTGGCAAGTGAAGTCTGATCCCAACCTTTCTACTATGGCCTTTGAGATGTTAACTATTTTGTCTCTGGGGTTAAAGCCAAGTTGTAGTGCTATTTGTTTCTGGTGGTCTGTAAGCCAATTAATAAATCTAAGGTAACCCCACAAATCTGCAAAATAGTTTAGTGAAACCATAAGCTCTCCATTAACCCCTTAACTGTGGGGCATCACTTTCGTGACGCTCAGGAGCAAGGGATCATACCGCAGGACGTCACTTTTGTGATTCTGTGTTATTTTGAATTTGCCCGTGCTTTCAAGTGGTGGCTTGTATCATCTATCAGTACTACCAGTGTCCAGCTATACTCAGTTCTGCTAATGTCACCTGTACTCCTATCCATTATTGACAATTTAGCCATTTTTCTCCTGTCCTTGACTCCCCTCTTTACCTCCCCTTCATTACCCTCTCCTCCCACCTGACCAGCTGCGCTGCGCTACACAAATCCTGGACGGATTTTTCCACTCATTCTATCCATTGAAATGTGCCCTTTGCCCTATTCTTATAGGTACCAAATAATATATAAAAGAAAGAGAAAAGGTAATTGATACTGCCATACATCTGGAATGGGCTAATCATCACCTGGCAACACCTCACTTGCACTCGTTCGCTAATTTTCCCTGTTTATTTCCCCTTGAAATATGCCGTATGATCTGTTCTTATAATAAAAATATATGTATATAAGAAAGGAAGGGAGAAGCCTAAGTGATGTTTACATTCACCTGGAACTACCTAGTTCATTATGTATTGTCTAGATTTCCTGTCAATCATTTCATAGCGTATATATTAGCAGCTGTCACCACGCTGACATTGGCAACCCTTCACTGCCCCTAGGCCACAGCATTCAGTTAACTGTCGTCTTTCAAGGTGAAACCATGTCGGATTCGCGCCTGTCCAATTCTGCCGCTTTTTAGCCCCATGCAAAGGGCCCTGTGACCTCTACCCCTGTTAAACCTTGTGTGGGAAAGGGTAAAGGGCTAAGTGACTGCTGTGGAACGTGAACTAGCTAATTTATCAATGATAATGATGGACAGTGACTACGATCTTTCTGGTGACTCTAAAACAGTGCAAGTGGAAATGTAAATAATGTGTAAATAATGTGTAAACAGCAATTGAAAGTAATGAATGTAAATATAACTGAACAGTGGAAAACAGTTTTATAAGTTACTGCAAGTGACAGTGCATAACATAGTGTAAATAAAATAGAAATGTTAATAATGTAAATAAAATAGATGATGTAAATAGAAATGTAAGTAAGTAGTAATATAAGAATAAGAGTATATATACTAGGAGTAATGAAAGTGAAAGTTTCACTCTAGCATGTATGAATACTGGGAGTAATGAAAGTGAAAGTGACAGCTTCACTCTCTACACTAGTTTACAGAACGAGAAAGTGAATACCTGGAGTGAAAATAAACTACTAGTACTGAAAGAAATTTATAGATAAATATTGTATATATAAATAAGTGTAACAAAGTACTAGAAATATAAAGTATGAGTGTGTTTATAAATAATAAATGACAGCTCTGCCTCAGAATACCATCAGCGAACCAGCACAGGAGGAAAGCTCGTATGCGCTCGTAATTTACTTTGGTTTCACAGTGTTTTTTTTGGAATATGGATTCCAAACTACTTGAAACGCATAGAATAATGTTTGTAATTATGATATCAGGCAGTAGTAACCATATTATGGGGTATCGGGAAGTGTGAAGTGGAGACTTCATTACCCAACTTCAGAAGTCTCCACAAGTCCTACGGTAGACGACAAAAGCTCAACAAACATCCCAGAAGAAAGCTGAAGGTGTGTGCCATATGCTCATTTAATTATAATATTCTAGGGGCAATAACTGATTTTTGGCAAATATTTTTAAAAAGTCAGTCGGAGCATGAATATCTCCGCGGGACACGCACAGCACACTCCCAACAACTCCGCGGTTAAGGGGTTAACCTTGCCTACCCATTGAGTACCACAGAACATTTGGTGCATCTCGGAACTCGTCGCCTTCATGGTAGTGGCTGCCTCAGTTACCTTTGCATGTTGAGATGGTACCTTCATGTCTTCCTCCATTTGCTTAACCCAAGATGTCCCGTCAACGTATGGGTACGTTGCAACAATTTGCATTTGCCAGTCCCTTCGATGTACTGGTACGTTTTGCAATTGCAAGGTCCCTAATTTGCACAATTTAAAATTTTCGTGCGTGATTTTTCATACGTATACATGGGACACCTTCCTCTATTCCTCTACAAGATGTCAAACCAGGGACAATGCCTTACACCACATAACCTTCCCCCTCCCCCCGCATGCCATTGTCTTGGCAATTCACCTGTTACCAGTGACCTGGCCAATAAAGACATTCAGGGCCAGAGTGATTCCCCAATCGATGACAATGTGGAGGACAAAGTTTACATAGCATTAGAGGAAGAAACAGTCAGAAATGATGATCAGGTAATGTGGCAAAAGGTCAGGAATGGTGATGAGTTAGTGAGTGAACCAATGCTTATAATGCCTATATTACTGTTTGAAAACCAATATACTCTCATACTACATATAAATTCGTACCAAATAAATAATTAAATACCGTTTAGGAGTGGTGTGGAATAGTTATCCTCCCATAGAACTCGTTTTTTTTGCAGGCAGCCTGATAGAAAACCCTGTAAGGTAAGGAGGTACTCCTACCTGTATCGAGTATTTTAAACCTCAGGTGAGCGATTTCTCTATGAATTTTCGATGTTTCTCACCAAAAGCGGAGGTTTTTGCAAAAAAAAAAAAAAAATCCAAAAATGGTCAGGACTGGGGGGTGTTAGAGGTACGAAAGTGGTCAGGACGTGATGGGTTAAGAAGGTTTGTCAACCCTAAGAGAGATGCAGCATTGGAATGTTGACAACAAAGTTGAATTAACTGTTGATGACAGGCATCAAACATTTGGTGATCTTCGATGTGCCCCGCATGAATAGCGGTTCCTATTAGTGACCAGCCTTGATGTAGTCGACCCATTAGATTAAAAACTTTTAAAGGTTCAGTTGTGATTAGCCGATTACGAATGTCATTTTTGGCCTCTCTGAGAGCGCCACCATCGTAGGAAGAGGGTGAGACTGCAAAGGTGAGGAAGTAGGCACAGTAGTAAACTGGGATGGTGCGTGAGAAGGAAGTGTCGTGGAGGTAGTGGTGTATATCGTGGTTAGTGGTGGTGTATGTAGAAGGTGAGGACAAAGGCTGTGGAGAAGGATAAGTGACTTCAAGAGAATCAGTTGGGGAAGATGATAGAGCATCTGGTGTCCATGTATCTGGATTTAGGGTAGGAGTAGTAGGGTTAATATGGGTGGTAGTAGGTGTGGTAGGAGTAACAGGAGTAGTCGTAGTACCAGCAGATAGTGAACATACAGTATGTTTACTATAAGATCTGCCACTACGAAGATACGTTACACTATTATCACACACAGGATCATCTGTTTCACCATCAGATTCAACTGGGGAGAGATCTACCCTTTTAAAATAGGTCATTAATAGAATAGGAAGCAACTAAATGAAAATAAATGAACAAATGGATGAATAAATGGAAGAATGAATAAATGAAAATATTTATAATATATGAAGAAATGATTTATATACAATGAAAATGAGTGAAAATGAGTGCGTTATTTGCAGCTGAGTATGAATATAATTGGGAGAAAATGGGATGAAGCAGGAGTGAGTGAACTAGAAATTCTGAATGAATGAAAAATGAAGGGCAAAAAATGCAATGAATGGATAGTAGTAAATGATGAAAATATCACAATCTATACAGACAGCCTGCCATCTCTGTAGAAAGGAATCGATTAATGTGATGGGATGAGAAAATACATGAAAATGCACATAGAACAATACTTGTAGTAACTTGTGTTCACTGCGGTAAGTGCGTGTCGAGTGAGCCTCTCGGTCCACGGGTGTCTCCTCCTCTCGACAGAGTTGATTGGGCGAAGATAGTGGTGACGTAACTGGGCAGCAGCCAAGCAATGGACAGAGCGAGAAGCTGATAAGAGCGAGAGGTTGTGACGTAGCTTGTTGTGAGTGGCCACGCTCCCTGGGTGACGTCGGGGCTGTGTGGTAAGTGGGGGGACGATGACGTAACGGCGTTGGGCGGTGGTTGGGGGCTACTTCCTGGAGTGGGGTTTTGGTTGGAGTTTATGGGGGCTAAAACTAACCCCGTACAGCGTGATAATATAACAGGTCACACAGGACTGGCAGGTGAAGGCAGGTAGTGAGGGCAGTGGTGAAGGCTTACATGGCTGTGGTGGTGGGTTGAGTGTTGGTGTGGAGGAAAGTCCCAAAACTACACCGAAACTGCAAGGATGATTCCGTAACCATGGAAGACCCACACCAAGACTGCAAAAGGGGCTGGAGGCTGGAATGAAGCAAAGAACAGCCTGGGAAAGTGGACAATACAGCCGATATTGGCCGTAGAATACGTGGAATCACTTCTTATCCCACTCGCTTTCCACCAAACGTTAAAAATGTTAGGTCCCCGTGATGTCAGTCGTAGATGAATTCAAAATCCTGGAGTGGTTTTCGGATAATATATTAAGTACTGCCTTATAATCTCCACACAGTTGTATGAAGACCAACCTTACACCTCCCCAGGCCGTTGCTAACTGCTCATTCTCACCAGCTAGGGCTGTGGTGCAGCCTTAAACTCAGGGTTTGGCAAAATTTGAATCAGGCCAGACCTTAGTAAGCAATCAGTGGCACCCTGCTTAGATCACACAATACACTTACATGCTACACTTACAGACTACATATTATTACAGATGTTTACAACAGTAGCAGAAACCCCCAGACAGTGACCTCTGGGATCCCCCGAACAGGCAAAATGCGAGCATAGCTGACGGCTAAGGGTAAGTGAAGTCCACAACCTGAAATCGCTGTGGAGTCATGGTGAAAAGTCCAAGTCCTATGACCGCTTCCTGTTGAGAGGGGTAATTACTGATTTTAGACAGAGATCGTGCCAGATTTGCTTGTAACACTGTGAAATATGCACGGTTTAAGGGGGATAACCACTGACTCCACCTAAGGAATGCTTCTTTATGACGTTCACATTGCTAGTTTCAGCAGAGGTTTCCCACACTGCGAGTGTTCTTAATTAGTAGCCACAGAGTAACTTCATTTTATTGTCTCGGTAATGGACAGAGGAGTAGATATAGAGGGTACTAAAATATCTTGAAATAATAATAAAATTGATATATGAGCACTGTCCACAACACTGACTTGCCTCCCTGTACGACATGCCAATCTTGCCTATCCGGAGACCGTCACTGGTCAGCAAGCCTCAGCGACGGTCAGCTGATCGAGCAAACTCGACCCTGTGATGCAGTGATTTTTAGAGTATTTGGTATGAATAATTAACTAAAATTGTCGTGACAACATACATTGCTGTTGATAAGCTGTGGTCTCACATTCACATGAACACATAACTTCAATGAAAAACTCCAAATTCACTAAAAGAAAAAAAAATAAAGTTGTATTTACGTGAAATTAGTAGCCTTGGCAACGGTCTCTATAAGCTGGTTTTCAACATTATATCTGATTACATTTTTCTCTCCTGGATGGTCCGGGGCATCCGCTGTCTCTGTTTCCTCAGTGTGATCAACAACTCGTGACACCAACAATCGCGACCAGTGTGAGCCTCGACAAAAAGAAAATACGTGAATAAACATGGTATTATGTCTGACTAAGGCGGTCCTATTCAGTATCTGTAATAATGTGTATCTGTTATGTTCATATACCAGTACACCATTCCTGTATGAGACAGCCTTAGGATGTATTCAATATGGACGGTGGGTGTTAGCGCCGAAGTGGTGACATGTGGAGGTGTAGGAGGACTACTGGGCCTTGGGATAGGCAACTGCCCCCGAGAAATAGGGCCTGAAGCCTTTGCCCAGAGTCGGACATATTAAAAACAAATATGCAAGACTACGACTTATGTTATAAATTTATTCGACTAAAATGGAATTGTTGATAGTTTGGTGAATCCTTTCTTGGGAGACCAGGAAGCAACAGCCTGTAGCTGAGTGTGTGGAGAACTGAAAGGCTGGTTCACGTACAGTTTTACTCTGAAATATATGATTTTGTGAATCTGACTAAAGAGATTACTTTTATACGTCAGACTTACACACGAAACACAGATACATGCAGCTACAAATAAGACTGACTCTTTTAATGAATGCAGATCAGAATGAAAAGGAAAAAAAGGAATAAAATACCTAACTCATTCACACAGCTGGCTCCTTTCCTGATGACATAAAAAAAAAAAAAAAAAAAGGCGTCCTGTGTCACTGCTTGTCTTAATTTTCATTATATCAGCAACATTTCTGACCCTTCTTCCATCTGTCTACTGATCACAGGTTCTCTTCCTCAAATTTTCTTCGTGCTTTCCTCTTTCATGTTTCATACGGTATTCACAGCGCCTCTGTACATTCCCTATTCACATAATATCAAAATCCTTTACTTCATTCATCATTCATCATCCAATCCTACGTTGCCTGACGAGAAGAGTAGGAGCCCGTGTTTAGGAAAGTTGGTCCTAATATTAAAGATGAAAGTGACCAGCCTCTTTCATCCCTGAATGGCATTATCTGAGCAATAAACCCCAGCCACCTCTTGGTATCTTGGCCTGCTCAATCCGATTGGATCACCGAAATTACCCACCAAACCACCAGGCGCCAAATTTGTTTATATGGTTACTATCCAGCGTAGTAAATGTTTTCCTGGTTTACAGGAAACCATCTGGCTTGTCACTCAGTGTAGAGTTAACCACAGGCAGAAGGAAGAGGAAAGAATGAAGGAAAGAAAGACAGAAGAGGAAGTGTAAAAGTCACCCATAGGCAGAAGGACAAGGAAAGAATGAAGGATAGACAGAAGAGGATGGAAGGAAAGAAGGATGGACGAGAGGGAAGGGCAGATACCCGAGAGCAGCACTACATCGAGTGAGTGTATGGTGAGTGCCCCCATCTACCACATAGTTCCTTTAATAATCTTTTTAATAATCTGACATTTCGACACCCTACTGGCAACTATCCTACCTATATATGCTAGTGACATATCCACAACGTTAATATCTAAATTACTTACGGACTGGCTGTCTTGTAACATGGATAACATTCCTTCATTCCTCCTCCTTCTGAAACCACAATTTTAAGGGATCATAATGGTTGCAGATCTTTTGGCTTCCCTCTTCTTTTACAGATCCCCGTGATGTATATAAAGTACATTTTTTTTTTATTTCTAATCACAGATTAGTTCTCGCCTGTGGCGGGGGGGACACAATCTGGCAGCACTTTGGGGTGGTACTACAATTTTGCGGCCAAGTTGTGTTAGGAAGAATAATGTCACCGTATTCTCTGCGTGTCGTAAAAGTCGACTAGAAGGGGCGGGGTGAGGCGACAAGGGACCCCCTCCTTTGTTTTTTAGTTCCTAACAAGAGACAGGCCAGAGAAAGGGTTGGGGTACTGAGTTATCCTCGTACTCTGAAGATTGGGTCAATGAATGTGCGTGGATGTATAAGATTGAGGCTAAAAGGGAGGAGATTGGGAGAATGTTTGTGAGAAGAAAGTTGGATGTGTTAGCTTTGAGTGAAACGAAAATGAAAGGGAAGGGTGAGTCTGTGTTTGGAAGTGTGAATGGAAGATTGTCAGGTGCTGATAGAGGAAGGGGAAGAGAAGGTGTGACCTTGTTAGTGAGTCCGGAAGTACAGCAGTGTGTGATTGAAGGCAAGGAGGTGTCATCGAGACTTATGTGGGTGAAAGCGAAATTTGAATGAGTTGTGGGTGTTTGTGAGTGCATATGGAACTGGTAGTGAAAGAGATGGAATGATGTTGATGAGTGTTTGCAGAGTTTTGGATTGAATGTGAATGTGGTAATGATGGGAGAACTGAATGCTAGCGTGGGAAACGTAGCAGTTGAAGGTGTAGTTGGTATGCATGGTGTGCCTGGAAGAAAGGAAAATGGGGAACGAATGATAGGGATGTGCACTGAGCGAGAGATGGTGATTGGAAATACCTTGTTTGAGAAGAAAGATATTATATGTATACATGGGTGAGACAGGAGGGTGGAAGGGTTGTTCATAGAGCATTGATGGACTATGTGGTTGTGTCCAGGAACATAATAGGAAGATTGTTGGATGTGAGAGTTCTAGTGGAGGGAAAGTTAAGAGTAGGTAAGAGATGGGTGAGAGCTAGGAGAGTTAGGTGTGGCAGGGTTGTTTTGAAAGTAAGTTGGATAAGACAGAAAATGATAAAGCATCAGGAGAATTTGAAAGATGAGTGGAATGCAGTAAAAGATCAGGAAAATGGCAGTGTGAAGGAGGAATGGCAGTTGTTTAAGAGTGCTGTGGTGGTGCATGTGGAAGAGGTGTGTGGTGTGAGACGTGTGGGTGGTGGTGTTAGAAAAGGAAGTGAATGGTGGTGCGAGGAAGTATGGCTGTGGCTGAGAAGAGACGTGCATATGAAGTATTGCTGCAGAGGAAGGATGAGGTGTCATATGAGAGGTATAAGGAAAAGGGGAATAGGGTGAGAAGGGCTGTGCGTGATGCTAAAATGGCAGCAAATGAGGGGTGGGGTAGGCGGTTGACTGAGAATTTTCAACTGAATAAGAAAACGTTTCGGAAGGAGGTGAAAAGGGTGCGAAGGGGAGAGGCTGGGAAGGTAGAGCGAGTAAAAGCAGAGGATGGAAGGATGTTAACTGAGATGGATTCAGTAAGGAAGAGATGGGCAGAGTATTTTGAAAAGATTGTTACATGTAGAGGAGGAAAGGGTGGCTGAGATTGTGGCAGATGGAAGGGTGCAAGGAATAAATGTGTTGGGAGAGTTGATCGTGAAGGAGGAAGTGCAGGAGGCAGTAAAGGAGATGAAAACAGGGAAAGCTGCAGGTATGGATGGGTGCGTTGTGGAATGCTTGAAAGGATGTGGAGCGACTATTATTGACTGGTTAGTAAGACTGTTGAATGTGTGCTTTGTGAAAGGTATGGTGCCAGTTGACTGGGCAAGTGCTTGTGTGGTCCCGTTGTATAAAGGCAAGGGTGATAAGTATGAATGTACTAGCTTTAGGGGTATAAGTTTGCTGAGTGTTGTAGGTAAGGTGTATGGTGGAGTGTTAATTAAGAGAGTTAGAGAGGGTACAGAGGGAGTGATTGGTGATGAGCAGTGTGGCTTTGGGAGAGGGAAGGGATGCGTGGATCTGGCGTTTGCTGTGAGAAAGTGTGTGAAAAGTATTTAGCAAAAGGGAAGGATGTGTTTTGGGCGTTCATGGATTTAAAGAAAGTGTATGATAAAATTGATAGGGAGGCTTTGTGGACTGTTTTATGATTGTATGGACTTGATGGTAGGTTACTAAAAGGGGTGAAAAGTTTTTATGTAAATAGTAGAACTTGTGTATGAGCAGGAAGTACTGTGAGTAATTGGTTTCCTGTGAGAGTGGGGCTGTGGCAGGGATGTGTGATGTCGCCTTGGTTGTTTAATATTTACAGTATATGGATCGTGTTGTAGGAGAGGTGAATGCAAGAGTTTTAGGTGAGGGTCCGAGTCTGTGAGTGTTGATGGTAAAGAGTAGAATCCGAAGCAGCTGCTGTTTACAGTTGATACTGCACTTGTGGCTGATTCAGAGGAGAGATTGAGACAGTTAGTAGAAGAGTTTGCAAGGATGTGTGAAAGGAGGAAATTAAAAGTAAATGAGAATATGAGTAAAGTGATGAAGTGTACGAGGTCGGTAGATGGTAGGAGGATGATTATAGTTTTGAACGGGTAAGTTGCTTGAGGAGGTAGAGTGTTTTAAGTATTTAGGGTCACATGTTGCTGTGGATGGAAGAATAGATGCAGAAGTGAAGTTTAGAATGAATGAAGTAGGAAAGGTGCGGAGAGGAATGAAAAAAGTGTTTAGATGTCGTTCACATAGAATGGATGTAAAAAGAAAACTGTATGAGGGTGTTGTGGTACCGATTATGTTATATAGGGCTGAAACATAGAATATTGGTGTAGCAGAAAGGAAAACTTGAATGTAATGGAGATGAGGTGTCTGAGGAGTATGTGTGGAGCGGCGCGTATGAATCGAGTGTAGCGGACAATCAAATCTTGATGTTGTCGTGACACTCCTTTATTACCGCTGCCCAGCTCGTACAATTGATACACAAGTCTACACTGTTTGAGGGCTGGAGGTCGTCTGCCCGCCTCGGTCTTGCTGGCCGTCCCTCCTCACCTTCCTCTAACTGCATCCCTCTCTCCAACCATTGACATCACAGAGGCCTAAACTAGCTGGTCAACACCCTTGCACACACACACGCACACACACATGCACACACACACACACACACACGCACACACCATTGACAAATACATAGATAACATAACATTGACAAATACATACCATTGACAAATACATAGATAACATGACATTACACTCCATCCTGATCTGCAAGATCATAACCAAATCGAAGCGGTGGGCGTCGTATGAGTGTGCTTCGTCGAAGTACTGCCTTTGTTTCTGTCACTGTTGGGCTGGACTCATCTGACACTGTCCACTGGTGCGATTGCGGATGTTGAGCTTGTACATCGATGTACAGTGGGTGATCAATACCAGCCTCATGCACGTCTGGCTGGCTGCCCCGATCCAGTGAGGTGCTGCTGCGGTGCCTCACATCCCTCACGTGCCATGGGACACCATCAACATCCACCAACTGCAGAGAGTTGACCCTAGTGATGACACCAGGCTGCGACACCGAAGTGCAGTGATCACCACACTTCCTGATCCAAACAGCATCATCCACTGCATACCACATGCCTTTGTCACCATCAGGCATTGTGTCAATGATGAGCCATTCCTGGGTAGGTCGTACAGTCTCACACCTTGTAGCTGTACACACCATTCGCAGGGGCTTCCGTCACTGATGTTCCATCTCGGGGTGTGATTATACAGGTGGACTGCTTCAGCGATGGAGCATTGTTTCCTGGCAGTGATCACCTTCACTGTGCAGTGGTTTCGTTCAACAATGCCATTGCCACTTGGTGCATATGCCACCCTAAAGCATAGTAACACGCTTCAACGTGTGACAAAGGCTGCGAATCGCTCCCCATGGAAGATGGTGTCATTATCGCAGAGCAGTTTGACAGGTGCTCCTCGCTCATAGAACACCTCTTCTAACTGGCAAGTGATGGTGTCTCCATCTGGGTGTCGCAGCTGCTGCCATATGCCAAATCGGGATGGCCCACAGTTGACGATTGTCAGATAGGCATGACCACTGTTGTAATGCTAGGTGAAAAAGGCCTGACTCCTCAGTCCTAAAGCACCTAAAGTGTAACGGGGTCATCTTTCGAGACTGGAGCTTAGTGCAATAAAAGAGAGGCAGGACACAAAATCTTCAGGCAATAACCTTTTACACGTATATTACCACAGTCAGACACAGGATAAAAGCAGCAGATATTACAACACAATATGTGACACAGAAATAAAACCTTAACTAGGATATTAGTATCTTGCAGGATACTGACTTAACCAATACGGTTGCCAATACAGAAAGTCTAGTGAACAGGTGTACAGGGAACACGGGCGCGCGTGGGAGCACAGGAAGAGGGAGTTCACATGGGGGGGAGGAGGGGAAGGACTCGTGATAACCCAGAACAGAGTTATAGTAATATTGGGAAAGGATAAGTATTATTAATTCACTCTTAGTATCACCTGATAGCAAAGGGTTTTTGACATTTGATTCTATCTCTCGTTTACATTACGTTAGCTGTGGGGAGGGGATTTTGTAGGAAGCGAGGGAGTAGGGGGACACTAGATATTCACTGTGTTTACGGTAATATAAAAGGGAGGATATTACTCTCACTTCTCTATTGTTTTCTAGTAACATGGGACATAGGTATATTTTCACTACAGAGAATTCTTCAGGGGAAGAGTCTTACTGGTTTCCGATAAGGGCGTCACTTATGAGTCGGATTCCTCAGAACTCACTCACTGTACTCGTTCTTTCTCATTCGCCCGTGATTTCACTCACCCCGACATTTGACATACATTGAGTCACCATATCACTGTAACCTGTTTTCTAGGGCAACGTCACACTTAACATAATTTCACTTCACTAGTTCTGAGGCAATACCACACTTGACATAATTCACTCATGTCATGGGGGCAGCGGGGAGACACGCCGGCATCTATTCTGCTGGACTAGGGGCACTGCCAAGGGAGGGCGTGCCGAGAGGGCATGGGACGGCTCCCAGGGGCGTCCTCTCGCGTCCAGGGCTGCATGTGGCACAGGAGCCCATAGTCTCCGGGCTAGGTTTAGGGGTGTGGCCCACAGGACTTGGGCCAAACAGGTCCAGAAGTCTCTGGCTCAGGTTTCGGCCAGAGGTGGAGGTTTTTCACTGTCTCTTGGGCGTGGAGAGGTTGCGCCCGGGGGTTCTGGGGAGGGCCTGGGGAGACTGAGGGCTGCAGTCCCCAGAATCAAGAGGCGCCGTCAGGTAGGGGCTGCGGCACGGTCCTGCACTAGGACCCGACAGGTAAGTCTTCTCCAGGGCCAGGCATAGAGATCGGAGGCCAGGGGAAGTCGTTAGGCCTCGCGGGGTCTCTCTGGTGCTGGGGAGCCGGGCGCCTGTCTCACGCAGGGGCGATGACGACACCTCCTTTTGGCCGTGGGGCCCGGCAATAGGCCGTGGCTGTGTGGGGGAGTCAGCACGCCTCTGGTCACCTCTCAAGCGACCATTGGCCTTTCTCTTCTGCAGGAGGGGGGAGCATCAGTAGGCCGTCTCAGGGGCAGTGCCTTTGGAGTGGCAATTGGCTGTGTCCTTCGGCAGGAGGGAAGAGCGGCAATTGGCCGTCTCAGAGGCAGCACCTTCAGAGCGGCAATAGGCTGTCTCCTTCGGCAGGAGGGGTGAGCGGCAATAGGCCGTCTCCTTCGGCAGGAGGGGTGAGCGGCAATCGGCCGTCTCAGGGGGAGCACCTCCAGAACGGCAATAGGCCGTCTCCTTCGGCAGGAGGGAGGAGCGGCAATCGGCCATCTCGGGGGCAGCACCTCCAGAGTGGCAATAGGCTGTCTCCTTCAGCAGGAGGGAAGAGCGGCAATTGGCCATCTCAGGGGCAGCACCTTCAGAGCAGCAATAGGCCATCTTCTTCGGCAGGAGGAGTGAGCGGCAATAGGCCGTCTCAGGGGCAGCGCTTCCAGAGCGGCAATAGGCCGTCTCCTTCAGCAGGAGGGATGAGCGGCAATAGGCCGTCTCAGGGGCAGCGCCTTCAGAGCGGCAATAGGCCGTCTCCTTCAGCAGGAGGGATGAGCGGCAATAGGCCATCTCCTGGGGCAGAAGAGATGAGCGGCAATAGGCTGTCTCGGAGGAAACACCTTCAGTGCGACACTTGGCTGACTGACGAAGGCAGGAGCGGCAATTGGCCGTCTCCAGAAAGGCGCTGTCAGGAACTGAAATATCAGCTCCACCCCAGTCCGATCTGGCAGTCCCACTCCTCAAAGGTAGTGTCCTCCTTCTGCTAGGGTGATAGTGCGACGGTTGGGTGTTATAAGGGCGCACCGCCTGGGCTGGCTTATGCCATTGTTGTATTGGGTCCCCTAGTGTGGGTGTGGCTACTCCGTAGGGTCCGAGTAGTGGTGTTGGTGTGTTTCTGGGGGCACTGCGCTGTTCTTCTCTCACTGCGGTTCTGGGGGCACTACACTGTTTCTCTCTCACCGTGTTTCTGGGTGCACTATGCTGTTTTTCCCTCACCTCATTTCCGGGGGCACTGTCTTGCAAGCCACGCATTTCAATTGTGATGGATGATGTCTATAGCCAAACGGTACCATGTTCCTGTAACACCCAATGACCCATGCTGCCACTTCACTGGAGCTGGGCCAATGGCTTGGCACACATCACACTGCTTCACAACTTCACGCACCTCAGCCTGTGTCACCAGTCGAGAGATCTCTCGGCGCACAAAAAAATGTGCACCGGATGCCAGAATGACCAGTGCGTACATGGACGTCAGCAATTCTAGGTTCAGCGGTGTCTTGCTCGTCCATTGCTGCTGCACCAGCTACCAGTCTGTCATTCCACACCCACTCCTCTGGGACATCAGCATGATTTTCTGTAGACCGGACAAGCCTCACGGACAACGTCAGTCCCAACTCACTCAGCAGTTGGCAAATGATTTCAACTTGACGGCGAATCAACATCTCTCCGTGAGCCTTCGTTCAAAATCATGCACGACTACTCAGTGCATCGTCAATCCAACAATATACTGTGGCAGAGTCTGTCTGTAACTAAATGTTCTTCATACCTCAAGCGATTGCCTAGTTCATTCCACAGACTGCTGCATCCAGCTCCGCCATGTTGATGTGTGAGCTGTCATCCTGCCACAGCCTGCATGCGTCTTCAATATTACCACCATGTGGCATCTCTAAAACAACTCCAGCAGCTAGAGCTCTGGAGTCTGTCCACATGACTGCCCGGCCGCCATACACACACCAGAGGCCACGACACGGATCTTCCCTGACCAGCAGTGCCACCACATACTCCATCTGTTGAAGCAGTAGCGCTGGTCTCGTACCATCACTGTCTGAAACGGCCACAGTTGCTGATCGACACACACCTGCAGATAAGCCTTGAGTAGGTCCAGAACAGCCACATTACCTCCGTGTCAGCGTCACTTGTGCATCTGATCAGCACATATGCCGCTATCAGCAGTAAAAGCAGTTACATAGTTGTTTAGCTCGTGGTAGTCTAGCACTGCCTGTACTTGACTGCCGTTATTCTGATGAACAGCCATGAGCGGCACAAGCCCTCATGGCACCCTATGTTGCTGTTCATAGTAGGGTACTAACCAGCCATTCTTGATCCATGACTCCAGTTCCTGGTCAAACTCCTGGTGCATGGACGGGGATATGTTGTACTGCGCCACAGTATTATTCAGGCAATCAGGTGCTGCTCCATTCGTTCATTTCCATGACACCGTTCACGTTCGGTGCCTTACATCAAATCTTACACTGAAATCAGGCGCATCCACTGCCAGAGGTGTCAGAGTCGATGATACAGCTCCACACAACCACCCTGTGCTACAGAATTGGACTTCTGATGGAGACTTCACCATGATGCCGCCAAGTACTGAGATGCCAGTGATGCTGAGCACAACACCCACACCCAAAGGCTGCTCACGCACCACTAGCACGTGCACCCGGGCGCTCTGGCCATCAGGAGTTTCCACTGTCACACTGCCTGTCCCGGTGCGCCGGAAAAAATCTCCACTAATCATTGTGATGCTGGTCATCTGCAGGTGACACTGCATGCAACAAGGGGCATGTACTATGGTGTCTGAGCAACCAGTGTCGACAAGAACTTGGCACTGCCACCCATCAACAAGCAACTGCACCACAGGAAGAGCACCACTTACTGGCTTCCAAGAGAGGATGCTGGCGCTGATGCGGCCCCTCCAACGTCGTGTCCCATCTGAGGACATGCAGCAGCAAAATGTCCTGGCTGGCCACAGGTCCAGCAACGATGAAGGCGACGTGCTCTCCCAGGCAGTTGCGCCCGCATTTGGTCTCACACTGGTGCCGAAATCCCAGCATCAGCCACACACATTCATCACTAAGAATGGCGCGAGCCCGTGCCAACACGCTGTTTAAATCCAGTCCCACAGCTCTTGAACCAGCGCAAATAGCACGACGAATATCATCTTGTAGTCCTGACACGAGCGCACATGCCAGAGTATGGTCAGACATGCCCCCAAATAAAGTAGACAGCCATCGGAGGTCAGCCAGGAAGACGTCAACTGACTCACTTCCTTGTAGCCAATGTGCAGTAAAAGCTTCATATGCTGCATGTTGATCTAGGGCGAATGCTGCATACAGTGCTTTCTTCACCTCTGTCAGTGAACAGCAGCTGGCAACTGGCAATTGTGACCACACAGCAAATGCCCTACCTGTCAGTCATAGTGGCAGAACTGATTCGAGGACAACCCCATGGAGCTGACACATCTCCGCCCGTGTGACCCACTCCACAATGTCCGTAGAGCCATCATACTCCGGAATCAGGTGAGCATCAAATGGAACTAATGTTGTAGGAAGGTCGGTCTTCTTATCATCCTCCACGTTGCCTAGATAGCTTGTAGAGGACAATCAAATCTTGATGTTGTCGTGACACTCCTTTATTACCGCTGCCCAGCTCATACAATTGATACACAAGTCTACACTCCTTGAGGGCTGGAGGTCGTCTGCCCACCTCGGTCTCGCTGGCCGTCCCTCCTCACCTCCCTCTAACTGCACCCCCCTCCAACCATTGACGTCACAGAGGCATAAACTAGCTGGTCAACACCCTCGCACACACACACACATACACACACACACGCACACACCATTGACAAATACATAGATAGCATAACATTGACAAATACATACCATTGACAAATACATAGATAACATGACGTTGACAAATACATAGATAACATGACGTTGACAAATACATAGATAACATGACGTTGACAAATACATAGATAACATGACATTACATCGAGTAAGAAATGAGGAAGTGCAGAGGAGAACTGGAGTTGTTCGGGAGATGGTTGATCGAGTTGAACAGAGGGTGTTGTGATGGTTTGGGTATATGGAGAGAATGGATAATGAGC
The DNA here is from genome assembly GCF_032717465.1 of Coenobita brevimanus. Taxonomy (NCBI): domain Eukaryota; kingdom Metazoa; phylum Arthropoda; class Malacostraca; order Decapoda; family Coenobitidae; genus Coenobita; species Coenobita brevimanus. Next base: position 28,057,834 of record NC_137040.1, on the reverse strand, counting down.
AATTGGTGAAAAAGTTAGCTAGATCTGATGTGAAAGGTGTAAGGCTGAGAGGGAGACCACGAATAGGGTGGATGGACAGTGTGAAGAAAGTGTTGGATGCAAGAGGGATGTCTGTTGCACAAGGAAGAGTGGCTGTGCGTGACAGAAATAAATGGAGAGAAATTGTTAATGAATAAATGACGCAGCCCTGAGGGGATGTTCTCCTGCATTTGGTCTGATAAGCTGATCAGGTCAGGTGTGGGTGAGGGGATGGGTCTATTATGATGTGGCAGGGATAAACCAGCTCTGATATCAGGCCCTGCTGCGGATGTCACTGATTGCGCTGTGCAGTTGACCCTTGTGCCGTGTGGTGCAATGAAGATCTGTTCCCTCTTCCCTTTGGGTTAAAAATGTGAATGAATGTGTTTGAGTGGATGAGTAAGTTGGGAGTGTGTCGTCCTGTCTCAGCTACTTCCCTTTCCTTGGGGGAAGCAGCCTAGGTATATAGATAGATAGAATCACATATAAGGAGCCTGTATGCATTCTACACGTGTGAGTATCAAAGCATATGTTGGAAAGCAACATTGCAACACAATTGTTCTTATTCAAACAGTTATACATTCTGCTATCTCATATTTGTACTGCACCAATCTGTCTTTGCCGACCACATAAAATTAAATTTGTAAGGGTTATCTGTTGTCTGTCAATTAAACATTTTGGAGAGAGAGAGAGAGAGAGAGAGAGGGAAACTCATGTACTGGTATATAACAAAAAGCATTGGTTGAGCATGTTAATATTACACATACCAAGTGCATATTTTCCTGAATGTAGGACTTCTGCAATTTTACGATGCATCTTCCTCACTTGGGATTACCTCACTTTACCACGCCCAACACTTCCTGGCACACCCATCCACCTCTCTGTCTGTTACAGGTTAACCTCACCTTATTTCTTTTCCCACCACCATGTGACTTCCATATAGAAAGGATCTTCCTGGACAATGATTGGGAGAGGAAGGTTGATCACTTTTTACCCATCCCCGCCCTGGAGGGACTCGGAGACGAGTACTGTTTTCACTCGGTTTGTCTGTCTGTCTGTCTAACAGTTTGTCTTTCTGTTAACAACTTTACGCTAAAACTGCTTGTTCGAATTTGACTAAAATTACAGAGATGATGGGCTATGATATTCTGATCACCTAATTAAATTTTGGCCCAAACTGGGCCAAGGCCCAGGCTATAGGCCCCCCAAAATTGTAAACAAAAATAATGTAAAAATTTTTTTATTTCGTCATGTTTCAAATTCGTCAGATCGACATGAAACCAAAACCTAAAGGTGCGTATTTCAAATTCGCATCCTTTAACATGCCTCATTACATCAGGGGGGACATCCCCACAGTTAATGGTAGGGAGGTCAATCTCAGGTGGGTCGGGCCTACAATTTCAAACGGGCATAAAATCGTGAATTTTCAAGCGATTTACTTCAAATTTGGTATGTGTCATCTTTGACTAGAAATCTTGTTGCGTTTATTCGAAAGCACTAAAATGACTGCCAGGGACGGGTTTGTTGTGCCTTGCACCATCGCTTCTTGTATGAAGTGTGACTGTGCAGTACTTACAGTGTGAGGGTTTGACACTATTAACGTTTTATGCCTTTGTTTATAGTTACACAAGTTATATATGTCGCCTACTGTTGAGTCTAACATTAGCTCGGATGTGGATGCGGTGTGAACCTACATGGAGCTTGTCATGGCAAGTATGTTGCAGATGCTGCTGAGGCGGTGAAGTGTGAGGCGGTGAGGATGAGGAGTCTTGTCGATCACACCAGGAAGGCTGGGTAGTCAGTCACAACTACCACTGATGACACCTGCCACAGCCGCTGGTGCTGCAGCGGTGCAGGTTACCTGAGTGACCTACCCGCCTCAGTAGTGATGTGAGAGTGACCTACCTGGCGTGCCTAGCCGACCACCCGGGACAGCTGTGCCTGGGTTACATTAGTGTCCTGGCCATCTTAAACACCCCCACATTATGCAGTGCAAAAATTTCGTAAGAGGTCAGTATAAGCTAGGACTGAAAATTCTACATTTACATACAGTACACCATATCTTAATTCGTAGCAAGTATAGCTACAGTAGGTCTGTTTTCAGTTCTAAGGGAATGCAGGATGAATTCACAAGTTGAAATCTATTCTGTGTGATATGAGCATTGTAGTTGGAGGGTTAGATCAAGGGACCACTCCTGTGACTAGCTGGTGTATATACCCAGTTTTCTTTGTGAAATAGTCTCTATGGTGGTAGCATGGCTAGAATAACTTTATAGCATAAGATACCACCATCCATCTTTCTTTTTTAAAAACACTACACTTGCCAGTTTTCTTAGAGTCCACAAAGTCGAGCATCTTCAAATTGCAAGTTTCACATATTGTTATTTAATGATCTGTTATTTGTCACCCACAATCCCATCCACTCATATGCAGATGACTCAACACTACATAGTTCATTCACACTCAGACACCCATTTACAAAATCTAATATCTCTACCTCTTAACTCAGTACAGCCATCTCCATAAATCAAGACCTATCCACGATCAGTGAATGGGGACAAAACAACTTTGTCTCATTTAATGCTAGTAAAATTATATACAATTTACTAATAGACAGATATTGTCAGATTCGTATATTACATTCAGTACTACTGATATTCTCATCTCCAAAAGTATTGAAATTCTCGGCGTCTCACTTAACAATGCCCTCAGCTGGACCTCTCATGTCAGATCACTTGGTAAAACCGCCTCAAAGAAACTTGGATTATTGTACAGAGTCCGTAACTTCTCACTGACGAGCAGTTAGCTATAATTTATAAGAGTCATGGGCGCTCTCAGCTTGAATATTGCTCACCCTTGTGGAATGGATGTGGAGAGGTTGCATTAAAACAACTAGACAAAATTCAGAACAAGACTGTTAGAATTATTAACAACCCTGCCATTACAAATAAACTACCTCCCCTACAAGTAAGAAGGAATGTTGCTTCCCTTGCATTATTTTACAGATATTTTTTTGGCAAATGCTCAGATGAAGTTGCGTCCATGGTGCCACCTCTCCATGCCTTCCCTCGTGCTACACGGGCATCTGCTAGCGCTCATGACTGGAATGTCACCCAGCCATATTGCAGAACTTCTGCCTATCAGAATTCTTTCATTCCCCAAACTGCATCTTTTTGGAATTCGCTTCCCCAGAGTTGTTGTTTCCCTCCAAACTTCAACCTACAACTGTTCAAGTCTAACTGTTACAGATATTTTATGAACAGAGGACACCAGTAATCTGGTGTATGGATTATTTTTTTTTATTCATTTGTTTTTCCTTCATCTGTTCTGTTATATAAAAAAATGCAATAGTGTGGCGAAGAGACTGAGGGTGAAGAGAGGCAGTAGGAGGAGGAGAGTTAATGAGACAAAAAGCCTTTGACTCCACCTTGTTGAGAAGAGCTGTATGTGGGGAATCTCCCCACAGATGGGAGTTGTACCAAACGCAGGGGTGAATAAAACCTGTGTATGAAGTCAACAACTGTGCAGGGTACAGAGTCGGCTTAACACACCTAATCTCTTGGAAGCAGATTTTATAAGGGATGTAATATGATCTTTCTAAGATAAATCTCGAAGGTATGAAACCCTAAGTATATTTAAGGATGATGAAGAATTGAGCTGGATATTATTAAACATTCATGGGTACTCCTGTGGTAGATTCTGTCGGGTTGATAAGAACTGAGTCTTTGATGCATTAAAAACAAGATTACTTTTACCCAGTCAGAGATACGAGCCAAGTCAGATATTATGTGTGTGATAGCCTCATCCCTTGTTTGTTGAAGTAACTGCTGAGATGAACGTTGTGAGAACCAAATGGAAAGGTGAAGGGTGAAATCATCAGCATATGAGTGGATAGGATTAGATGTACAGCTTAGAAGATCATTGATGAATTAAAGAAAGAGAGCCGGTGATAGGACAGAGCCTGCAGAACACCACTAATTTAGGAGAAGAACGGTGGCCATCTACAACAGCGGCTATAGAACGAGCAGAAAGGATAATACAGATGAAGGCCAGATAGAAGGATAGAAACCGTCAGAGGGCAGTTTGGAAATTAAAGATTCTTGCCGGACTCAATTGAAAGCCTTTGAGGTGTCAAGTGCAATGGCAATGCTTTCGCCAGAGTCCCGAAAGGAGGATGACCAGGATTCTGAAAGGTAGGTAAGATCACCAGTGAAGCGTCCCTGACGGAACTCATACTGACGATCAGAAAGAAGGTTGTGGTAGGAAGGATGCTTTAAAATTTTTATGTTAAGAACTGGCTCGAAAATTTTTGAGACACAGGATGTTGAAGCAATTAGGTAATAGTTTGAGGGATGGGAATGGTCACCTTTCTTTGGGACAGGCTGAATGAGAGCAAACTTCCAGCAGGAAAGAAAGGTACAAGATGATAGACAAAGGTGAAAGAGTTTACATAGGCATGGTGTAAGCACAGAAGCACAGTTCTTGAGGACAACAGGAGGAACCCCGGTAAGCCCATATGCCTTGTTAGTATTGAGGCCAGTGATGGCAGAAAATGCATCAGTTGAAGAAATTTTAATGTCAGCCATTTGAAAGTCAGAGGGTGGAAGTGATGGAACAACAGCAACGGAATTGTCTAATGTGGAAATGGAGTAGAATCTCTGAGTGATGAGATCTACTTTATTAGTAGAGGAAATAGCTACAGAACCATCACACTAGAAATGAGGATGGAAGGATGATGAGGTACAGTTATTAGAAAGGTTTTTGGCAAGGTATCAGAAAGAGTGGGAAGAATTCGAGTTGGAGAGTTGAGAGCATGTAGTACGGATGAAATTATTTTTAGCAGAGTGAAGAACAGACTTAGCACGATTCCAAGCAGAAACATAAAAAAGATATGAATAAGGGGTGCGTTGGCTACAGTACCTTTCATAAACCCTCTCCTTGTTGTGGACAGCATTAGAACAAGTGCAATTAAACCAAGGCTTTCTTGCATAAGTCAAACGATATGAGAAAGGAATGTATGTTTTCATGCCCGAGAGAATAACCTCTGTAATGCACAAGGCACACTCAGATGGCTCCCGTCCATGGAAGCAGTAATCATTCCAGGGAAAATCAAAGAAGTACTTCCTGAGGGCCTCCCAATCAGCAGCTCCGAAGTGCCACAGCCGACGTTTCTTTGGCAGGACCACAGGTTATAGGACACGTTAAGATGGTAAGGTTGTGAGTGGAGGAGCCCAACGGAGAGGAAATATTAACAGCATAAGCAGAAGGATTAGTTGTATGGAAGAGGTCAAGTAGGTTGGAACTCTCTTCAAGACGGTTACAGGTAGGGCGCTATACAAGCTGCATTTGGTCATTAAGGATAGAAAAGAAGAAAAGGTGTAGGTTTGTTCACTACATGGATCAGCAAAAGGAGATGATGGCCAAAGTTAGACCAGAACGTTGAAATCTCCTACAATGAACATTTCACAAAAAGGAGAAATGCATAGGCTGTGTTCCATCGTAGAAGTAAGATAGTAAAAGAATTTGTCATGGTCAGTAGAATTAGGAAATAAGTAAACAACACAGATATGTTTTTGATCAGAGAATGACAGGAAAGCCGATGCCAGAGAGTAGAGAATTCTGAAGAATTAAGGTCAGGAACACGAGAGCAAGATAAGTCGTTGTGCATATATACACAACAACCACCATTGGTTTTGAAATGAGTATAAAGAATGTAGTAGGATACAGAGAAGGGTTTGCTGTCAGTTGCCTCAAACAGCTGAACCTCAGTTAAGAAGAGAAAGTGAGGTTTGGAGGAGAGGAGGTGGTGCTGAACAGAGAGAAAGTTATAGGCAAGGCTACAAAATTGCAGAAATGATGAAAAAGCGAGTCAGACAATGGTTCCAGGCAACTCACTGAGTCGTCCCTGGGAGAGTGGTGGGTGCATTGATGGTCCCCCCCTCTGGGGACTCCGAGGCTTGGTACAATTTTTTCTTTTTTTTTTTTTTTTTTTTTTTTTTTTGAATAAGAAGTGTAATGTGTAATATGCATGTACTTTGGTGTTGACAGTTAGAGAAACCGTTCCTTCCCATCCTGGTTACAATGGCTTTTATTCAAATCCTCAGGCCATGGTCATCATAGAGGTGCTACTATCTTCTTTTTCTGTGATATTCCATATACTTATCTGGACCTTTCCACTCCCTTGCATGTTGTTGCCGTCAAGGTGTTTTTGCATCACTGATATACAGTTTGTAGCCTTTATGCCACCCCCCCTCCCCCAGTGCTGCTGTTGAAAGGGCTGATCTGGAACACCTTCTTCATGGCCTACCTTCTCCATTTTTCTTTTACTAGGTTTCATGAATGGCCATTATCCACTCTGGAGTGACAGTGAGGCCAAGGCATCTTTAATGGTGGATGACGAGTTGAGTGTTTTGAATTTCAATGAGATGGTGTATTTCCATACCCAAACTGGGAGTTTTACTGCAGTTGGTTTGTCCATATGCTCAGTCAATGTTGTTTTAGAGTTAGACTTGGGTGCGTTGCCAGACCAGTATGGCAAAGAGACTTGTTTGGCAAAGACCACTTCCCTTTACTTGTAACTGTTGCTGAAGGTGGATCTCAGCCTCGTCTTCCTCATTGACGTCTGTGTAAGGCAGACTTATAATTTTTCATGGAATTTAGTTCCGGTGACCATTCTGTCAGTGATTTTAGCTGTGTTACTAAGGATGTATCTTATTTTACTGATGTGTTGTAGTCAGCGGCTCTGTTATCCATTCAAAGAATGAGGGGTCAGTTTCTTTAAAATCCAGTTCCTTGGTGGAGCCCTGGGTGTCTTCTCTCAGCCTCTGCACCACTGTGGGGATCCTCTGTATTTGGTGGCATATTGAAGGGCTGAGTTCATATGCAGCAGGTTTTAAAGGAGATCAGACATTCATCCTGAAAAGTTATCTTTCCTCGACCAACACAAAGATTTCGCTCTCTCGGGTGTGGAAGCGGGTGAGGAAAATTTCTGGAAAATTCAACATTCCCTCTCCTCCTGTTTTATCTGCTGCACGTTGGATGGTTGCTGATCCTTTTGGCATTGCAGAGTTTCTTGTTGATCCTCTTGCCAGTGTGTCACAGAAGGATACAAGTTCATCTTCAGAATGCCACCATCAGCGTCTAGGGTTTTGTGAGATCAGTATTGCTTCTTCAGGGGAGGAGTCTTATCACGTCCTCTTTTCTGTTTCTGAACTCGACACAGTTTTGTTGCAGTGCCTTGATTCCAGTTCTTTCTGTGATGATATTCCTTATGCCTTTAATGTCATTAAACAAACACTTTCATGTTTGCTGTGTTTTTTTAATGGCATCTGGTGTTTTCTAGCTTTTTGGGGTGTTACAGTAGCAATCTCCATCCTCAAGCCATGGAAGGACCCCCTACATGGACAAATTTTATCAGGCCTATATCTCTGACTTCTGGTAAGTATAAAGTCTAGTAAAACGAGTGCAATGGCTGGTGTGTGTGTGATAATTATTTAGAGTGGTGTCTTCTTATCCTCTGTCCCATATGGTTTTCATAAAATGCTGCCAACCTCTGTTGCCCTACTGTCATTGGACTATTCTGTTTTTGAAGCTTTCTCCACAAACCAACCTATCTGGAGACAGAATAAGACACTATCTGGCGTCATGGCATATTACTTTCTCTTCATGTGTTTGGTTTTCGTGGGCGGTTGCCTATGTTAAGCAGTTTTTATCTAACCATTTTTTAAGGGTCTGAGTAGAGAGTCTGGTTTCTAATGTCGGTGGACTTCAGGATGGGGTACCACAGGGGAGTATCCTTAGTGTTACTCTCTTTGCTGGGGTCATAAACAATCATTGTACTTCAAGCTGATGTATGTGGCTCACTATACAGTAAGTGTTTGACTTTTTAATTTCCATCACTGCATCTTGAATGTCCCTGGTTGAGAGGATGCTGCTGCTGGTTCTTAATGGATTTTTGAAGTGAGCTGAGTCTCGTGGTTTCCGTTTTTCTACTACAAAGACAGTGGCTGTGTATTTTTGTCGTCTTCGTGGAGTTTACCCAAACCCTGACCTGCATCTCCATGAGGGCAGAATCTCCTGCAAGGAAGAGTCTTGGTTTCTGGGTATTGAATTTGATAGGCAACAGACTTGAGCTCCTGTCATGTTAAGGCAGCATATATTAAGGCTTTATGTCTTCTGAGGGTTTTGGCTCATAACTCGTGGGATGCTAACTGTCAGACCCTTCGTCCCTTTCTTTCATGGGTTCCTTATTCTGTCAAACTTGAATATGGATGTGAGGTCTACTCATCTGCCACACCATCCCATCTCAAGATGCTAGATTTGATGCATCATGCTGCTGTGCATCTTGCAATTAGGGCATTTAAGTCATCCCCGATTTCGTGTTTGTTGGTGGATGCTGATGCCTTCCCTTTGGATTTAAATCGCCAGTTGCTGTTGATGAAGTGTTATCATCTTCATCGCCTTCCGGACTGTGTGCCTTGTTCCATGATCTCCCAGGTTTCTCAGTCTTCTTTTTATTACACTCGGCCAAGTTTCCTGAAGCCCTTTGGTTACTGGGTCCGGTCAGTTTTGTCAGCCTTTTCTGTACCTAGACTAATAGTTTGTCACCATCTGGAACCAAGGGCAGGTTCTTGGCTGCTCCCTCATGTGACATTGTTGCTAAAAGGAGCTCATTTCCATCTCAGGTGCCCTTCTCTCTCATTTTGGAACATGCCACTACTCATGAGGGTTCTCTCCTGGTCTGTACTGATGGATCAAGGACTGATATTGGAGTAGGCTTTGGTGTCGTCATCTCTTTCATCAGCCGGGGCGGTATCTTTCCTGGTAAAGCTTCAGTATATACTGCAGAACTGAGTCAAGTTTTATTTGCTCTCCAAATCGTTTTTACTCTCCCTCAATCTGTTTTTTTTTTTTTTTTTAGTGACTCCTGCTGTGATCTGTCTGCACTTGTGTCTTTTAACAGATCTCATCCACTGGTTCAATCAATTTTAAAGTGGCTTTTTCTTCTTGGCCTTCGTACCCATCATGTGGGGATTTGTTGGGTTCCTGCTCAGGTGGAGGTGTCCAAGAATGTGTGGGCTGATGCTGGGTAAAGCAGCATCGGCTCGTCCCATGCTTCTGTGGGATCCCATCCTCTGCATCGACTGCTTGCACATGATTTTTACTCCTGTGTTGCTGAACGTGGGGGCACTCACAATCCACTCACTTGATGTAGTGCTGCTCTTGGCGGGCTGCCCTTTCTTCTCATTCTTCCTTTATTCCTTCCTTCCTCTTATGTCCTTCTTTCCTTCTTTCTTTCTCTTCCTTCTGTGTATGGGTCACTCTACAGTGATTGACCAGCCAGATGGTTTAGTGGGCACCAGAAAATCATTTACTAAACTGGGTGGTAACCAAATGACCAAACTATGGCACCTGATGGTTTAGTAGGTAAGTAAGGCATTCCCACTGGATTGAGCCAGTGTAGGTTTATATCCAAGGGATGGTTGGGGTTTATTGTTTACATTATGCCACTCAGGGATGAGTGAGGCCGATCACTTTCATTTTAAATATCAGGACCAACTTGTCTAGCCCCGGGCTGCTGTGCTTCTCATGGGGAAACACTGGATTAGATGATGTATGTATGTATGTAGGTATGTATGTATTGCTGAACGGATTTGGCGTTCATGGCAAGTCTGCTGGGATTCGGTAGGGCCTAAAAAGATGCGTGCTGTTAGTGGTAAGGTGGAATCCTTAACTTCCCGAGGCTAGATTCCCCGGTAGGAGACTGCTTTAGGCCGGTTAGGAATGGGCCATACCTGGTCCGCTCATAGATTTTTTTATGGAGGGTTCTCTCCCTTCGTTTTCTGAGGATTGTTTGGCCCCCTGAATGTTCGGCAATTGCTGGTGGAGTGTCCCAGTCTTGGGGATTTACACCGTCAGGACCTTTTCATCGGGGCTTGGTGAAGTGGCCTGTCGTAAGGGAGGGGCAACCCTCAACTTTGGAGTCAACTGGACTGCATCATAATACTTTGTACCTTGTTTGTGTGTGTGTGTGTGTGTGTGTGTGTGTGTGTGTGTGTGTGTGTGTGTGTGTGTGTGTGTGTGTGTTTAGTGCCTTTTTTTGTGTTTCAGTGATTTTATGTGTTTTTAGGAGATTTTGTGTTTCTGTTATTACTTGTGTTTTAGATTCTTGCCTGCATTTATCTGTTGGCATCTTTTACTTTGATGCCCAGCGGCTTATGAAATTCAGTTGTGCCGCAAGTTTTTTATTACAGTATATTTAATCAATCAGTCAATATCTTTTCCTCCATTGGTTCTCCTTTTCTTTCTTCTCCCTGCATCTATTTTTCTGTTCTTTTTTTTTTCTTTTCCACTCTTTTTATTTTCTCTTCTTTATTCCCATTTCTTAATTCCCTTGTATTCTCTTTATCCTCTTCTCTTCTCCTTACTCCATTATGATCTCATTCTTTACTCTTCCCTTCTGTTTTTTCTCTTTGCCCTTGTTTTCTATCTTCCCTTCTCTTCTTCTCTCTTCTCTTTACTGCATTATCATCGCTCTCTTTACTCTTCCCTTCTCTTTTTTCTGTTCTTCTCTCTCTCTCTCTCTCTCTCTCTCTCTCTCTCTCTCTCTCTCTCTCTCTCTCTCTCTCTCTCTCTTGTTATTCTTTTCATATATATTTCTATAATAATGTTAGAAAGTGTAGTAAGGGTGAGAGTCGTTTGTGTTCTAATGCAAGGAATTCCAATGAGCTCAATATGAAGCGAACCATGAGCTGAAACAGTATATTGCCCACACGATACACCAGCCTAACCACCACGTGATCCCATCCTCCTCTCCATCGGCTGTCTGGACATGATTCTCTCCTTTTATTTTTCGATAAATTCGGCGTTGTTGGCAAGAACACTGAGATGTGGTAGGGGATATCAAGATACGTGCTGTTTGTGGCGAAATGGGCTTCTTCAGTTACCAAGGCTCGTTTCGTCGGTGGAAAATTATTTTATGCTGGCTCCGAACTGGCCACACCCGGTTCTGCCATGATTTTTTAATGAAGGACGCTTTCTTCGTGCCCCTTGCCAATAAAGAATTCATGATAGGGGTGTTCTTGGACATCCATAAAACCTATGACATGACATAGCGACACGGTATACTAATGAAGCTCAATGCTTATGGTTTAAGAGGAAATTTGTCTATTTTTATTTCAAATTTCTTAAGGGACAGGACTTTCTCTGCCAAATTGCCCCGTAACGTAACATCGAATATATTCATCCAGGAAAACGGGGTGCCGCAGGGAAGTGTGCTTAGTCCTACTTTATTTAGCATTATGATGAATGATATTCTGTCATCAGCTCCCATCCCGAGGAATCTTAAATACTCGCTCTGTGCTGACGATTGTGCAATATGGCACTCTTCCCGTAATGCACAAATTTCGGCTGGGCGGATTCAAGCAGCCCTTGACTCCGTCCACCAATGGGCCTTGCAGTGGGGATTTAAGTTTTCTGTCCCTAAGTGTGCCGCTGTAGTTTTTACGACTCGTAACGTACCTAATTTGTGCTTAAATTTGGATAATCAGGCGGTACCTTTTCAAAATTCTGTAAAGTTTTTGAGAATTCATTTTGATCGTCGGTTGAACTTGAATATTCATGTTAATAATTTGCTTGCTCGTTATGATAAATCAGTAAATGTCCTCAAGTACCTATTGGGTACTACCTGGGGTGCCGACAGAAAATCTTTATTAATGGTGTATAGGTCCCTTATTCGATCAAAGCTAGACTATGGCGCACGGGTATATGGCTCGGCATCTGATGCCATGCTGAAAGGATTGGATGTGTTGCAGAATATATGTTTGCGAATGTGTCTTGGAGCCGTCCGGTGTACCCGTGTAGCTCGTATGGAAGTGGAGGCGAACGTGCCTCCCCTCCATATTCGTCGTGACCAACTGGCCTTATCCTATGGACTACGAACATTTAGGAGGAGTAATATCGGCAATGTGGCCTGTACCCCCCTGCGTCAATACCACCACCCTCTGCGGGGAGTGCGTCGGCCACTTGCCATTCAGCTCCACATACTGACTCAGGAGTTTGGTGTGGACCTCAGTGACTGTGACAAGTTGGTGTTAAAAAATATAGCACCCAGTGAGCCCCCCGGCTTTACCGTTGACGTGTTATGGCTCCCAGCACCAAAGGCCAAGGCGCCGGAGGCAGAGGTCCATCACTTGTTTCGTAACATCATCCTGCGTCACTTGGGGTCCCACCAATTGTACACCGATGGCTCCAAGTCAAGTGAATGTGTGGGTGCAAGTGTATGGTCGACTGAATGTGCCCTCAGTTATCAGTTGCCAACTCATACATCTGTGTTTACCTCCGAACTCTTTGCCATTGACAAAGTCATAGACTATGCTCTCAATTCTAGGCATGACTCATTAGTCATATTTTCAGATTCAACATCAGCCCTTCAGGCAATTGTATCTTGTACTACGAACACTAACGAGATCCAGGGCCGCATCGTTAATAAGTTGCATTCATGCAACAAGTCATTCACGCTGATCTGGTCATTGTCGCATCTACGGCAATGAGCAGGCTGAATTACTTGCAAAGTCGGCTGTAGAGCTCGAGGAGACGTGGGACGTTCCTAGTGATCTACGGTCGAGTCTCTCTTTCGGAAAGAAATCAATAAATCTTCTGTGGCAAGGTCAGTGGCCCAGACTAAATATTCGAACGTGTAAGCCGTACCTGGGCGACTGGGCTACTGCCAACCATCCCAGTCGCCTGGAAGAAAAAGTGTTGGCACGATTACGGCTTAATGCCACCATGCTTACGCACATGAAACCTTATATGGAAAAACGATTCCCACCACACTGTGACATCTGTGATGCGGTGTTATCTATCAGTCATATCATCCTGCGCTGTCGGCGATTTATTCGTGACCGCGCTTCACTTGTAAATTACTGCAGCGCAGCAGACGTCCACTTCACCTTTCCACCATCCTGGGTGATGGGGACATTGTTATGACTGATAAATTGATGGCTTTCTTGCGAGAGACCGGACTGATTAGAGTGATGTGACATTTTTACCATATAGTTTTGTTTTTTATCGACTGTAGTTATGTAGGGCTATATATTGTACTATTAATTAGGGTTGACAATTGACATATTTGAAATAGTTCCTCCTTCCCACTGATCTATTTCTAATATTGATGTCCCCTACATTAAACCCCGTTCCTCGACTGACAGTCACCAGCTGATGAGTGTAAGTGTGGAATATAGAAAGGTATTGGGCACTTGCAGTCGATGGTGGTCTGTTGGGCGAGGTCCTTCACTTTTTGTACATGTTATGTAAATACCTTATACCAGCTTGTTTAAGTTGTTCTAATTAGGGCCGACAGCTGACGTATATGGAAATGTTCCTGACTCGTCTGGTTCTCTTTCATATATTGATGTCCAATATATTAGGTTGTGCCTCGACTGCCAGTCACCAGGTGATGACTGCAGGTATGTAATGTAGAAGAGCATTACATATCTGCAGTCGATGTGTAGAACTACATATTATATAGATAGATAGATAAATAGATAGATAGAAGCAGGGAGTCAGATGATGAGAGGTGTTGTGTCTGCGAGAATCGAGCAATGCTAAACATGCTTACACTGAGGAAAGCTGACGACAGCGGCCAGTAAGGAGATGATGCAATTAGCTGTCAGCAGTCCTCTCGTGAACAAAGACCTAGTCCATCCACGAGGAGCACACGTGACACACCCCTGCTACACCAGAATTTAGGAAAGAGAGCTCAGACAGAGATTAGCCACAGAAGAGGCAAGAGAGAAGTAGACAGGCCTCAGAGGAGACAGGTGACGGGAGAAGGGCTTGGCAATTTGAGAGAGAGAGACAGATAGCGAGACAGGGAGGTAGCTACCCGGGACTTATACTTGTCCGTGTGAGAGACTTGTTAATATTTCCAAGACAAATAAAAATAGTCCCATACTATTCTTTACCTCTCCTGTCACCACATGACATTTGGTAGCAGCGAACGTATACGAACCTCGTCTACGAATCAACATTAAATTCCTACAAAATATCAAGATTGAAAACAAGAATATCTCTCTCTCAATCAACAACACAACCAGCTCCTGACGCTTCTCCCCATCCAGCCCCCTCCGTCTCCCAGATCATCATGCTGATGCAGAGGTCAAGAGATCACATGACGCCTTGCAAGTAGTTTAACAAAATATTGATACAAAATTGCAATTTCTACGACGAATCAGCGAACTACAACCATCTACAATCAACTACAATTAACAACTCTACGTCGTCTGTATAATCTTCTACACGCAACTACAAGAAGTGGCAGTCTTCATCCTTCAACGAGTAAATCACAAGAAAAAAGGACCAAGAATACATCAAGAAAGAAAGAAAACAAACAAACAAACAAACAAACGAAGAGTGAGAGACGACTCACAACTCATAACCACCAGACCTCACCCTCCTCTCTCTGCTACATCCACCCAACCCCCACCGCTTACGCAGGTGTGAAGAGGTCAAGACACGCAGCAAAACACCAAGTCCATATTCACAACTCATCTTACTCACCCGTCTTCACTCAAGTTACTCGTCGCTACTCATTCACTCACCACAGCTACCAGTGTGGGAAGCCGACGTCACCATGTGCTGAGATGACAACACGCCAATCAACCCGCGAAGGACAACGCTATCACCACGTGCAACACCACTCACACCATTTCCCACCACGGTAAAAATTAGTGAGTTACATAGTTACTTAATTCATACAATACACAGTGATAGACAATAAGCTTCTGCACAAACATATAAAACGTGTTGTATAGTTACAGCTTAAATACACATACTTACTTCAGTTATCTGCGTAACTCAAATATTAAATAATCACCAACAATAAATATTCTACACTGTATATATTCATTCATTTATTATAACATTTATTTACTGCCAACGAGTGTTACCATTTATACCTACATAAAATACGTGTTTCATATATACAACTATACATTAGTACATCTACAAGCGATAAAGAAAATATACCATCACAGTTACTCAGTGAGCGATTAAAAGAACTGTATTAAACATTTATTAATTAAAGCTACCTAGTGGAAACATATAAATTAAGTTACAAGGTAAACTAGAGAGATATAAAAAATGGCCAACACAAATGACGTTAGCAAGAATGAACATCTTCAACACAATCGTGAAGACAATGATTTCCACCCAGTGCTGACACACTTATTACTCACGATAGGTACAGGTGAACAACAAGTCAGTGTGTATAGTTAATACTGTATATATGTATATATATATTTTTTTTTTATAAAATAACAAAATATGGGACCATATAATATCATTTTATAATCTCTGTGCAATATAAACTAAAGTTTAAAAAAGTATCCCAAGGAAATTAGCCAGTAATTATGCAACCATGAACAACATGGAAAAAGCGTACACAAGCAAAGAGAAACAAACTATAGAAAATCAATACATACAAAAAAAAAAAAAAAAAGAAAGAAAGAAAGAAAAGTAAGAAAGAAAAAAGAGAAATAGAGTAAGATCACATAACAAACAAATGAAAATAAATGTAAGTGTTACTACATATGTCAAAATACCACATAAACTACAAACAAAAAAGCAAATTGTTGTCTCTACAAACAAGTGGCATGGCACATCATCACTATCATCGACCGCAGCATATGTTAGGACTGCAGTTATTACAATTATGTTATTCCATATTATAATTATGTAACTACAAACAATATGTACCAATTTATGTGACAGTTGCATTAACAAGATGTAACTTTTATGTAACCTTATCTACAATTATGTAACTACAAACAATACTACAAACAATATGTACCATTTCTGTGACAGTTGCATTAACAAGATGTAACTTTTATGTAACTTTAACTACAATTATGTACCTACAAACGATATGTAACAATTATGTAACGACAAACGATTGCATTATGTTACACTAACTACAGTTATGTAACTACAAACGATATGTAACAATTATGTAACGACAAACGATTGCATTATGTTACACTTTGCCAATTAACAGTTGCATTAACAAGATGTAACTTTTATGTAACTTTAACTACAATTATGTAACTACAAACGATATGTAACAATTATGTAACGACAAACGATTGCATTATGTTACACTTTGCCAATTAACCGTTGCATTAACAAGATGTAACTTTTATGTAACTTTAACTACAATTATAAGGCCAACACAATTATGCATTACCACAATATTTTGTAACAATTCATAAAATGTTACAATTATGTAGTACCACAATGTTAGTACAATATTATAAGTCATACAATTATAGCACAATTCTGTATTACCAGTATCATCATACAAGTTAGGTGAAATATTAGACATTACTAAAGTGATAACTCTATGTAATGTATAACCTAGCAGTATTACCATTGCACAATTAAATGCGTAATATTACTGAATAATCACTATTTACTATGAATAATATATGTATACAATATTCATACAATTATGTTACTTTTACAATATTATATATTTCACTTAATTAGCTTATAAGTTCATTATAATGTATATATAATATGTATTAATATATTATGACTATTAAATGTCGATGGTACGCCATTTTTGCGCGGCCGAGCAGTATGTAGAACTACATATTATATAGATAGATAGATAAATAGATAGATAGAAGCAGGGAGTCAGATGATGAGAGGTGTTCTGTCTGCGAGAATCGAGCAATGCTAAACATGCTTACACTGAGGAAAGCTGACGACAGCGGCCAGTAAGGAGATGATGCAATTAGCTGTCAGCAGTCCTCTCGTGAACAAAGACCTAGTCCATCCACGAGGAGCACACGTGACACACCCCTGCTACACCAGAATTTAGGAAAGAGAGCTCAAACGGAGATTAGCCACAGAAGAGGCAAGAGAGAAGTAGACAGGCCTCAGAGGAGACAGGTGACGGGAGAAGGGCTTGGCAATTTGAGAGAGAGAGACTGATAGCGAGACAGGGAGGTAGCTACCCGGGACTTATACTCGTCCGTGTGAGAGACTTGTTAATATTTCCAAGACAAATAAAAATAGTCCCATACTATTCTTTACCTCTCCTGTTACTACATGACAGATGGTGTTCTCTTGGTCGGGGTATTTTTACCATTAGTGTAGGTTTAGATATTTGTCTCTGTAGGATTTAGTATAGGTTAGTGATTTGTCTGTTAGGTGATTAGTTTTAGGGTCTTTAGATTAGGTTTTTATTTATAATATAAGGTATAAAAATTATAAAACCAAGAAAAAAAAAATTATATATATATATATATATATATATATATATATATATGTGTGTGTGTGTGTGTGTGTGTGTGTGTGCATGAAAGTGTGTCTGTATATTGTTACATAGCCTATGATTTCATCATCCTTTGTGTAATTTTAACGCACAGTTGCTGCATGTTTGATCACGAGCGTGTTCTGCCTCAGTCCCCCCCTTCTACCGTTATAGTAGAGTAAGTCGTTCTCTCTGTTATTCAGAGCGGGATTGTCAACTCTTTGTCCCCATGGCTTCATTTGCGCGTCCTTCTTACAAGTTGTATCAAGCTCTGCTGGCCCCTATATAATGAGCTCAGTCTCTGCATCATTGCCACTTAGATCTGCTCCTCATTTTGTTCACATCTATGTCCTCCCCTGTACAGATATTATTATTGTGAGTGCTCAAGAAATCTCCAAACATCTAGCAGCTGTGTGTAATTTGAGTATAACTGTTGTATTTTTTCTTGTACTGTGTAGCATAAGGTTAATTCTTAGGCCTAGTGAGGTTTTTTTATTAATGTTGGGTTTTATGTCAGTCATTTTTTATACTAGTTTGGATCTGTAATAATTTATCTTGCATTAACTGAGCATTACCCGGTGTATTTTCGTTTTATCAGGGCTGACTTAGGTAACTTTACCCTTGCTAATTTTGTGTTAATAGAGGCTATTGCAGTTAACCATATATTTAACCTGTTTTTTGCCGTTACATTGTCCTTATGAGTCCTGAATGTTTTGTTGTTAGTTTGAGCATTAAACTTTAACTTGTAATTTTACCTAACTCTTTTGTTTTGAACCTGGAACTTTACGGGACAGTAGTGACTCTTAGTATTCTCACATAAAGTGTACGTTATCTTTCTCTGTTCTGTAACATAAATTTGGCGACCTCATATCAGGATATTCAGGATATTATCATAAGGATATTGCTTGATATTTTGTGACTGTTACTTATTCATGATGTCTACTATTACTACACTTGATGAAGCCAAAGATTTTTTGTCAAATGTGCAAACAGTGTGTGATGTAGAAAACAGAACAAAGAATGAACTTAAGCTTGTTGCTCAACAATTGGGAATTGCTGTTCGCTCTCATCATTCTAAAGATCAAATTGTTGACATGATTAATGAAAGCTTGTTTAATGTAACTCCTCCAAATGAGCAAACGCAGATTGAATTAGCTAAGTTACAGCTAGCCCTGCAGGAGGCTCAGGCTAAGGAGGGGAGTCTCGTGTTAAGGAGGCTGAATTTCAAGCACGTGCTAAGGAGGCTGAGTCTCAGGCTAAGGAGGCGGAATTTCAGGCCCGTTCTAAGGAGGCTGAGGCACAAGTTGAAATTGCTAGGATTCAGGCAGACCATGAGTATCGCATGAAACAAGGTGGAACTGGATCATCTAGCTCTGATGATTTTGATGTGGCTAAAAATGTTAAACTTGTCCCTCCTTTTAATGAATCTGATTTAACAAAGTATTTTCAGTTGTTTGAGAGGGTAGCTACAGGTTTTAATTGGCCCAAAAAGTATTGGCCAGTACTCCTTCAAACTGTTCTCACCGGTAAAGCTCAAGTAACTTATGCATCTTTGCCTCAGGATCAATCTGATAATTATGATGTAGTTAAGAGCTTGATTCTTAAGGCCTATGAGCTTGTTCCTGAAGCTTATAGAGTAAAATTTAGGACAACTTATAAGCAAGATAAGCAATCCCATGTTGAGTATGCAAAAATCAAAGAAGATCTGTTAGAGCAGTGGTTAAATTCTAAGAATGTGGATTCTGATTTTGACAAATTTAAGCAGATGATTTTGCTGGAAGACTTCAAAAGGTGTATTTATAAAGATGTAAGCCTATATCTTGATGAGAAAAGAATAGATAATTTGTCTGATGCTGCAGTTTTAGCTGATGAATATGTTCTCACTCACAAGAGATATTCTAAAGAAAAAGGGAAAGCTGAGAGTAAGTACGTTGCCTCTACTCAGAGTACAGGTAACAGGAAAGAGAATAAGGATGATGTTTCTCAGGAAGTAAATACCAGCTTCACCTCTAGATTTCAGAAAAGTAAATGTACTTATTGTAGTAAGCTTGGTCATACTACGGAGAGATGTTTCAGGAGACAGCGTGATGTGAACAGAAAGGAGTCTTTAAATATTCAGTCAATTGGTCTAGTGTCCACTCTTGAGAGTTCCCAGAATTCTTTAACTGAGTTAACTGAACCTGCTTTGAGGGGTAACTTAAATTCTCATGATGGAGCTCCTGTTTTGAGCAGTAACGTGGGTGACACTCTCAAGAGTTCATGTGCTAATTTCCTGTCTGATGGTTTTGTCAGTCCTCTGGACAGTAATGACAGGAAATCAGTTAAAATATATCGTGATACAGGTGCTTGCCAATCCCTTATGCTGACCAGTGTTCTAGGCTCTAATGTTAATTCCTCTGATGAAACTGTAATCTTACAAGGTGTAGGGAATAATTACTTCTCTGTCCCTCTGTGCAGAGTGAATTTAGAGTCTGGTTTTGTTAATGGTTCCGTTATGGTTGGGTTGGTTGAGACACTCCCAATGTCAGGTGTAACTTTCTTACTTGGAAATGATATTGGTGGAAGTCAAGTGTGTCCAGCTCCTCAGTTGTCTAGTGAGCCAGTGGCTGCGTCCCAGGATTGTGATGTCCCTGATGTGTTCCCTGCATGTGCTGTCACTAGGGCTAAGTCTAAAGTTACTGGTGATTTAGAGGATAATGATGATGATGATGTTATCCTAGCTGACACTTTTCTTGCTAATTTGGACCACTCACCAGATGAGGCAGTACCCCGTAGTGTTGATAATTTGTCTCGTCAAGAGTTGGTTGAGTTGCAGGTTGCTGACCCTGAGTTGAAAGGTCTAGCTAACTCTGCTTACAGTGAAGAAGAGTCAGCCGGTGCTTCTACTTGTTATTATGTAAAGTCAGGAGTACTTATGAGGAAGTGGAGACCCCTAACAGCATCAGCCGACTGTGAATGGGAGGTTGTACATCAAGTTGTCATCCCTCGTGTTTGTAGGCAGGATATCATTCGAGTGGCTCATGATTCCAGTTTGGCAGGACACCTTGGAGTGAGGAAGACTGTGGCACGCATTTTGAAACACTTCTACTGGCCAGGTATCTTCAGGGATGTTTCCTGGTATTGTAAGTCTTGTCACACCTGTCAAGTTGTGGGGAAGTGTAATCAGACCGAAAAGGTTGCACCTCTAATTCCCATTCCTCCTTTTGAGGCGCCTTTCACCCGTGTGTTGGTGGATATTGTGGGCCCTCTTCCTAAGACTTCTTCAGGATTTTCTTATGTGTTGACCCTGATTGATATGGCTACTCGTTATCCTGAAGCCATTCCACTTAGAAATATCTCAGCAAAGAACGTGGTTAAGGAAATGCTAGGGTTCTTCACAAAGTTTGGTCTGCCCAAGGGGGTACAGTCAGACCGAGGAAGTAATTTCATGTCAAATGTTTTCAAGCAGTCTCTGAAAGAGTTGGGCATCACCCAGATCACCTCTTCAGCTTACCATCCCCAGACCCAAGGAGCGTTGGAGAGATATCATCAAACACTCAAATCGATCCTCAAGAAATACTGTTTGGAACATCAGACTGGGATAAAGGTCTTCCATTCGTTGTGTTTGCCACAAGAGAATCTCCAAATGAATCACTGGGCTTCTCACCTTTTGAACTACTGTTTGGCCATGAAGTAAGAGGACCCCTTAAGTTACTCAAGGAATGCTGGCTGTCGGAGGAAGATGACGTCAACCTGCTGGAGTATGTGATGAAGTTCAAAGAACGGCTGTCCACTGCTTTACAGCTGGCGAGAGAGAATTTAGGAGCTGCTCAGGAGAAGATGAAGACTTGGTATGATAAGAAGTCCAGGTTACGCCACTTTCAGCCAGGAGATCAGGTTTTGATTCTGCTACCAGTTCATGGGCAACCTCTTCAAGCCAAGTTTAGTGGCCCTTATTTCGTGGAGAAGAAACTCAGTGATGTCAACTATGTCATCGCCACACCAGATCGTAGAAAGAACAAGCAACTATGTTACATCAACATGCTAAAGTTATATCACAGGCGGGACGAAAATAATCCAGTCTGCACTGTAGCTGTTCCACCCGAGTCTGCAAGTGAAGCTCTCCCATGCAGTATGAGCCTGAGTGATAGTTTGGGGAAGAACCTGATATCATGAATGATCTCCAGACTAAGCTTTCTCATCTACCTCCCAAGGAAAGGCAGGAGTTTTCGGCATTACTGCAGGAGTACCCGCAAGTGTTCCGTGCCACTCCAGGAAGAACTACTGTGTTGATGCATGATGTCGATGTTGGAGATGCAAAGCCAATTAAACTGCCTCCTTACCGTGTGAACCCAGTGAAAGTTCCTCTCATCGAGAAGGAGCTTGGCTACCTGTTGGACCACATGATGATTGAGCCCTGTCAGAGCGAGTGGAGTTCTCCTGTCACTCTAGTCCCTAAGCCAGGTGGGTCACAGCAGCTTTGCATTGACTACAGACGTGTTAATCAGATAACCAAAACAGACACTGACCCTCTCCCTCGCGTGGAAGATTGCATAGACAAGATCGGAAAGGCTAGGTACATAAGTAAGTTTGATTTGTTAAAGGGATACTGGCAAGTACCTATGACTGAACGTGCTAGGGAGATCTCATGTTTTGTAACATTAGGAAAGACTTTTGCATGTTCTGTAATGCCATATACAGATTGTTTTAGAGTAATAAGAAATTTCCTTTGTAAATTTCTTTTTCTTTGTGGGGAGGTGTTACATAGCCTATGATTTCATCATCCTTTGTGTAATTTTAACGCACAGTTGCTGCATGTTTGATCACGAGCGTGTTCTGCCTCAGTCCCCCCCTTCTACCGTTATAGTAGAGTAAGTCGTTCTCTCTGTTATTCAGAGCGGGATTGTCAACTCTTTGTCCCCATGGCTTCATTTGCGCGTCCTTCTTACAAGTTGTATCAAGCTCTGCTGGCCCCTATATAATGAGCTCAGTCTCTGCATCATTGCCACTTAGATCTGCTCCTCATTTTGTTCACATCTCTGTCCTCCCCTGTACAGATATTATTATTGTGAGTGCTCAAGAAATCTCCAAACATCTAGCAGCTGTGTGTAATTTGAGTATAACTGTTGTATTTTTTCTTGTACTGTGTAGCATAAGGTTAATTCTTAGGCCTAGTGAGGTTTTTTTATTAATGTTGGGTTTTATGTCAGTCATTTTTTATACTAGTTTGGATCTGTAATAATTTATCTTGCATTAACTGAGCATTACCCGGTGTATTTTCGGGGCTGACTTAGGTAAATTTACCCTTGCTAATTTTGTGTTAATAGAGGCTATTGCAGTTAACCATATATTTAACCTGTTTTTTGCCGTTACATTATCCTTATGAGTCCTGAATGTTTTGTTGTTAGTTTGAGCATTAAACTTTAACTTGTAATTTTACCTAACTCTTTTGTTTTGAACCTGGAACTTTACGGGACAGTAGTGACTCTTAGTATTCTCCCTTAAAGTGTACGTTATCTTTCTCTGTTCCGTAACAATATATGCATGGAAATGTGTGTGTATGTATGTATATATATATGTTTGTGTATATATGTACTGTATATATGTTTGTGTATATATGTACTGTATATATGTTTATGTGTATATACATGCATATATACGGCCTTAATGACCAGGGGCATTGGCCCCAATGGTCGATAGGTCAAAAAAAAAAAAAAATGGTGCCTCTGAAAGTTTGGCATTTGCTGGTGGGGTGTACCAGTCTTGGTTTACTTCATTGGTAATTCTCTGAGCATCAGGTGGGGGATGGCTTGTACTGTCTTTCTTCTCTACCTGGGGAGGTTACTTACAGTATGGGAGGGGAAACTCTGAGCATTGTGGAGGCAGCTGGTTTACACAGCAAAATTTAATGTTGAGTGCTTTTTAGTATATAGTGCTTAGCGTTTTTTAGAGTTTCAGTAGTTTATATGTGTTTTGTGTTAATAATTTTCGTATGTTTTATCATTTGTCTGTTTTCTTTTTTGGTGTCTTATCTGTTCTCTTGCTGCTTAAGGCCAGACAGTTGCACCACCTTGTTTATTTCTGTCAATCAGCGAATCATCCATTATCCGAACCACAAACTGTATTCCATTCCCAATTCTGACGTCAGATACATTTACTGCAACTGGTATTACTTGCTTTTCAAGCAGTCGCGCCGGGCGCGGAGGGAGGGGGGAGGACACTTTTTTAATGACTGCATAGTTTAACTCGTCCCGCAACAGGAAGAACAAGATTTTGATACTGTGGCGGGTGTCGCTGATGGAAAACCGCTTTATGGTGCCTGTACATGGGCTACACCCGGTTCTCTCGTGGCTTTTTAATGGAGGGCACTCCTCCTCCTCCTTCCAGTGAAAATTGCTTGGCCCCCCCCTCACTCTACAGCACTTGGTGGTGGAGTGCCCCGGTCTTGGAGATTTGCTCCGTCAGTATCACTCCGAGCACAGGATTGGTGACGGGCTGGAATCTTTCTCCGATGCTTGGAGAGGGTGCTTGTTGTATGGGAGGGGGACCGCTCTCCTTTGTGGACACAGCCGGGCTATTTTGAAGGCTTTAATGTATTTATAATGTATTGCACTTTCTTATGTTTTGGGGTTTTAGATTTTTTTCTACTGTTTTAACCTGAGTTCCACTTATTGACCTCTCGTGTTGGCGGCATGCGCCCCTGGCAGTTGCACCACTAGCATCATTTTGATCAGTCAGTCAGTCTGATTTCATATTGAGTCTATCCAGACTCCTGGAGAAGCTTACTTCTCCCTTTGTTCCTGTTAACTCAACGCCACAGTTCAGGACCTCTTGATGTAACATAGACCATTTCAGGGCGCATGGTAGGGGATTATATGGCAACAACAACAAACTTGTGGCCCTCCTGTGATTGATACACGTTAATTGAATGCCTCCTACAGTTGATTAAAGCTTAAATTTGTATTTGACAATTCGAAAAATCTTCAGTAACCACCACCACGAGAACCTCATTAAAGTTTTTGTTTGTTGCTAAAATAAATTATTTTATTAAGCTTTGAAGATAATTTTGGTACTGGAGGATACGATACATGCTTATAAACTCCTCCACTAAGAATGACTCATAGAAACTCTTTTTAAAAATATTTCATGTAGAAAGAAATAATACAGTAAAATACATTGTCTGACTCAAAAGGATTAATGATGTTGAATTCTGTGATAAAGTCTCACACGAATAAGGACCACAAGTAATGTCTTTCAAGTATTAAAAGTTCATAATGTTGGAGTTTGTTTTCCGTCATGTCCTCTTTCCATTTCATTCTACAGAAAATCAAGCTTGTTCAGCATTTGCTCCAAACACAACCAGAGGAACTTTATGTGTAATGTGCAGAATGTGTTACAAAAGAATGTGTTACAAAATTACCAGTGCCTCAGAGTTTATAATCCTCTGCTCCTCCAGTTGCACGTAGAAGGGTTAGTTACAGCCAGCCGCATGTGACTGTCTTATTAAGCATGGCTCGCGAGACAGCACAGTTCATGTTGTCGCATGTCCTCGTACACATTCAAGATGGACTGTTTACCAGTATGTCTTATGAAAAAAGGTACTCTATTAATGGATGTTAACCATAAGTAAAATAGTAAAGCCAAAGAGGCTCATAATTTCTGTAGCCTACTAAGTTGCGGTACATTAACCAGGTACAAGATTGTCTGCAATATTTTCGTTCTCCTTGCTTAAAACAAGACCCCTCCCTAAAATATGAAGATGGTTGTTTCTAAGTCTAAAATGTATGGTTTTTCCCATGGCTTCTAGCTGTGAACATCTATATATTGTTGTGTGTATCTCATAGGTCGTGGTGCTATGGTCACTTATGAAAAAGATATCTAATGTGATGATGCGTCCTTCCTTCTCTCAGTGAGAGGACTCATCACAAAATTTCATAGCACTCTAGGAAATTATGAAATTCTGGGTGGTTTTATTTTTCTTCAGTAGCGATTTTTTTTTTAACATGTCAGCTACCCTGAATTATTCTACTCGTCAGTCTATGCAGCTTCAGCACTCTTCTGCCGTCAAGTTGAGTCAGCGCAGGAACGATGAGTGAGGAGTTCCAGGATGAGAGAGATGAAGCTGGCGAATGCTCCTCCCCCCAGCACAACCAACATTCCCTGGTGGAGAGGGAAGCCTGCTGAATTTCAGGTTCTCCATATGTGAAATCCTTTTCCTTTACCTTCCTCCTGAGGATATCTTATTAGTTTTATTCGCATTACTTCCAGCCGATTATATACAACTTAGATATTTCTAAGTGAAAGGGTCAGGAGAATCAGCCATTAAAAGAATAAACAAATAAATGTCCTAAGCAGAATAAATTCGTCAAGCGGAGGTAATAAAGAATTTAAAACTTCCTTTAGATGAGAGGGTGTGAACAGATTCGATAGCAACTTTTCACTGTTATATAAAAGAGGATAAAAATCAGGATCTCCGTTACCCAAATGTTTGTAATGCCCAGGGAAGTCTTGAGAGCTACTCTTGTTGATGGGTTGAGGCAGGAGGTGTAGTTTAGATTGTACATCTTTCTCAACTGATTGAACAGACCAGACTCCGTTACACGCATGAACCTGGTGGAGAGCAGGCAAAGAATATTACACTGCATTGTGATGAAAATGGCTACACACACACACACACACACACACACACACACACACACACACACACACACACACACACAGGGCACCTACAAGATGGGTACCAAGCTTAAAGAATCTAAGCTACGAAGAAAGACTAGAACAATTGAATCTACCAACACTACAAGAAAGAAGGAAAAGAGGAGGCATGATTATGCTATATAAATGCATCTCAGGGAAAGAGAAAATCGTCATAAATGAATATATATATAACCTATGGGGAAGCATCAGCAAAAGTTCACTGTAAAAAACTACATAAAAATATAGGCAATAAAGACGTAAGGAAATTCAGTTTCCCAAATAGGGCAATTGATCAGTGGAATTCACTACCGATTGAAAAAGTGTGTGCCAAAACTATTCATAAATTTAAGGATGTGTATGATAAAAATGGTTTAATACACGGGATAGTACGAGCTTGACTCATTCCTGTAAAATACAATTAGGTAAGAATATTTAGGTAAGAACACACACACACACGCACGCACGCACGCGAGCGCGCGTATTGAGCTCCGCTCTGGGGATACCTAAATTGTATCTATTTGTGGGTCAAGCTCGTTGAGGCTAATTTAAATGATTATCCAACATAGTAAAACAAGTAATAGAAAAAGGAGTAGCCTAAAGTAAGTAAACGTCTATAAATCAGTGTTCAGGAATGTACTGAGTTTTCTTAAGTCAGCTAGACAAAACCAAGGCGACCAGACGGCAGAGTGATGCAACAGCTGTAAGTAGAGATTATCTTTTCTTTAAGATGGCTTCACATTTTGGAAAGATGCCTTTAGAAGATGCCACGAGAAGACACAAAGGTAAAAAAAAAAAAAAACAAGATAAAGTCCTCTACCCGGAACTTGCGATAAGTTAGCGGAAAAAGTACATAGACTAGAGAGAACTTTTCAAAGGGATATTGATGAAATCAAGAAGGAGCTACGCAAACAGAATGGAACAAATGAAGAATTAATAAAGGAAATACAGAAAAGCCACAGCAACAGGTGAACTATCAGCTGAGGCAAATTCACTGAGAACGAAGGCTAGTGAATGGGATGTACAGTTTTCATCCATGAGAGAATGAGAGCGTTCGCGCGACTGGAGAAATGCCAGATGTCACCGATATTTTAAATTTTTCAGATGGAAAAAAAATCACGTCAGGCAATAATTGAATGGCCTTTTTCATGCATCTTATATATTGTAAAAATATGTAAATATTCTAATTCTTCTCTATAGAACAGTGCTTTGTCAATGCAGCATGAAAAAATATAGTAGTATAAAAAATATTTCACAGCGGTTGCAGGTTTATCCATGCATAAAAATATATATGTATATCTTTAACCAACAATTAAAATTTCTTCAGCTGATGTATTTTCTGCCATCTCTGGCCTCAATACTAACAAAGCATATGGGCCTGATGGAGTTCCTCGTGTTTTTCTCAAGAACTGTGCTTCTGTGCTTACACCCTACCTAGGCAAACTCTTTCGCCTTTCTCTGTCAACTTGTACCTTTCCTTCTTGCTGGAAGTTTGCTCTCATTCAGCCGGTCCCAAACAAGGGTGACCACTCCCAACCCTCCAACTATCGTCCAATTGCTTTAACGTCCTGTATTTCAAAAGTTTTCGAGTCAATTCTCAATAGAAAAATTTTAAGGCATCATTCCTATCACAACCTTCTTTCTGATCGTCAGTACAGGTTCCGTCAGGGACGCTCGACTGGCGATCTTCTCACCTACGTTTCAGACTCCTGGTCATCCTCCTTTCGGGACTTTGGTGAAAGCTTTGCCATTGCACTTGACATCTCAAAGGCTTTCGATCGAGTCTGGCATAAATCTTTAAATTCCAAACTGCCCTCTTACGGTTTCTATCCTTCTATCTGTGCCTTCATCGCTACCTTCCTTTCTGGTCGTTCTATAGCCGCTGTTGTAGACGGCCATCGTTCTTCTAGATCTATCAACAGTGGTGTTCCTCAGGGCTCTGTTCTATCACCAACTCTCTTCCTTTTATTCATCAATCACCTTCTAAGCTGTACATCTAACCTTATCCACTCATATGCTGATGACTCCACCCTTCACCTTTCCATTCGGTTCCCTCAACGCCCATCTCAGCAGTTACTTCAACAAACAAGAGATGAGACTATGTCACACCTAATGTCTGACTTGGCTCGTATCTCTGACTGGGGTAAAAATAATCTTGTTGTTTTTAATGCATCTAAGACTCAGTTCTTACACCTATCAACCCAACAAAATCTTCCACAGGTATACCCACTAATGTTTAATAATATTCAGCTTAATCCTGCATCATCCTTGAACATGCTTGGGGTTTCATTTACTCGGGACTTATCTTGGAAAGATCATATTGCATCTCTTGTAAAATCTGCTTCCATGAGACTGGGTGTGCTAAGCCGACTCCGTTCTTTCTTTACCTCTGCACAATTGTTGACTCTATACAGGGGTTTTATCCACCCCTGTGTGGAGTACAACTCTCATGTGTGGGGAGGCTTCCCACATACAGCTCTTCTCAATAGGGTGGAGTCAAAGGCTTTTCGTCTCATTAACTCTCCTCCTCTTACCGACTCCCTTCAACCTCAGTCTCTTCGTCGCACTGTTGCATCTTTATCTCTTTTCTATCGCTACTTTAACGGTCACTGCTCCTCTGAACTGTCTGCATGCATTCCTCCACCTCTATGACGGGCGCGTATCACCCTACGACGGGCGTGTAGCACCAGTCTAGCAGCAAACTCTCATCCCTTTTCTGTCCAACTCTCTAATGCAAGAGTTAACCATTCCTCTCAGTCCTTCATTTATGCAACAGGTCAACTCTGGAACTGTCTCCCTCTGTCTGTATTTCCTGCTGCCTATGATCTCCGGTCTTTCAAAATCAGTGTGTCCAGGCATCTCAAAATGATCGGATCTTGAATTTGGCTCTCTATTGTATTTTATTTTTCTCTTGGAGGGAACTGTTATTGCGGCCTTGTGGCCTTTGGTTCCTTCTTCCTTACATAAAAAAAAAAAAAAAGGTATAATTCATACTAACACATTAAACTGCCTGTGAGTAAGAATAAAACTTAATTCACTTCAAGAAGGCATGTCTATATTTAGCTGCTGCCTCCGGCACAAGTTTTCCAAGCAAACCAAAACAGCTGTCTTTACTCGTACTGTGATCTACTCCATGGTGGCTTGCTTCGTACGTCTGGCAGCGCTAGGCTTCGATACGCCTTAACATTTTAGAGTCTAATAAATATTAAACTATGGTAAGACCATATGTTCCCTTTTTTGTACAAGTCAGATTATATACGGATGTCATTATTCATACACCTTTTTTGCTTCTTACAGTCCAAAAACAGTCTTACTGGCAGATACTGTCCTAACCTTCTTTGGGAAGAATATATAAATATACGAATTTTTCGGCGATATTTTGGGTGAAATAGCACAAGTTAGAGTTATTTACATTTTTTAAAGGTATTTGCTTAACCAATATCGTAAATATCGATCAGAAAAAGAACACTGAAGTTTAACTAAGACCCCCTTAGCCCGACAAAACGAAAATGAGACAGTTTCTGGTGGTGTCTGGCAGATTTTCCACTCAGCCGAGCACTTCAGTTATGGGTGATTTCAGGAGTAATACGGAGAAAATCAGGCAAGCAAGTAGTTTGATAGACTAAAGTAGTAATACTGAAGAGAAAATAACACAGGTAAATGAAATGGTGAGAAATTGCAAAGATGAGGTACAAACGACGTATGCTGAAATGGTGAAAGTAAAGAATGATTTAGATACGAAGGTAGAAGAAAAAGGCATAAGAAAGGAAGTGACAGTTGTAAAAAACTACCCAAAACTAGTCAGGGAAGCTGTAGAGATTTAAAAAGTCTGTGGTAATCGGTGGTATAGGAGAAGAAGAAATTTAAAAAAACAGAACCTCAAGGGACCAAAAGGTGAGGGAAAATATAACGAACATTTTGAGGCAAGTGTCAAAGGATATCTGAGATTTTGAGGCAAGTGTCAAAGGATATCTGAGGTAAAGATATAGAACATAATAGGCTAGGGAAATATGAGAGATGTAAGTCAAGGCCTGTGAAAGTAACCTTCTGGGGTGCAAATAATATAAAAGAATTATTAAAAAATGCCAACAAACTCATGGAAAAAAATGAATGTAAAAAAAAGTATGGATAAAAAGATGCCTAACTAAAGAGGAATTGGGAATACCAAAGGAAAGGAGGGAGGAGGTAAAAACAAAGAACGAGGAAAGATCAGAGGAAAAGAAGAGTAAATTTTTTTACAAAGTAATTGGATTGTGGGTATGAAAGTGGTACATAACCAGCAAGGAATAAAAAGAAGGAAGGTACTAGACTCAAGCTATGGCAAGTATGTAAACAAGATGATTAAATTGATGTACTCAAATGGAGATGGAATGGTATCTAAATCATCAGAGATGAAAGACTGTACCAAAGAAAAGGAACCACATTTTATTTCCCTAACTGAAACAAACTTAACCCCAAGGGTATCAAATGATACCCTAAACTTAGAGGAATGCAACATATGGAGTAGAGATATGATTTTTTAAAAAAGGAGGAGGAATTAAAATATTAAAGAAAAATCTACAAGTCAAAGAAGTAGAACTCGATATACTCTCAGAAGTAGAACTGATTGCAGAAGAGCTTAAAAATCTGAAGGGAAAGAAATTGTGGCTAGTTTATACATGCCACTCAAAACAAACACTTGGGAAAGAAGCGAATATTAAGACCTGCCAGAGAGTACAATTCAGAGTTTAGGAGAACATAGAATGGAAGAGAAATCTGAAAGAATTATATTAACTGGAGATTTCAGTACAAAGATTAATTGAAATACTCTAGATGTAAGAAGCCATGGAAGCTGTTGGAACCAAAAGCTCCTAATACAACATGTAAAGGAAAACACCAGAAAAAGGGGAATTAATGATCCATCAGTACTAGATCTTATATTTACTAGGCAAGAAAATGGTATTGACAAAATATATATACAGTATGTAACGTTTGACAAAAAGCGACCATGTAGTATTAAATTGCAAATTCAGTATTACAAATGACGTCGTTAACAGTAATGAGAGTTACAAAAAGAGCCTAAACTACAAAAAGGCCAACTACCATGACCTAAAGAAGTACTTCATAGAAACAGATTGGGAAAAGGAACTTAGAGGACAAGATTTAAATGTTATATAAACAAAATTCTGTGAACTTTATGAAATAGGATTCCAAAATTACATTCCTAAGCACACAAAAACAGAAATGAAAATAAAGAAATGGTTTAATACAGAATGTAAAAAATCAAAAGAGAAGAGGGACTTGCTGTGGAATAGATACAGATGACACAATAGTGAAAGGGCATATAACAACCATAAACAGGCAAGAAACGATTATACAAGGGTAAAGAGAGAAGCTCAAAGACAGTTTGAGGAAGACATTATAATTAAAAATGGTGATCAACCATAGCTATTTCACAGCTACATCCGAAGCAAAACCAAAGTTAAAGATAAAACAAACAGTCCAGTACAGACGAAGGGATCATCAGTACACAAGAAAAAGATATTTATAACGTACTAAATAAAAATTTCCAATCAGTTTTACAGAAGAAAATTATTTTGAGAGATGGTATAGAAAGTGCATGCCCACATATATTACTAGATATACTTGTAGAAAAATCAGAAAAAGAAGTACAGGAAGAGTTAAGTAAATTAGACAAAGGAAAAGCAAATGGTCCTGATGAGATCTCAGGTTGGGTGCTACATGGATGTGCAAAAGAGTTAAGTAGACCAATGTATTTAATAATCAAGGAATCCTTAAGTCAAGGTAAACTGCCTGATATCTGGAAGAAAGCAAACATTGTTCCCCTATTCAAGAAAGGGAATAGACAGAATCCACTTAACTACCGACCAGTATAACTGACCAGTGTTGTAAGATTCTAGAAAAGCTGGTAAGAAAAGTTTGGGTAAACAATCTGGAAGAATGCAATATGATAAAATAAAGACGGTTCGGTTTTAGAAAGGGAAAATCATCTGTTAATAATCTAATAAGCTACTGCAATAGAGTTACAGGAACATTACAGAAAAAAGAAGGATGGGTGGACAGTATCTATCTAGATTTCAAGAAAGCATTTGACAGAGTAGCCTACCACACCAAAGACTTTTATGAAAACTGTACCATCAAGGAGGAATCCAAGGCATCCTGTAGTGTTAGATGCAAGATTTTCTCAGAAAAAGGGAAATTAGAACTAATTACTCATCATGGAGGGAAGTGACAAGCCGAGTTCCATAGGGCTCAGAGCTGCACCAATTATGTTTTTAGTGTATATAAATGATACAGACAGTAACACTGGAAATGGAAGCTATCTAAATATGTTTGCTGATGATGCAAAAGTACACAGGAGAATTACTAACACAAACTCTTCCAGAGAAAAACAAGAACAATTAAATAAACTTCATTAATGGAGTAATAAATGGCGCATGGAATTCAGTGAAGACAAGTGTAATGGAATTCTATCTATCTATT
The DNA here is from genome assembly GCF_032717465.1 of Coenobita brevimanus. Taxonomy (NCBI): domain Eukaryota; kingdom Metazoa; phylum Arthropoda; class Malacostraca; order Decapoda; family Coenobitidae; genus Coenobita; species Coenobita brevimanus. The sequence continues at coordinate 28,025,343 of NC_137040.1, read as the reverse complement.
GCCAGATGCCTTGATCCCGTAAGGGGTGGCCACAAACAAATCGCCTCCATGTCGCCCTGTCCCCCGCCATTTCATTGCCCTGCTCCCAGCTCACACCCACCTTTCTCATATACCTCTCCACTCCATCCCTTCATCTCATCTTTGGCCTCCCCCTCCATCTCCCCCCTCCACCTCACATACACTCTCCTAGTCAGTCTCTCACTCTCCATCCTCTCCACATGGCCAAACCACCTCAGTGTGTTTCTCCTAATGCGTCCTATCACATACACATCAACACCACAACGCTCCTTCACTTCCTCATTTGTCAGTCTGTATCTCCATGTGACCCCAAATGCTCCTCTCAAATAACTAATTTCCACTGCTCTCACTCTTGACTTCCGTCCCTCCAACAAGGTCCAAGCTTCACTTCCATACGTTAGAGTTGGTATCACAATACTGTTATGTAGTAGCTTTTTCACTTCCATGCTCACTTCCCTATTTCTTATCATTGCTTTCAAGGAACCAGCAACCTTTCTTCCTCGTTGTACCCTTTCAAGCACTTCACCCTCTAAACTTCCATCCTTACTCATCACACTACCCAAATACTTAGATGCACTCACGTTTTCTGTTTCCTTCTCATCCAGCCTCACTGTACATTCACTGACGTCACTTCTCTCGAAGACCATAACTTTACTCTTCCCTACAGTCATCCTTAGATTCCGTTTCTTGCATACTCTCCCAAACTCATCCACCAAACCTTGCAGCTCCCCTTCATCTTCACTTAACAACACAGTATCATCTGCAAACAACAATGCAGGAAGCTTCCAAACAATGCCCCCTCTCATTAGGGCCACTCCAACATTCACTGCCCTACCTTGTACCTCTTTTATAACCCCATCCATATACAGATTGAACAGCCATGGAGACATGACACATCCTTGTTTCAATCCAACCTTCAAATGGAGAAATGCACTTAGTTCACTATCCACATGCACTGCAGCATTAGCACCCTCATTCGTTCTCTTCACGGCCTTCAGCAACTTCCCATTTACTCCATATATTCTTAACACTTTCCACAATCATTGTCTATCCACCCTGTCATATGCTTTCTCCAAATACATGAAGGCCGCATACAACTTCTTTCCCTTCTCTAGAAACTTTTCCACTAAAGATCTAAGAATGACTATCTGATGTACTGTAGTCATAAAAAAATAATATCATTACCCCCAGGAATGTTCAATGCGAATCGAATGTTAGCTGGGCTATGTGGGCGGGTCCTTGCAGTTAGCTCCTCCCCTATCTAGTGTTGCCATATCACAATCCTATTACAAGAGTTGGAAAATTTAGCAAGAATGAGCCATATGGTGGGGAAATATATAGCACGTGTTTGCATAACCCTGAGTGCCCCGCCGGGGATGAATGATGAAACTTGGCATGTTTATTATTTTCCTACTATTCAACACTTATTATCTATAGAATACAACAAATAAATTATTTTGAAGGGTATTATATCTATAGGCATCGACTGCTTTTTTATGATAGTCTAGCAGGGGTGCACGAGTTCATTTCTTTGCTTTAGATGGGTGGTTAAATGCGTCAGATGGATGCTTCAGAGTTAATATGGATGAGGTGTGGTATATCCATGTTCTGCGCATTATGGAGACGTCACAGAGTGCAACTGCAGCTATAATTGCTCTGCATGCTCGGAGACTGAGCAATGGAGGAACTGCACGACGACTCGAAATTTCCAAGCCGACAGCTGTCCACATTGCTTTCCAGGCATGGGAACAGCTGCGTAATGATGAGGGGCGAGTGTTGATGGCTGAGTTAGTGGCATCCATGCATCGACATCTAAAGGCTGTTTTTGGAAGCAAGGGGTGTGTATAGAAATTATTAAAGTAATGAACATATATTTTTTTTCCCTTCTGCTCAACATTTATTACATGTAGACAGCAATACACACCACTGAAAGTTACTAACTTGGCTTGTATCGGTTGAATTACTATCAAACGTCTGGCATGGGTGCACATACTCATCGCCCGTCTGCATGTGTGTTACCGACTCTACGCCATTCTGTTTTATTTTTATTTAATGAATTCAGTGCCAGATAATGAAATATTGTTTCTATGTACAGAGGCCAAACGATCTAGTTAGCTTTTATTACCTCTTCCACAAATTCTAATATCTGTGTCTCACATAACCGACATTGACGGGTTTGCCGTACAAACTTTCCTGTCCCGTCATTCCACAACACTTCGTCGTTGTGTCATAGTGCATAGCTTTGAAGTGTAAGGATGCTTTTTTGTACAACTGTACACAACCTCTTCCCTTCCAAAAACCTCCATGTTCTTCTCGAACTAATTCCTCTGTTAGTTCCCTAACTATGTCAATAAGTATCGTACCATATACTTTTCCTGTTGCAATAAGAAGACAAATACCCCTATGCTTACCACACACTTCTTTTTCCCCTTTTCCTTTGCAGAGGGGAATAATTATACCTGACTTCCAATCATCTGGGACTCTACCTTCCTCCCAGGCCAATCAGCACATCTTCCACAACCATTCTACTACTATCTTTCCCCCATGCTTCAGTGTTTCACCACACTTCATCAATTCCAGAACATTTTCTTACATTCCCTGCACTTTACACTCAAATTCCTTTCAAATTCCTCATCCACTCTCTTCTTTCTCTCGCTAATCTTTTCACCTCTCTCTTCCTCTCTACATATAACTCTTTCTTCCGTCTCTCAACTTCTTCCACGCCCCTGTTTCTCATCCACTCGCTATATGTTATCTTCTTTTGTGCCACAGCCTCTCTCACCTCTTCATTCCACCATGGTGTTCCCTGCACCCCCTTTCGTCTTCTCTTCACCCCACACACCACCTCACATGCTGCACAGATTTCTTCTGTGAATATCTCACACACACCTTCCACATCTCCCATCTGCTCCAGTCCATATTTAACCAATCGCTCCTCCACCTCCCTGTTATATTCTGCCTTTTTTCCATCCTCCTGTAACCTTTTCACCCTCTTTGTATGAACTACATCCTCCGGTCCTTCCCTTCTTCTGTTTCTCCATTTCATTTGGATCTTGATTCTGATCACCACTTGGTGGTGGTCTGAAAGTCACTCCCCCAACCTCTATATAATCTTGCATCCATTACACACCTTCTCATCCTTTCATCCACACACACACAATCAATCATTGCCTTGTGTTCATTCCGTTCACCACCCACCCTTCTCGTCACTTGCCACTTATTCCTATGGATTATTTTGTGCCTGAAGAGGGTATTTGTTATCACCAACCTCCTCCTGGCACAAATGTTCACTAAAGCAGTGCCATTCTCATCCATCTCTGCAGGCACACCCCACTCACCAACTATTCCATCTACCTTCACATTCCCTATTTTTCCATTCATATTTCCAATTAGGAACACTGTCTCATTCCTTTTAAGTTTTTCCATGCATGCTTCCACATTTGTCCAGAAGTCTTCTCTCACTCCGCTTGCACGATCTTGCATTGGCGCATACACGCACACAATTGCCCACATTTGTAGTTCAACTTTCAGTCTTACCCACACAATCCTTGAGCCAACTGATCCATACTCTTCTATATTCTCCTTCCATCTGTTACAACAATACACACTCCTTCTTTTGCCCTCTCATTCTCACCTACTTCCACACATATACCCCATCCATACTCCCATTGTCTCACACTCTGACCTCCCCATTTAGTTTCAGTTAATCCACATACATCAACTTTTGCACCCTCAAGCACCTCGACAATCTCTCTTTCTTTCACCTCATCATTTGAACCCCTTACATTCCATGTAGCTATGCGTACCATGTCCTTTGTTCGGTCCTTAATCGTCACCCTTTGGTCAGTGATGGAATTAAGTTTGGTAACAGTTGAAAGAGACTAGAATGGGATTATATGTTATGAAGTTCAACCCCATGCTTATCAGAAAGGGAGAAAGACCTAGGAGTGATTATCAATAACAGACTATCTCCGGCTGACCACATCAGTGAGAAGGTACCGAACATGTATACACTGCATGCTAATGAGAATAGCATTCACATACTTAAATGAAGTCATGCTGAAGAAAATAATATCATTCATTAGACCAGCACTGAAGTATGCATCAGTAGTCTGGAGTCCTCATCTCAAACAACACATAGATAAGACTGAAAAAGTCCAAAGGCCTGCCACAAGATGGGTACCAAACTTAAGGGAAGAAAGACTAGAAAAACTGAATCAGCCAACACTACAGGAGAGAACGAAAAAGGAGGCATGATTATGCTATATAAATGCATCTCAGGGAAAGAGGAAACACATAAATGAGTATATAACCCATGGGGAAGCATCAGCAAAAGGACACTGCAAAAAACTACGTACAAAGAGTGGTGATAAAGAAGTAAGGAAATTCAGTTTCCCAAATAGGGCAATTGATCAATGGAATGCACTACCTAATGAAATAGTGTATGCCAAAACAATTCAGAAATTTAAGGATATGTATGATAAAAGTGGTTTAATACAAGGGACAATACGAGCTTGACTCATTCTTGTTAAGATACAATTAGATAAGAACACACACCCACACACACACACACACAGAACGCTCGTATGGCTAAATCAACAAACAATGAGTGAACTAAGGTACCCCACGAAGGAGTCTTAATTACACGGTTGGGATGTTTGTGGTGTACACAAGCTAAAGCAAAAAATTATGCCAAAGTGGTGGCGACTTCATATAGTGTTGCCTACTTCTTCCTTCACCTTTCTCAATCTTTTTCTCAGTCTGCCCTCCTATCCTCCTATTTCTCCCATCTTTTCTTATACTTCTTATTATTATTCATTCTTTTTAAGGTGGCTTTACATTGAATGACAACCCTACTGGTTTCCTGGAGGCCAGAAAACCATTTACGATGCTGGTTGGTAACCATATGACCAAACCGTACGTGTTCCCTATGTGACAAGTGGGTTGGCGGAGGGTTCGTGCCCCTTCCCATAAAACAACGAACTTATTAAGTCAAAGAGCCACCTCTTACGGGATTATGGCGTTGGACTATAGATAGATAGATAGATAGATTTTAATGCTATGGATAGATAGGTAGACTTTAATGCTATAGAGAGATAGATAAATAAATTTAACGTAAAACTATCACCTTATGCCACTTACACTTGTCTGCCTTCAGGTCTGAGTGTCTCATTTCATTCGATAAATATAACTGCATTAGCCTTTACCTAATAACCTTTTACTAATTGTACAAGTCCGGTAAACTTGCAGTTGCGAAATAAAGGGATGGCCATTGGACTGATTCACGGGAAAGAACAGTATGCATAAATCCAACATGTATATGATTTTTGTTGTTTCTAATAACTTAATAATTATACAGAAACCCAACTAACCTGCGACTTAGGGCAGGAATTAGCGGGGTGCCCACTGGACCAGCTGAAGAAAACATCAAGGGTAGGAACTCTTCACGAGACAAATAGAAGTCACAGCTGCCTGTGAGTTGAACGATTCGGTAGGGGAAATATTAAAACTGTATGTCTGTGTGTGAAAAATGAAAGAATCAGTGACGATCCTAATGTCGTGATAACAGAAAGGTGCAAATACTAGTTCTGTTTAGTTATATGATTCACCGAGTACAGTTAGAAAAATACTGGTCCATCTAACAGACAAAGAATTATGGAGTTCTTAAATTCTCCTAAGATCAGGGTGTTTGGATCCAAAGATTGTTCCACTGGATTTCAGAAGACACTGCTCACTTTCTCATTATGTATCATTAGCACTGCATCGATATGATGCCCCCAGCTGTACGTCACACCAGACGGGTAATGCCTCATGGATACCCCACGATTAGTCCACATTAACTGCATTAGTATAGTGACATGTGTATTGCATCATATTATCGCTACCACTGGATGAGGATATTTTGCTTAGGAAAGACATATGATGAAGTAATTAGAGGGGATTGCCATTAACCCATAACCCAGCAAAAAGCCTCCCATAAGCTAAATCAAATCGTTTATTGGTATAACGAGTAGAATATGAATAACTCTCAATGTAGTTTAGGCTATACTAATACCTAACCATGCTGACATAGGAAAAGTTATCAAGAGACAAGCAACAACACTCGTACAGTAATTTATTGTTCAATATACTGTAGTTTTCCTATCAGAGATGCAGACTCTGACCTTGTAACCACAAAAATCGTGAGACTGGTACCTACCCACTGAACTACTGCAGGACGCGTGCAGGTATGTATCTTATTTTACAGATCAAATTTTATGATTTTAAATTTGAAATAGAGTTGCAGACTTAGGGGGTGGATAATAGGAATGGCGAAATCTTAAATAGGGCAAATGAAAGGAATCTTGCAACATATCCCTTTCGATAAGGCAGCCACACACAACACTACATATTAGTAAACTTAAGTGGAGCTTTACATGGTAATCGTCAGCCATTATCATTTAAATTATGTCACATTTAGTGACGATAATGTAGCAAAATACAGTACCTAAAAGGAGCACTACAATGACACACTGTAATCGTGTCCACCTTCAATAAATAATAAAAATCATCTTCAATACATTACCCACGCTACTAAAATCATGAGCCATCATCATCTTAATCGTGAAGTCTTCAGTGATGAGGATGTGGTGACCCTGCCTTAGGACCGTCTCTAGCTTGGGTACAAACTCCGATGCTAGAATTGTCTCAAGGCGCCCTTTCTTCTGCAAGTCACCCACTTCACGCATAATGCCCTGCTCAGCAGCCTGCATATCAGATAATACCGTACAAAAAGGTTATAGGTATTCCTTTAAGTAATTGTGGAAAAACTACAAAGTAAACAGTTTTTATGATGTCGATTCATGTTAAGATGAAAATAATGTTTAGCCTACAAACAGGGGTCTGAATATCTTTAATAGGTTCTAGGTCCGGAAGTGAATCAACGAATCTGTAAAGTCAATGTCCGCTAATCGTACCACACATTGATGCAAAAAAAACTTTTCGCAAATTGTAAAAATGAAATAAATGCTAACACTTGAACTCCCACTCATAGTCACACTCTTAGTCATAGCACAGAGTACTGCGACGAAGGGTGGTTTATTTCACTTTATTATATACATTATGTTTATCTACTGTTGAGTGACGATATGAAGTCATAAAATTATATCACTTTGCCACTTCCGCATTAACAAGGGTTGGTAGAACATGCAGGATGATAGTGACGCTGGAGACTAAGTATGCACCAAGGTGGAATCACTGCCCACCTGCTGGGCACCATGTGTCTTTACTTTGTGCTGCCTGTGAACCACATATTTATGTCTTTGATGCTTTCTACGTATTTTTCTTCAGTTCCCGGGTATTTCAGAGATAAGCATTAAAATACATATTTCCAGGCCAGGAGAGTTGAAATAAATCAGTGTTCATAAAGCAGTGGCTTAAATTAGTCATGAAAATGTTTTGGAATATAAAAAAGTATATACCAAAAATGCATGAGCATGAACAGAAGCTCTCTGTAGTAGAAGAGTGACGGGATTGTCCACCACATCCCTGAGTGACTGTATTGGCATCGGAATGTATCTGACGGCCAAGAGGGACACGAGGTTGCCCGTGTAGCTCCGCGTCAGCACCAGACTGGCCAGCATCCACAAACCTACCAACACACGCTGGCACCACCACCACCCACCAGATTCATCTACATCTGGAACGAGTACATAAATAATCAGAATATCCGAAAGATGATATTCACCTTGCCAGACTACGATAAATACAACTCTAAAACTGTCCACTTAACCCTAAACAAGTAGGGGCTCACAAGGCAATATTCTGGATCATCACTCTTCTCTGTTAGGCATTAATAGAGTCCATGCACACGCAGAGCGGTGGATACAAGTTTTTCCCATGCATAAGTGTGTCTGTCTGTCACTCTGTATGCCTGTGTCTCTTTATGAGCCAAATACGTTAGTTTTCATCCACCTGTAACTAAATTGTGTGAGAATGTCGAGAGGCTCAGTTAAGGAGCTGATTTTATTTTGGGGAACAATAGGTCAAAATTCAGGGTCACATGGCAGGGTCACGTCTTGAAATGACTTCGACCATTTTTTGTGAAAGTGTTGAGATTAAGTCAAAAACGAAGGAAGTTGATTTTGAGAACAATTAATCATAGGTCAAGATCACACTATAAGGTCAAAGTTCGACCTGTGTGTTTCTAAGTGTGAACAAAATAAATCTATCTATCTGTCTATTGCCAGACGCCTCAGTCCCGTTCGGAGTGGCCACAAACAAATCGCCTCCACGTCGCCATGTCCCCCGTCATTTCACTGACCTGCTCCTAACTCACACCCCCCTCTCTCATATACCTCTCCACCCCATCCCTCCATCTCATCCTCGGCCTCCCCCTCCCTCTCCCCCCCCTCCACCTCACTCACATACACTCTCTTCGTCAGTCTTTCACCCTCCATCCTCTCCACATGGCCAAACCACCTCAGTGTTTTCCTCCTAACGCTTCCTATCATATCCACATCCACACCACAACGCTCCTTTATATCCTCATTCGTCAGCCTGTCTCTCCATGTGACTCCACAGGCTCCTCTTAAATAACTCATTTCCACTGCTCCCACTCTTGACTTGTGCCCTTCCAACAACGTCCAAGCTTCACTACCATACGTTAGAGTTGGTATCACAATACTGTCATGTAGTAACTTTTTCACTTCCATACTCACTTCACTGTTTCTTATCACTGCTTTCAAGGCACCAGCAACCTTTCTTCCCTGCTGTACCCTTTCAAGCACTTCACCCTCCACACCTCCATCCTTACTCATCACACTACCCAAGTACTTAAACGTACTCACATTTTCCAATTCCTCACCATTCAACCTCGCTGTACATTCACTGACTTCACCTCTCTCAAAGACCATCACTTTACTCTTCCCTACATTCACCTTTAGATTCCGTTTCTTACACACTCTCCCAAACTCATCCACCAAGCCTTGCAGCTCCCCTTCGTCTTCACTCAGCAACACAGTATCATCTGCAAACAACAGTACAGGGAGGTTCTAAACACTACCCTCTCTCACCAGGGCCTCTCCAAAATCCACTAACCTACCATGTACCTGTTTTATTACCCCATCCATGTACAGATTGAACAGCCATGGAGACATGACACATCCCTGTTTCAACCCAACCTTCAAAGAGAAAAATTCACTCTGTTCACCATCCACACGCACTGCAGCCTTATCACCACCATCCATACTCTTCACAGCATTCAACAACTTCCCATCTACTCCATATATTCTTAATACTTTCCACAATCCTTGTCTATCCACCCTGTCATATGCTTTCTCCAAATCCATGAAAGCCGCATACAACTCCTTTCCCTTCTCTAGAAACTTTTCCACTAAAGATCTAAGAATGAATATCTGATCTACACAACCTCTTCCCTTCCTAAAGCCTCCCTGTTCTTCTCCAACTAATTCCTGTTATTTCCCTAACCCTGTCAATAAGTATCCTACCATACACTTTTCCTATTATACTAAGAAGACATGCCCTTATGATTACCATACACTTCTTTTTCCCCTTTTCCTTTGTACAGACTTCCAATCCTCCGGAACTCTACCTTCCTCCCAGGCCAATCTGCACATCTTCCACATTGATTCTACTACAATCTCTCCTCCATGCTTCAACATTTCACCACACACTCCATCAATTCCTGGGGCTTTCCTCAATTTAACTTTCTTCATTGCTTCCACAACTTCTATCCTACTGATTTCTTCCTGTCTTCTCACTTCCCTCCTTCTCCCAGCCATTCCCCAGCCACTTATACTCGCAGCACTTCCATCCTCTATGTTCAACAATTCCTTAAAGTGTTCTCTCCATCTGCTCACTTTTTCTCCCTTCTCCATTAGTAATCTACCATTTTTATATTTCACTCCCCTGCTAACTTCACTTCCACCCTGTCATACTCTCTTTACTTCTTTCCAGAACATTTTCTTACAGTCCCTTCACTTTACACTCAAATTCCTTCCAAATTCCACATCCACTCTCTTCTTACTCTCTCTTACTAATCATTTTACCTCTCTCTTTCTTTCTACATATAACTCTCTCTTCCGCCTCTCAGCTTTTTTCATGCCCCTATTTCTCATCCATTCATTGTATGCTTTCTTCTTTCGTGCCACAGCCTGTCTCACCTCTTCATTCCACCACGCTGTTCCTTGCACCCCCCTCCGTCTTCTCTTCATCCTACACACCACATCACATGCTGCACATATTTCTTCTGTGAATATCCTACACACAGCTTCCGCATCCCCCATCTGCTCCAATTCATATTTGCCCAATCGTTCCTCCACTTCTCTCTTATATTCTACCTTTTTCTCATCCTCTTGTAACCTTTCCACTCTCCTTGTAAATACTCCTTCTTCCCGTCCTTCCCTTCTTCTATTACTCCATCTTATTTGTATTTTGATTCTAGCCACCACCAAGTAGTGGTCAGAAAGTCCACTCCCCCAACCTCTGTAAACTCTTGCATCCATTACACATCTTCGCATCCTTTCATCCACACACACATAATCAATCATTGCCTTCCTTTCATTCAGTTCACCACCCACCCTTCTCATCACTCGCCATGTATGACTGTGGATCATTTTGTGCCTGAAGAGGGTATTGGCTATCACCAACCCCCTCCCAGCACAAATATCCACTAACGCACTGCCATTCACATCTATCTCAGCAGGCACATCCCACTCACCAACTATTCCATCCACCTTCACATTCCCTACTTTACCATTCATATCACCAATCAAACTCTCTCTCATTCCTTCCAAACTTTTCCATGCACACTTCCACATTTGTCCAGAACTCTTCTCTCACTCTGCTTGCACGATCTTGTGTTGGCGCATACACGCACACAATAACCCTCATTTGTATTCCAACTTTCAGTCTTACCCACACAATCCTTGATCCAGCTGATCCATACTCTCTTATGTTCTTCCATCTTTTACTCACAAATAAATAAAACAATTAAATAATTTCTAATCCGACTTACAGTAGACCAGTCTTTGTGGAAGATTTCAGGGTAAACCAAGGATGAAGAATTTTGTTTCTGAGAATAATCACTCGAGGATCAAGGTCACAGGGCAAGGTTAAATATTCGACCCTTTTATCTAACACAATTTTGAATAATTTCGACCAAACTTTATTGCATCAGGACTAAAGGTCGGCTAACAAAAAAGTGATTCAGCTTTGAGATAAATAGGTCAAAGGGCAAGGCCACAGGACAGTAAACTAAGCTTAGATAAGAAAAAATAGCAATGTAATATTTTCATTCATACAAGGCTTTATGCACTTTATTAATTATTCATGCACTGGCAGTAGCTTACCTTGCTGTAAAAGCACTCGGATAAAGATGCCTGCATTACTCCGACTCCTCAAGTTTGCAGTAAAGCAAGAGTAAATCACCATTACTACAGCCAACACGGCAAGGATCGCCACCCAAACCATGGGGACTAAAGACATCAAGAAGCCCCAGGGATCCACGACTAGACTGCCTCGACGACTAATTATCCTCGCATGACTAAAGTAGGCAGGGTATGTGAAGTCCACCACCTCAGCTCGTTGGACAGTCACACCGAAGGGACCCACAGCCATGTCCACCTCCTGTTCGAATTGAAGAGAATAAGTCCTTTTGGGACTAATTCTAATGGCAAGCGTGTTAAATGAGTAAACACAGGATTTTGTTCTCTAAACGTTCAGACTACAGTACATACGAGTAAAACCCCATGTTACAGTATCGATGTGCGTTGCTGTAGATAGATGTAGAGAGATAGAGAGGTTGGTTGTAGATCGTCAAAGGACCACCATTATAAAGTCGTGAGGCGTCATATGGCTCGAACTTGCCGCTGCTTAGTAAAATGGTATGTTGTCCACTAGGGTGAATAGGTAGGTCTCTGTCCTTTTTTCTCACCTCCCCCTTTGTGTCTCATAAGCGAGTTGAGTTCCAGAGCACTCTTGGGTTGTGGAGTTTATTATACACAGTTACATCGAAGTGATTGACAACGTTATGTAGCCTGATGGCAAAACCTCCTGCTGACCCTATCTCCTTCCTCCTGCCCTAGATTGTATTCTCGGGCTCTCTCTAACCCCATCTCTCTGGCTCTCTCTTTCTAGTTCTCTACCCTTCCTATTTAATTTCGGACTTATATCCCCATCTAGCTTCCAGCTAAAGTGTGTGGGCATACGTATGTGCTTGTGTGTCTATCGGTCATGTTTTCGGCACCTGATCAGAGGTGTTTGGCGTTCCTGATGATCTGGGACAAGATTGTGGATATACGTTATGTGGACTGACATTCCTAGTGAGAAGCTGTGAATGTCTCCAGCAGACACTACATCCTGCACAGTGTGTTATTAGATATATACTAGTGCCTATATAATGTCTACATAACGCTCAGTCACGCAAAGCTGTCGTACCAGCGACAGTAAATATTGCTATAACATATTAATGCATATTATATACACATTACAGGCAACTTGTAAGCCAATTAAGTGAAATACATAATATTTGAAAAGTAACGTAACTGTGATACCACAGCATTGTAACAGTGATCATTATTGTAGTCATTTTAGTACTATAATTATACCATGATAAAATTGTAGCCTCCATGTATAACATATATATATATATATATATATATATATATATATATATAATCTCATCTCATCAGCCGTTTGTGTGTCCACTGCAGGACCGGCCTATCCCGACAGAAGTGGGGACGATACAGCCAATGTATCTCTACCAAGTGGCTTAGGCTGTCTATGGTCCTTTCGCAGCAAGAAGTCCGTTCAGGGTGTGGCAGAAGTTGGGATTTCCCCAAGTGCGACGTTGCCAATTTGACCACCAATTATCGGATTATCACTGTCTCCCTACCTACTCCCATCCCACCTGTTTCTCTCTCGCTCTCTCTCTCTCTCTCTCTCTCTCTCTCTCTCTCTCTCTCTCTCTCTCTCTCTCTTGGTCATGACTCAGAAAGTTGCTCTCCCAATCCAGGTCAAAAGTGCAAGTTCACAATCACTTGCAGGCGATTGTTTTCTCTTGTTAAAACATGCCTTTGACAATTCTAACCCTGTTGGTTTGCTTTCTGTCGGTCATTCATGGTGTGAGAATACACCTGAACGAGATTCAGTGTGCTAGAGCATGCACGATGCTCGAGAATGGCCGGATGCAGCGACAGGTTGCTCAGCTAATGGGTGTGAGTCAGGGATGTATCCGGAACGTGTGGCATCGTTACCAGGATACACAGAGTTACCGTAGGAGACGTGGGACAGGTCGTTGAAGGATAACTGATGACAGACAGGACCGTCATATGGCTCTTTTGGCATGTCGGGACCCCTGTCTGACAGCTCTGTGGATCCAGAATGAGTTTCAGGCTGCCAGTGGGAGGACTCTGAGTGACCAGACCGTCCGTGACAGGCTCCACGAATTCGGCCTACACTCCAGGAGACCAAACATTGTGCCTCGTTTGACTGCTGCACAATGCAGAGCACGTCTCGCGTGAGCTAGACAACACCTCCGTTGGACGGTGAACCAGTGGGCACATGTCCTGATCACGGATGAAAGCCGCTTCAGTGCTGATCACCCAGATGGTCGTATTCGGGTCTGGAGAGATGTACGACAGCGTTACAACCCTCAGTTTGTCGTGGAACGTGACCGATGGGGACGTGGATCAGCAAAGGTCTGGGCCGGAGTCTCCATCAATCATTGTACAGACCTCCACATTGTCCAGGGTAACATGAACGCCCAGAATTATCGGGACAATATTCTGGAGCCTCATGTCTTGCCAATGGCAAAGCGTATCGGTGCTGGTTTTATCCTAATGGACGATAATGCCCGTACCTACCGAGCCGGACTCGTCTCCACATTTCTTCAGGATCATAATATCGAGCGTATGGAGTGGCCAGCTTTGTCGGCGGACTTAAATCCGATTGAAAACATTTGGAGTATACTCGGTGACAGAGTTAGGAACCGTCAGCCCCCGTTTCCAATGTCCAGGACTTAATTGTTGCTCTCCAGGACAAGTGGAGGAACATTGACAATAATGTGATCCAGAACACTATTCTGACCATGCATAGGCGTTGTTAAGAGTGTGTGAGACTCAATGGTGCAGCTACCCATTAGTAATGTTGATTTGGAGTCGAATTAAACTAATTAAGTCAATAAAATGTGTTACCTGATTCATTGTGTGATTATCATTTTGGTCCTCATCTTTTTCAAAGATAAATTTTTCATCCAATCTTTTGAAAATCGGTGGTCATATCTCACTGAAAGTCTCATTAGTGAATGATTCTCATGATTAGCACATGATTGTGAACATATGTTTGCTATAAACTCAATATATTCAGGATAATGATCCTGAGTACTATTCTGTTATGAGCAGTATATATATATATATATATATATATATATATATATATATATATATATATATATATATATATATATATATATATATATAATAGAGAGAGAGAGACATACACAATATTTACTCAGTTTGTCTCACTTGTACAAAACAGTTCTTCAACACCGATTAAGATCAGCAATCCTGGCTTGCATTCTGTGCATGGCCAAAAGCAATATAGCAAATATGATGGAGAAAATTACAAAGATGACTGGATCTGGGCTGTATACATAATATGGGTTGAACATAATCCTACTGTATTCTTCCCAAGGTTGTATTGTCTGATTTATTAGTTGCATAGTTTCATACTTGGGTGAAGTCAACTTAATGTGTGCACTTATATTTAAGTTCATCCTCAGTAATGGCTGGAAGTACTTGTGTGTGTGGTTGAGAATGGCATAATGGTTTTTATTGGGCAAAGTGGATAGTGTAGGTGTCAGAACTGCACAGTAGGCATAGTCTGGTGAGATGTGTAAACCAGATGCTGATGTCTGGGCTGGAGGTGTGTCTGGGCAAGTCACAAAAGCTGATGTATTTTGAGTGAAGTAGAAAAACTGTGAATGTCGAATGCGTGGGTGAGTTTATGTGGAGCAATGTGAAGTTGCAGTGATGAGGGATGTTGTTATTTTTTTTGACAGCCATTTCACAACAGAGGTCATTCCTATGTTTATCGTCCATTATATTCTAATTTCTAACCACGATTATGTCTATATCAGTGTATGAATCCTGCTTGATATAACAAGGTAAAATTGTTCTCATTAAAGTTTTTCGTTTGATAAAATATTGTCACTATACTCATGAACTACGAGTATTGAGGACCAATAATATACAAGCCACTGTTGCAATTCGATGTGTTGAACTGACATAGTAATGAGACATAAGGGGCTGGGTACCAACAAGTTGTCTTATATATTGGTTGGATAAGAACCAAAATGCTTTATCATGTAAGTTCTAATGGATGAAGGCATTCAAATGAAGAGTAATAAGATTCAGAGATTTTTCTTAATGAGTGAGAAAGGATTTGATATGCATTGGCTTAAGATATCGTGAAAAAACATTAATGAAACTTTAGTGCTAAGAATTAGGTATCATTATTTATCTGAAGATTATAAAAAGTTTGGGTGCAACCATTAAGCATTAAGCAAATTACAGTTAACAAGAAGCGGTGCCAAGGCACATGAAACACGTCCCCGGCAGTCATTTAAGTGCTGACCTATAAACATAACAGGATATCTAGTCAAAGATGTCACATATTAAATTTGGAGTTAATCGGGTGAAATTTGACGATTTTATGCCCATTTGAAATTTTAGGCCCGATCCACCTGACACTGACCCTCCTCCCGCTAACTGGGGGGTGACCCTCTGATGTAATGAGACATGTTATAGGAGGCAGACTTGAAAGATGCACCTTTAGGTTTTAACGATTTTGAAAGGAGTTATGGTGAAAGAACGAGTTTCCCCCTTGTTTGTGTTGGCATTTTTTGGGCCTACAGCCTGGGCCCCGGTCCACTTTGGCCCAAAATTTAATCAAGTAATAGGAAGGTCATATCCCATCATCACTGTAATTTTCCTCAAAATCGCACAGGTCGTTCTCGCTTAAAGTTGTTAACAGACAGACAGACAGGCAGGCAGACAAATAAACAAACAAACAAACAAAGAGACAAACCGAGTGAAAACAATATCCATCCCGAGCCCCCCCGGGGTGGGGACGGATAATGAACTTTTAAGTAAGTTGGAGATTTTATTCACCTCAAACGAAACTTTTCAGACTGGATGTGTTTGCTTTTCAAGGATGAATAAAATGGAATTCCTTCAGCGTTCATAGTTACCTGATTTTTTTCTTCGGATTTTACCCGCTTTGTGTTCTTTAATCTTTGAAGCAGATATTGATTTTGTTCTAGTATGCAGGTTACAGCCCTCTCTTTTTGACGCCATTTGACAAAATCTGTTGTGGAGCCAAATTATTAAATAATTCAATTCGAATGAAAGCTGAGTCAGATCACTGGGAAACAGCACACCTAACGCAATAAGCACTGTCATGAAAGATTTAAGGTAAAACATACAGCAACCGAATGAATTGCAAGCAGTGCTCTGGAGGGGCAAGTTGTGGGACTGTTTGAGTGCAGTAAGATGGGTACAAGGGTCATATGAGGTAGTGACTGTAAGCAGAGTGGTGGGTGATAGTCATTATGTATAAATTATGTTGTGGCAATACTACTACACACATTCTGTGGAGCTCTTATTGACATTGTAGATATTCTCCTTTTCCTTTTTATAATTTGAGAAGATCTAAAATGCTGGCAATCTAAGACCGTTTGAGACAGAGACTTAAAGTTTTCATGGGTGATGTATGTTGGTTGCAGGCTTCTTTTGGTGCTCTCTGTTATTGTTTTTTCTCTCCCGCACACCAAAAACTACTGAATCGATTGCTTTGCAAATGTTCCATACTATGTAGTCGTCAATATATACCAGGGCACCTGGGTACTGATACTGAGATCCAATAAATACTTATTGAAATACTGACAAATAAAAATGGCAACCTTAAGCATGAAGTTCTATATCGGAAAGTATTAGGCCGATTTGGACCAAACTCGGTGGAAATGTAGTGGGTCATGAGTGAACATGACCTGCTTAGTATGAATGGCATTGGCCTTGTTTTCAAGGTCACAGGTCAAAATCTGCCAATTTTTTTTTAGTCATACCAGGAGTCCCTTAAAATTAGGTCGACAATGATCAAAGTATTTTCAGAATCCTAGGAGTCATCTTTATTAATATTTCATAACAGCAGTTATGACAAATCATTTTTTTTCTGATGCTTGTTGGCGATTTTTAGACCTACCATCAAAATACTGTGTATAGTTCAAAGACTGTACAACATATCTGATGTACAAATGTGTGTGTGTGCGTGTGTGTGTCATTCTAATCTGGAATGTGACATTATCATCTGGAATGTGGAGTTCCTTGAATATTGCCCCAGCATTTTCGGAACTGTAGTTGTTAATAATAATAATAACAATAATAATAACAACAACAACAATAACCTTCGCCAAGGAGGTTATGTTTTATCTTGCGTTGGCTTGTTTGTCTGTTTGTCTGCCTGTGTGTTAGCAAGATTACCCAAAAAGTTATGAACGGATATTGATGAAATTTTGTGGAAGGGTGGGCCATGGGCCAATGAACAAATGAATAATTTTGGTCCGGATCCGGATCCGGAGTATCCCGCACAATATCTCCAAAAGTTCTCAATGAATTCTAGTGAAATTTTGATGAAAGATGCGCCATGGACCAGGAAAGAATTGATTAAATTTGGGGGAGGATTCGGATCCGGATCCAGGATTACTCATAATGTTATGAACGGGTTTTGATTTTTTTTTTTTTTTTTTTTTTTTTTTGAAGGATGGGCCATGGGCCAAGGGAGAAATGAATAAATTTAGGGCAGATCCGGATCCGGAGTATCCCGCACAATATCTCTTAAAGTTCTCGGTGAATTTCAATGAAATTTTGTGGAAAGGTAGGCCATGGACCAAGAAGGTTTTGATTAAATTTGGGGGCTGATCTGGATCCGCATCCTATATCCACGGATCCCGATCCGGATCCCTTGTAATGTCAATGGCATTGTTGGAGGTCAGCGCTTTCTGTGCGCTTTCCAGTTGGTTCTATTTTGGCTACTAATGGAAAGCAAGTAGACTGTGGAACAGTTAGTGGAGAATGTTTCTTGCACCGGCACTACAAAGAGTTTTTTCAAAGATGAAATTGTTTTGATGCAGCAAAACTTAATATCATCGGCTACAAAGTAAATAAGTGTGTGTGTGTGTGTGTGTGTGTGTGTGTGTGTGTGTGTGTGTGTGTGTGTGTGTGTGTGTGTGTGTGTGTGAGTGCGTGCATGTGTGTGTGTGTGTGTGTGTGTGTGTGTGTGTGTGTGTGTGTGTGTGTGTGTGTGCGTGCGTGAGTGCGTGCATGTGTGTGTGTGTGTGTGTGTGTGTGTGTGTGTGTGTGTGTGTGTGTGTGTGTAGGCATTTGTGTTTTTCTTTTTGTTTCATTTTATGCATGTTTTGTTTTTATGTACGGTTGTTTCTATGTCTGAGTTTGATTTGTGTTTGTTTTTTTGTTTTTGTTTTGTTTGAGCTTGTTTTTTGTTTTCAGTGTTTGTTTTGTGTGCGTGATATGTGCGTTTGTGCCTTGTTTTTGCTTTGTATTTGTCTTTTGTATGTTTGTGTTATGCTTATTTTGTGTGGTTATGTGTTTGCGTGTGGTTATGTGTTTGCGTTTTGTACGTTTGCTTTTGTGTTTGTATTTTTTGTGTTTGTGTGTTTGTTTTTTCAGTATATTCTGTTGTGTCTGTTTTGTTTGCTTGTTTTGCTTTCCTTTTCTGTATGTATTTTTGTTTTTGTTTTTTCTGCTTTGGTTTTCTTTTGTTTGCTTGTTCTTTGAGTTTGAGCTTTGTATGTTTGTCTTTTGTGTGCTTGTTTCGTTTTGTGTTTGACTTTGTATTTTGTTTTGCTTGTTTTGTTTTGTGTGTTTATTATGTTTGTTTTTGTTTCTTTTCTGTTTGTGTTTTGTGTGTTTTTCGTGTGTATGTTTTATGTGTTTATGTTCTGTTTATGCTTTGTGTATTTGTGATTTGTGTGTGTGTTTTCTGTGTTTAATTTGGGTTTCTAATTTTTAATGTGTTTTTTGTGCCTGCGCATTTTGTTTGCTTTTGTTTTCGTGTGTGTTGCTTTGAACTTGTGTTTGATTTGTACCTTTGTTTTGTGTTTTTGTTTGCGTTTTATTTGTATGTCGTTGCGTTTTTGTTTTGTGTTTGTGTGTTTCTTTTGTGTTTATCTCTTGTGTTTTTGTTTTAAGTGTGTTATTTGTTTGTGTGTTTGTTTTGTGTTTGTGTGTGTGTTTCTTTTGTGTTTATCTCTCGTGTTTGTGTTTTGTACGTTTGTTTCGTTTTGTGTGCATTTGTTAGTTTGTGTGTGTGTGTGTGTGTGTGTGTGTGTGTGTGTGTGTGTGTGTGTGTGTGTGTGTGTTCTTACCTAATTGTAACTTTA
Organism: Coenobita brevimanus; assembly: GCF_032717465.1. Classification (NCBI taxonomy): domain Eukaryota; kingdom Metazoa; phylum Arthropoda; class Malacostraca; order Decapoda; family Coenobitidae; genus Coenobita; species Coenobita brevimanus. Next base: position 28,005,866 of record NC_137040.1, on the reverse strand, counting down.
CAGGAATGAGTCAAGCTCGTACTGTCCCGTGTCTTAAACCATATTTATCGTACATATCTTTAAATTTGTGAATTGTTTTGGCACACACTATTTCATTCGGTAGTGCATTCCATTGATCAATTGCTCTGTTTGGGAAATTGAATTTCCTTACATCTTTATCACCTCTCTTCTTATGCAGTTTTTTGCAGTGTCCTCTTGCTGATGCTTCTCCATATGTTAAGTAATCATTTATGTCTATTTTCTCCTTTCCTGATATGCACTTATATAGTATTATCGTGTCACCTCTTTTCCTTCTCTCCTGTAGTGTTGGTAGATTCAGTTTATTTAGTCTTTCTTCGTAGCTTAGGTCCCTTAAGCTTGGTATCCATCTTGTAGCGGCCCTTTGAACTTTTTCAATCTTGTCTATATGCTTTTTGAGATGAGGACTCCAGACTACTGATGCATATTCCAAGGTTGGTCTAATGAATGATGTTATTATCCTTCTTAGCATGTCTCCATTTATGTATGTGAATGCTATTCTCATATTTGCAAGTAGTGTATACATGTTCCGTACCTTCTCGCTGATGTGGTCAGCCGGAGATAGTTTGTTATTGACAATCACACCTAGGTCTTTCTTTCTTTCTGATGTGTATAGGGTTTTATTTCCTAACTTATAGTCCCAATCAGATCTTTTTCCACTTTTACCAAACTTGATTACATGACACTTGTCCACATTGAATTCCATTTGCCTTGTACTACTCCATTCATGAAATTTATTTAATTCTTCTTGTACCTCCCTACAAGAGTCTGTGCTAGTAATTCTCCTTTCTATTTTTGTATCATCTGCAAACATATTCAGATAGCTCTCATTTCCAGTGTTACTGTTTATATCATTTATATACACTAAAAACATGATTGGTGCCAGTGCTGAACCCTGTGGTACTCCACTAGTCACTTCTTTCCATGATGAGTAGTTTCCTCTTAGTACTGTCCTCATTTCTCTTTTTATGAGAAAGTCTTGCATCCAACAAAACAGTTTGCCTCGAATTCCTCCTTGATGGTACAGTTTCCATAAAAGTCTTTGGTGTGGTACTGTGTCAAAAGCTTTCTTGAAATCTAAATAGATACTGTCCACCCATCCTTCCCTTTCCTGTATTGTGTTTGTTACTCTGTCATAGTAGCTCAACAGATTAGTAACACATGATTTTCCTTTTCTGAAACCAAACTGTCTTTCTGTTATCATACTGTATTCTTCTAGATGATTTACCCAAGCTTTTCTTATAAGTTTTTCTAATACCTTGCTTACAACACTGGTCAGTGATACTGGTCGGTAGTTGAGAGGATTTTGTCTATTTCCTTTCTTGAACAAGGGGACTATAATTGCTTTTTTCCAAATATCAGGTAGTTTCCCTTGACTCAAGGATTTCTTGAAAATTAAAAATAATGGTTTACTTAACTCCTTTGCACATTCTCGTAATACCCAACATGAAATTTCATCAGGACCACTTGCTTTTCCTCTGTCTAATCTAATTAACTCCTCTTGTATTACTTTTTCTGCTATTTGTATATCTGGTAGTATGTGTGGACATGCGTGTTCCACATAGTCCCTCTCAAAATTTTTTTCTTCTGTAAAAACTAATTGGAAATTCTTATTTAGTGCTTCACAAATATCTTTCTCTTGTGTATAAGTGATTCCCTCGTCCGTAATGATTGTATTATATCTTTTACTTTGGTTTTGCTTCTGATATAGCTGTAAAACAGCTTTGGTTGATCACTACTTTTATTTATTATATCCTCCTCAAACTGTTCTTGGGCTTCCCTCCTTATTCTTGTATAGTCGTTTCTTGCCTGTTTGTAATTATTATATGCCCTTTCACTATTGTGTCGTCTGTATCTATTCCACAACAAATCTCTTCTTTCTTTTGAATTTTTACATTCTGTATTGAACTATTTCTGTATTTTCTTATCTGCTTCTTTGTGCTGTGGGATGTACTTCTGGACTCCTATTTCATAAAATTCACAAATTTTTTTATATACAGCATTTAAATCTTGTCCTCTAAGCTCATTTTCCCAATCAACTTCTAAGAAATACTTCTTTAGGTCTTGATAATTTCCCTTTTTATAGTTTAGGCTCTTTTTGTAACTGTCATTGCTGTTTACTATGTCATATGCTATCCTGAAGTTATAATTTAGCACTGCATGATCGCTTTTGCCGAGTGGAGGGTGATATATTAAACTGTCAATGTCATTTTCTTGCCTAGTAAATATTAGATCTAGCACTGAAGGTACATTAAGTCCTCTTTTTCTGGCGGTTTCCCTCACATGTTGCGTTAAGAAAAACTCTTGTACGAGATCCAGGAGCTTTTGGTCCCAACAGCTTTCTTGGCTATTTATATCTAGAGTATTCCAATTTATATTTGTATTGAAGTCCCCAGTTAGTATAATTCTTTCCGATTTCTCTTCCATTTAATGTAGCAATGATCTTATACTCTGAATTGTACTCTCTGCCAGGTCCTCATATTCGTCTCTTTCCCATGTGTTTGATCCGGGTGGCATGTACAAATTGGCTATAATTACTTTACCTTCAGATGTGTCGATCTCTATTGCAATCAGTTCTACTTGTGATGGTATATCTAGATTTATTTCCCTGACTTTTAGATTTTTCTTAGTTAATGTTATAATTCCTCCTCCTTTTTTAAAATTTCTGTCTCTTCTCCATATATTGTATTCCTCTAAGTTTAGTATGTCATTGGATATCCTTGGTGTTAATTTTGTCTCAGTTAGGCATATCATTTGTGGTTCATTTTCTCTAACAATCATTCATCTCTAGTAATTTAGATACCATTCCATCCACATTTGAGTACATCAACTTTATCATCTTGTTTATATGCTTGTCATGACATGGTTCTACTACCTTCCTCCTTTTTCTTCCATCCTGTTTGTATACCACTTTCGTACCTGCAATCCTATTACTTTATAAAAAAAAATTCTTCTTCTCCTCTTCTGATCTTCCCTCATTTTTTGTTTTTGCTTCCTCCCTTTTCTCTTTCAGTAATTCCAGTTCCTCTTGTGTTAGGCATCTTTTTATCCATACATTTTTGAACTCCTCTTGTTCCATAAGATTCTTTGCATTTTTTAGTATCTCTTCCACAGTGTTTACACTCTGGAAAGTCACCTTTAGAGGTCTTGTCTTGCTTTTTCTCGTATTTCCCTAACCTTTTGTGTTCCTCTATGTCTTTACTACAGATTTCCTCTGATACTTCTTTCAGTAAGCTCATTACATTTGCCATCTCCTTTTTGTCTCTAGTGATCTTGTTTTTAACTTCTTCCTCTTCTATACCAGTGATTACTATTGATTTGTTTATCTCTACTGAATCTCTGACTAACTTTGGATTGTTTTGGATTATTCTTTTCACTTCCTTTTTAATGCTTTTTTCCTCTACCCTTGTTTCTAAGTCTTTATTTACTTTCACCATTTCAGCATACGTGGTTTCTACATCATTTTTGTAGCTTTGCACAGCTTCATTCACCTGTGTTATCTTCTCAATATCACTGCTCTGGTCCATAAGACTGCTTGCTTGCCTGATTGTCTGTGTGTGTGTGTGTGTGTGTGTGTGTGTGTGTGTGTGTGTGTGTGTGTGTGTGTGTGTGTGTGTGTGTATTCTCCTCACCTGTCTCATCATCATGCCAATCATGCCGTTCCAAGACCCATCCTCTCGTTTGTCACCCCACAGAGTGTCAGCAGGTGTGACATAGGTATACCTGGACAAAGAAAACATTAGTACATATACAGTACACCCAGTTAACCCTCACATGGTCGGAAAAAACATGAGTATTCTTTCAGCTAATGCCAAGAGATTTAATTAAACTGAGTCTCAGTACAGGAATCTGAAATTGTTAGTATTGTTGTCATTATACTCTAAATATTAAGCACTGGCAAATCCATCACTTTAATCCACTTGCGCCTAGTGTCCTCATTATAGGACTGAACTGGTTATTTTCGAGAGTTAATGAAGAAGGGAACCCCGGGGGAGGGACCTGTGAGCAACGCACCTATGAGCCAATAGTTAGAGAACAGTACGCTTACTAACCTTCCAACACAATCCCTCATACAGGAACCCTGGGAGCTAATGAGTTTAATGTTTCATCACAATCCACTGATACAGCTTCATTTAATAGCAATACTATAGTCGCGGCGCACGAGTCTGAGGTTGTCATTATCGTACCCCGGCAACTACCATTCAAAACTGCATCCGATTTCTTATCATATCATACACTAATCATATTATTATTATGCACGAGTATATTATACGCGAATATTGTTATACACGAACATATTATGCACGAATCACTTGCTTCTCATGTTGTACACGAAATGGGACACACTTTTGAATGGTAGGTTGCCAGGGTACGATAATGACAACCTTAGAGTTGTGCGCCACGACTAGAGTCGTATGCCTGTAACACAAGGAAATAAAAAAAAAAGTAGTTCAGTCAATATGCTGTTTCACAGATTTAGCGTTTTCTCTGAAGAATTTGTACAACTGCTAAATTTACGAAAGTTTCACGCGTGTTTGGTGTGGTTCTGTTTTTCCTTAATGTATTCCGTAAATTTTGGAAAGAGTAATTTTGTCATTAACCAGTCATAGTATTTGTTCTGTGTTTCCAGCATATCAGCCACTTGAGTAAGACGAGTTTATTCATTTGTGGAGGGACTTTTTCAATGGCAGCAGCTTTAAACAGTCTATAATAACACCATGACTCCGGCAATGCTCTTCTAAGTACAATAGTGTCGTCATTCATGGCAAGAATATACTAAAACAGGACGTCCTCGGACTGAAGGATAAAGTCGTTTGCACACCCAGAAATGTCACCTCTTGGGAACACATTCCCACCCTTTGCTGTGCTGTGCATGAAGTGACAGGATTGGTGTGATGGTATTTCAGGCTTAACAACCAGAGGGTGATATGAGAGTATGCTATTTGGATTGGCTATGAGGGATCTACAAACTCTAGAGAAACATAAATATAGATATATTTGCATAATATGTAAAAAAATCAGAAATAAAAGGAATAAGTGAGGGGAATTACCTGACGAGTAACTCCCAGAGTATAAGTAGATCAAGTAACAAAGTGAAGACAAATACATTTCTGATGTGCAAACGAATGGGTATAATGTAAGTGCGCCATGTTGTGGTAAAGTTAGTTTCGGTCTGTTAGTGTTGGCAGGTCGGGGTGTTTGTGATGTGGGTATGAGTGCATGATGAGAGTTTCAGAAGTACAATAGGATGGCTTCCCCTATGGCGACAGGTTTCTCTTCGGGGATTCCTTAAGATACAGACAACCAAAAATACGAGAGGAAATGAAAACAGTGCCGACAACTGACTGCCGTCACCGGGAGATTGCAGAAGGGCTGACAGTCACCGGTATGGATCATGATCAAGCTGAATCAGGACCTGTAGGCGAGTTCTTGAAGTCTGAACGCCCGTCGGGCCGATGGGCATAATAATAACTTGGTATTCCTCCAATGTGTCGTTAGGGCATGTGCACACGTCTGTTGGAACAAGTCCTGGCAACATGTAAACAATACCGTATCGATCAAGCTGCAAGCATGCTCTGAAGAACAGCGTCAAGATCATGTTGGCAACATCATGAAGTCTCAGCTGCCTCGTATGGACACACTTATCGCATCTCCTATGATGACAGTAAATTCGATCCTCCACTGAAACATGTTTGTGTACATCAGTCCAAATACTGCTGCATTGATGTATCCAAACATATTGCCAACTGTATTTTTAACAAATGTTCATGGACATGTGTGGACGTGCCCTTAGATGGACTGACTGTGAAAAACCTGCTTCTAAACTTAGTCTGTACAGTCAGTTGAAATGCTGATATGAAGTTATAACAGATCCTGGGCAGCTCTAAGAGCAGATGATTTTTACTGATAAGTTGATGTGAGGGTTGGGCAAAGTGATGCTGTCTCTTTTCCAGAGTAGAAGGTTGGAAAGTGAGACTACATTTATTCCCGTTTTCATGTGTTATAGTTACACTTTTGTCAACTCCCTCACTGCAAGGGTAATCCCTGTCCCCGGATGTGGCAGTCGCCCACGGATTTAGAAAAGTCAAGATGAAGGGACTTAAGGACGTAGAATGACATGAGACCATGTCGGCTATCCTTATCTAATCCATTCCCCCTTTAGATCTAGGAGGAAAACAAGCTGTTTGGCTGTGCTTCACGCAGACTTGCAGAATCTATTCTTCACAATAAGGGTATAAAATTTAAAGACTGATGATGTATGCACTGAGCTAATGCATTTATTATGAAAGTGACCTCTCCTTACCAGAATCTCAAATCATCAGGAAATCTGATATTGCTTATGAAACGTCCAAGAAAGACATACACATAGGCTCACCTAAAACCCATAGCCACAGCGATGGTTTCAAAGAACGTGATTATGGGCTCCACAGTAAAGACCCTCTTGCTCCGAGGCGCCTCAGGGTCGTCCAGCACTGATGTCTTGGTTGACAGGAACGACACTCGAGCCACACGCAGAGTCGGCCTTCCAGCAATACTGTTAAGAAAAGCAATATTGTACTTTCCAAGGGGAAAATAGTGATAAAGACATGAACATTTAACCATTTTCTCATATGTGTGGATATTTGGGAAGAAAGTCACAGACCAAGACAGGAAGACTTTACCAATTCAGAACTTAAATTTTATCTCTTATATCAGAAATCTCGAAGCAAAATATGATAATTTCAACAATATTAATTAGTGTGTTTCGTCTCAAGGAAAAACAACTGACACAGGAGAACATCTCTATATCTATCTATTGCCAGACGCATTAATTCTGTAAGGGATGGCCACAAACGAATCGCCCTCATGTCGCCCTGTTCCCCGCCTTTTCACTGCCCTGCTCCCAGCTCACACCTCCCTCTCTCATATACCTCTCCGCTCCATCCCTCCATCTCATCCTTGGCCTCCCCCTCCCTCTCATAAAATAATTGGTAAACGATTCCAGTCGCATGAAGCTAAGCATTTCTTCTTCAATAGAGTTATAAATATATGGAATAAATTGCCCTCCACCGTAGCAAATTGTAATATAGTACAAACCTTTAAAGGTCGCCTGGATAATTATTTGGCATCCAACCCCCAGCTTAATATGTTTACTCCTGAATAAAACACTTGTGTATGTATAATTTTCTATTTTATTTTAATTTAGTTTTTTAAAGCCTGGATCAATTTATTAAATGCAAATATAATATATGCACAGACTAGGATATACACAGATAGCCCTGAGTTAAAGGTCACTACTCATACTTTCGACCTGTGATGGGCCGTAGATCACTGAGGGTCCCTGTTAGTTAAGTGGCCACCATCGGGATTTTTTTAATGTACCAGGGGTCACTGCTTCAGGAGGCAACTTGTTTGCTTGTCCCGCATTGGAAAGTCCCTAGTCTCGGTGGAATGAATGGAGCTGGAGCCTGATTGACTGCTGCCTACCTTAACAGCGCCAGGCAAGGCTGCCGCAACACCCCTGAATATCCACACTGTGCACTGTGCAATTTCCACACTGTGTCAGCAGACACCCCATCAACTTAACGTACCCGTACATAGCAACATGCGTTAATTATTTATTTATTCGATTATTCATTGTTCTTTACTACTTTCTCTTTCAGGTTATTCATACTGGTAGCTTATAGATAATGTATTATGGAATGTAGCTTTTCCTTTTCAGTCTCTCCTATGAAATTTCCATGTCAGTTTTTCTAATCTGCATGGTGGCTTTTCCCATTTTTTCTTGCCAGTTTTAACTGGAGGGTTTGGAGGCGGGGGGAGCCTTCGTGCTTTACTATCCTTATCCTTAAGCATGTAGAGTTAGATCTTGTAGTCAGTCTACTCTGTAACAAACAGCCTCAAAAGGACCATAAGGTCTGTTGCTGTTTGGTTTCCTTTGTACTTTGTACTCTCCCTACCTTCACTTCCATCTCACTCACATACATTCTCCTCGTCAGTCTCTTACTCTCCATCCTCTCCACATGGCCAAACCACCTCAGTGTGTTTCTCCTAACGCTTCCTATCACATCCACACCCACACCACAACACTCCTTCACTTCCTCATTTGTCAGTCTGTCTCTCCATGTGACTCCACATGCTCTTTTCAAGTAACTCATTTCCACTGCTGTCATTCTTGATTTCTCTCCCTCCAACAAAGTCCAAGCTTCACTTCAATATGTCAGAGTTGGTATCACAATACTGTCATGTAGTAGCTTTTTCACTTCTCTGCTCACTTCCCTGTTATTCATCACTGCTTTTAAGGAACCAGCAACCTTTCTTCCCTGCTGCATCCTTTCAAGCACGTCGCCCTCTAAATTTCCATCCTTACGTATCACAATACCCAAGTACTTAATCCTTAGCCGCCTGGGTGTTAACCACCACCGCTCACTCCTCCCTGTGGGCGATTTCAGAGATTTTGGGAAAAATACCCTTACTTCAAACCCTCATATCTGAGAAACTATAATACCTAGAGATTCAAATGAAAGTTCATAAGACTCATCAACTCTTCCTCTTTCCAATGATGGTATCCCGAGGTCTCCAGGTGGTCCCGTCGATGAGTAAGGATGAGTTGAAGACGAGTGGTTTTCCATGTTTTGGCGCACCGCTCCAAGCGCGCGCCACTGGCTGTGGCCTCAGCCCAGACGGCTAGCGTTGGCGGCACTGCCGGGAGTGGTGATTGTAACACTGCCCGTGCGTCCTTGGAAGGAATGCAGAAGATTCCACTCGTTTTTTCCACTACTCCTTACTCACCGCCATGAAAATGAGTCCTCACCCGGTTCATGTGGCTCACCCAAGGATTTACCGCCCGCTCCATAATGCCTCTATGCCCCGTAGGTGTGTGGGAAAGGAAATATATCGTCGTGTTTCTGTACTATTCCTCCTTTACCTCGTTTTTCTGTTCTCACTTCTTCCGTAAATAATCATATTTCTCCTTTACTATGACACTTTGAACTGCACTGTACATCACCATTACGCGTCATTACACTTTGACAAGTAAATGTTGTTGCTCTTCCACGCATTATCGTAGAGTATGAGGTAATTATTTGTACTGTAATTCAGACTGCTTTGTACTATTCAGGGTTATAGTGAAAATCATATAAATGTTTCACACAACTAACATTATTAGTACTTCACATCACAGATACACTGATGCTAATATTTGGCACAATCTCCCTGAGTATTGAGTGAAATAATTTAGGTATAGCCAAGCAGGTATTTTTCTTTGTGGCCCGCTGACAGGTGGTTTTCTTTCATGTAACAGGTAGGCAAAAGCAAAGTATTTCCAATAATTTTCAAACCAATATCCAATACACAGTATCAATTTCTGTATTTCACTTACAATAAATCAATTACTTGCACTTGTTAAACTTATTATAAATAACTTACATCTTAGCACTTACTATACTTCACTTATACTGTCACACTTTTCACTCATTTATGAAAATAAAAAAAATTGTGCATCTATCTATCTATCTATCTATTGCCAGACGCCTCAATCCCGTTCGGGGTGGCCACAACCAAATCGCCTCCAAGTCGCCCTGTCCCCCGCCATTTCACTGCCCTGCTCCCAACTCACACCCCCCTCTCTCATATACCTCTCCACCCCACCCCTCCATCTCATCCTCGCCCTCCCCCTCCCTCTTCCCCCCTCCACCTCACTCACATACACTCTCTTCGTCAGTCTATCACCCTCCATCCTCTCCACATGGCCAAACCACCTCAGAGTGCTCCTCATAACGCTTCCCATCACATCCACATCCACACCACAACGCTCCTTTACACCCCCACTCGTCAGTCCGTCTCTCCATGTGACTCCACAGGCTCCTCTTAAACAACTCATTTCCACTGCTCTCACTCCCGACCCGTGTCCCGCCAACAACGTCCAAGCCTCACTTCCATACGTTAGAGATGGCATCACAACACTGTCATGTAGCAACTTTTTCACTTCCATGCTCACTTCCCTGTTTCTTATCACTGCTTTCAAAGAACCAGCAACCTTTCTTCCCTGCTGTACCCTTTCAAGCACTTCACCCTCCAAACCTCCATCCTTACTCATCACACTACCCAAATACTTAAACGTACTCACATTTTCCAATTCCTCACCATCCAACCTCGCTGTACATTCACTGACTTCACCTCTCTCAAAGACCATCACTTTACTCTTCCCTACATTCACCTTTAGATTCCGTTTCTTACACACTCTCTCAAACTCATCCACCAAGCCTTGCAGCTCCCCTTCGTCTTTACTCAACAACACAGTATCATCTGCAAACAACAGTACAGGGAGTTTCCAAACACTATCCTCTCTCACCAAGGCCACTCCAACATCCACTACCCTACCTTTGTACAAGGGAATAATTATACCTGACTTCCAATCCTCCGGGACTCTACCTTCCTCCCAGGCCAATCTGCACATCTTCCACATCCATTCTGCTACTATCTCTCCCCCATGCTTCAGCATTTCACCACACACTTCATCAATTCCTGGGGCTTTCCCCGATTTAACTTTCTTCATTGCTTCCACAACTTCTATCCTACTGATTTCTTCCTGTCTTCTCACCTCCCTCCTTCTCCCAGCCATTCCCCAGCCACTTATACTCGCATTACTTCCATCCTCTATGTTCAACAATTCCTTAAAGTGTTCTCTCCATCTGCTCACTTTTTCTCCCTTCTCCACTAGTAATCTACCAGTTTTATCTTTCACTCCCCTGCTAACTTCACTTCCACCCTGTTTTACTCTTTTCACCTCTTTCCAGAACATTTTCTTACAGTCCCTCCACTTTACACTCAAATTCCTTCCAAATTCCTCATCCACTCTCTTCTTACTCTCTCTTACTTATCCTTTCTCCTCTTTCTTTCTACATATAACTCTCTCTTCCGCCTCTCAACTTCTTCCACGCCCCTATTTCTCATCCATTCATTGTATGCTTTCTTCTTTCGTGCCACAGCCTGTCTCACCTCTTCAGTCCACCACGCTGTTCCTTGCACCCCCCCTCCGTCTTCTCTTCCTTCCACACACCACATCACATGCTGCACATATTTCTTCTGTAAATATCCTACACACACGTTCCACGTCTCCCATCTGCTCCAATTCACATTTGCCCAATCGTTCCTCCACTTCTCTCTTATACTCTGCCTTTTTCTCATCCTCTTGTAACCTTTCCACTCTCCTTGCAACTACTCCTTCCTCTCGTCTTTCCCTTCTTCTATTCCTGTGCATCATTGTACATTATTTACACTTCCCCACACACCTGCTCAGTACTCACGCTCAGAGTGATACTCTGAGAAGCATTTGGGGCATAGGGGGACCTTGCATTCTGCACATTGGCACGAGGTCTCTTTTCGTGCTGAGGGACGGCGTTTGGTTGTGCGGCAGACGTGGCACTGCCTGTATGCCAGACGACCTGCTGCTGTTCTACCTATCTTCACAATCTTGTGCCGACTGAAATACTTAGCACAGCTGAGCCTATCAGCTGGAGCCGCTGTCCCCCGCCTAGCACCTGTCACCTGACCAGTTGAATATTGCTCAAGGAGTTCCCATGCAAGCTCTCTCTCGAACTCTCGTAAAGAGAGATGTTTCCTTACAAGCTCCTTGAACAGTATGAAACTGTTCAGGACGGCGATATCAAGAAGGTGTAAGAACGCCTTCTTGTACCACCTGCAGGACTTATGTAGACAATCTACCTTACCAATTTGCATGTCCGATTTATCAACCAGCCGCATGTTGATATTGTAGCCTAATCATTGATTGCATCTGGCTTTACCACGGGTTCCCTGGTCCTGAAGTCTGTTTTACCAGTTTCCTCCATCACACCCTTATGAACTGTAGACAACATGTTAACTCATCTCTTATCATGCCAGTGAAGGGCTAACATGTTCCCACATTTCTTTGTCAGAAGGGCTCGTTTCTCAGTATTTGCAGGAAATACGGGGAAATTCTTTCTGTTGGCCCTAACAGTTCCACAGGACCCAGTACCATGGTCAAGCAAATATTTTGTCAATGCCGGGGCTGTGTAATAATTATCGGTGTACAGAATGTGGTGCCTGTTGAAATACCTTTCCATCAGCACTTTCACTACTGATGCTGAGAATCCATGAGGATCATCGCTAGGTATATCAACATCTGTCGCCGAGTAAACTATTACATCCAGCACATATCCAGTTTTACAGTCACAAAGCACAAAGAATTTCAGGCCAAATCTGTGATGCTTTGATGGCACATACTGAATAAATGCAAGCCTGCCCCTGAATAACACCAGTGACTTGTCAATAACCACTTTCTGGAACGGATGGAAAACCCTGGAGAATGACTCAGCATTGTCATGATTGGTCTTATTTTCCATGACCTGTCGTTCGGTGCAGGCCCGTAATTTCTGTTGAAATGTAGAAACCTTAGGATTGCCAGGTACCTATCACGGGCCATGTACTTTCCGAAGACAGGTGTGCCAACGAGTTCATCCACCGACCAATAATCGTGAAGCACATGTTTTTTTACCTGCGCCATCAGCATGGTCAGGGCGAGCCACACAAACATCTCCCTCACCTCAACAGGTATCCATTCATGCATGTGCGTGCTCTCACTAGCAGCTACGTCCAGCCAACGCACGCACATGGCCTGGTGGAAATTTATTTCATCCACCAGGTACTGCATAATTGCACTCGTGAAAATTGCCTTGAATAGACTACTAATAGTCCAAGGCCTGGGGGGAAGTGCATCATCCTGCACACCCGCATCCTCCTCATCAAATGCCAGCACAGATGGCTCAAAGCCGGCACCATCTTCCCACACAAAAGTATCCACTCTACCCACACGTGGTAGAGCAGGCGGTCTGGCAGTTGCACTGCCTTTTGCAATCATTCGTGCACGACCACGTGCACGGCCACGGGCAGGGGGGAGGGGAGGAGAGGGAGGGGGAGAGGGAGAGGGAGAGGGAGAGGGAGAGGTGGGGGAGGTGGGGGAATACGCGGGTGATGACTCACCTGATGCGGAACTTTCCTTTGAAGACCTCGACGCTGTGTATCACCACGTGGCTCCCGTCTAGGTAACACAACTCCTGAAAGGCCGGGTTGAGGTGAATCTTGAAGTGGTAGGCTGAGGTGTGGGGGAGCGGTGGAGGAAGATACGACGGCGAGCAGGAGGGGAGAGTGTGGGGGAAATGGCTCTGTGGCGTTTTTTCCGCAGATGTCGGCCAGGTCCACGGCCACTTTCCTGATATCCTGGGTCATCTACCGCCTCCTCATCAGCAAAAGCATCGCTGTCGTAGGCTCTCCCTTCCTCCTGTAGGAGTCGCAGAGCCCTCTCTGGCGTCGGAGAGCGAGTAGTGGATGGAGGGCAAGAGAGCTCGCTCTCCACGTGGTAGCTTTCTTTACCCTCAGACGACGTACTTTCACTAAATGTCCTAGAGGACACAGTTTCATCTAGGGCACGTCCTATGGCACTATCACTAAGCCCTTTTCCTGGCACAGAGGGCATGACTTTAGCGGGGGTCAATGAGGCGATCGGCCCTTCACGCAGTGGAACGGAATCGGACGATGTAGAGGAAGACGACATGGCTCCTCACGCTACCACTGCCGAGTACAGATTAGATCACGCATCCGCGGGGTACCTGTGGGTCCTACCTACCCCGTAGGTATCACAGAAAACGGTAGTGTACTCAATCAGTGGCGGGAAGGTGAGTGCGGTATAGCAAGGCAACCGGCGGCCCTCCACGCGCTCAATCCTGTCGTGCATACACGTCAACTGGCGGATATGGGTTAAACGCACTCACATTCTCCATCTCCTCCCCATCCAAACTCACTGTACACTCACTGACTTCATCTCTCTCAAAGACCATCACTTTACTCTTCCCTACATTCACCTTTAGATTCTGTTTCTTACACACTCTCCCAAACTCATCCACCAAGCCTTGCAGCTCCCCTTCGTCTTCACTTAACAACACAGTATTATCTGCAAACAGCAGTACAGAGAGTTTCCAAACACTGCCCTCTCTCATTAGGGCTGCTCCAACATCCACTGCCCTACCTTGTATCTACTTTATAACCCTATCCATGAACAGACTGGACAACCATGGAGACATGACACATCCTTGTTTCAATCCTACCTTCAAATAGAAAAATTCACTCAGTTCACTATCCACATGCACTGCAGCCTTAGCACCTTCATACATACTCTTGACGGCAATCAACAACTTCCCATCTACTCCATATATTATTAATACTTTCCACAGTCCTTGTCTATCCACCCTGTTATATGCTTTCTCCAAATCCATGAAGGCTACATACAACTTCTTTCCCTTCTTTAAAAACTTTTCCACTAAAGATCTAAGAATGAATATCTGATCTACACAACCACTTCTCTTCCTACAGCCTCCCTGATCTTCAACTAAATCCTCTGTCATTTCCCTAAGTCTGTCACTATGTGTCCTACCATATACTTTTCCTATTACTCTAAAAAGGCAAATGCCCCTATGATTACCAAACACTTCTTTTTCCCCTTTTCCTTTGTACAGGAGAATAATTATACCTGACTTCCAATCCTCTGGGACTCTACCTTCCCCCCAGGCCAATCTGCACATATAACACATCCATTCAGTTACTGTCTCTCCCCCATGCTTCGGCATTTCACCACACACTCCATCATTTCCTGGGGCTTTCCCCATTTTTAACTTTCTTCATCACTTCCACAACTTCCAACCTACTGATTTCTTCCTCTCTTCCTACATCCCTCCTTTTCCCAGCCATTCCCCAGCCACTTATACTTGCATTACTTTCGTTCTCTATATTCAACAATTCATTAAAGTGTTTTCTCCATCTGCTCACTTTTTCTCCCTCCTCCACTAGTAATCTACCATTTTTATATTTAACCCCCCAACTAACTTCTTAGGCACCCTGTCTACCTCTCTTACCTCTTTCCAGAACATTTTCTTGCAATCCCTCCACTTTACACTGAAATTCCTTCCATATTACTCATCCACTCTCTTCTTACTCTCATTAATCTTTTCACCTCTCTCTTCCTTTCTACATATAATTCTCTCTTCCGTCTCTCAACTTCTTTGACACCCCTGTTTCTTATCCACTTGCTATATTCTTTCTTATTTTGTGCCACAGCCTGTCTCATCTCTTCACTCCATCATTTTTTTTTTCTGTGCGAGAAAGAAGGAGCCAAAAGCCACGGACCCGTAAACCGTTCCTTCCAAGAAAAAAACAAAAACAATACAAAAGAGAGCAAAATCCAAGATATGTTCATTTCGAAATGCTTGGACACACTGCATTTGAAAGACTGGAGATCATAGGAAGTAGGAAATACAGACAAAGGGTGACAGTTCCAGAGTTAACCAGTTGCATAAATGATGGACTGGGAGTAGTGGTTAACTCTTGCATTAGAGAGTTGGAAAGATAAGGGATGAGACTTTGTTGCTAGACGGGTGCTATGCGCTCATTGTAGAGGTGCAGGGATGGAAGCAGAGATTTCAGAGGAGCAGCGACCATTGAAGTAGCAAAAGAAAAGAAATAAGATGCCACAATGCGGCGAGGAGACAGAGGATGAAGGGAGACAGTAAGAGAAGGAGAGTCGATGAGATGAAAGGCCTTTGATTCCACCCTATTGAGAAGAGCTGCATATGGGGAGCCTCCCCACACATGAGAGTTGTACTCTAAACAGGGGCGAACAAAACCTGTGTATAAAGTCAACAACTATGCAGGGGTAAAGAAGGGATGGAGTCGGCTTAGCACTCCTAATCTCTTGGGAACAGATTTCATAAGAGATGCAGTATGATCGTTCCAAGATTAATCCCGAGTAAATGAAACCCCAAGCATGTTCAAGGATGATGCAGGAATGAGCTGGATATTATTAAACATTAGTGGGTACTCCTGTGGAAGATTGTGTCGAGTTCATAGGTGTAAAAACTGAGTTTTTGATGCATTAAAAACAACCAGATTATTTTTACTCCAGTCAGAGACACAAGCCAAGTTAGACATTAGGTTTGCCATAGCCTCATCCCTTGTTTGTTGAAGTAACCTCTGAGATGGATGTTGCGGGAACCGAATGGAAAGGAGAAGGGTTGAATCATCAGCGTATGAATGGATAGGGTTAGATGTACAACTTAGAAGGTCATTGGTTAATAAAAGGAAGAGAGTCGGTGATAGTACAGAGCCCTGAGGAACACCACTGTCGATAGATCTTGGAGAAGAACGATGGCCGTCTACAACAGCGGCTATAGAACGGCCAGAAAGGAAGCTATAGATGAAGGCACAGATAGAAGGATAGAAACCGTAAGAGGGCAGTTTGGAAATTAAAGATATATGCCAGACTCGATCGAAAGCATTTAAGTTGTCAAGTGCGATGGCAAAGCTTTTGCCAAAGTCCCAAAAGGAGGATGACCAGGAGTCTGAAAGGTAGGTGAGAATATCACCACTGGAGCATCCCTGACGGAACCCATACTGACGATCAGGAAGAAGGTTGTGATAGAAAAGATGCTTTAAAATTTTTCTGTTAAGAACTAACTCGAAAACTTTTGAGACACAGGATGTTAAAGCAAATGGACGATAGTTAGAGAGATGGGAATGGTCAGCCTTCTTTGGGACTGGCTGAATGAGAGCAAACTTCCAGCAAGAAGGAAAGGTACAAGTTGACAGACAAAGGCAAAAGAATTTTCCTAGACAGGGTGTAAGCACAGAAACACAGTTCTTGAGGACAACAGGAAGGACTCCATCAGGCCCATATACCTTGTTAGTAATAAGGCCAGTGATAGCAGAAAATACATCAGCTGAAGGAACTTCAATGTCAGCCATGTGGAGGTCAGAGGGGGGAAGTGATGGAGGAACAGCACCGGAATTGTCTAAGGTGGAATTGGAGGAGAAAGTCTGAGCGAAGAGATCTGCTTTATCAGTAGAAGAAATAGCTACAGAGCCATCAGAATAGAAGAGAAGAGGGAAGGATGATGAGGTAAAGTTATTAGAAAGGTTTTTGGCAAGGTGCCAGAAGGAGCAGGAAACATTCGAGTTGCAGAATTGAGAGCATTTAGTAAGGTTGAAATTATTTTTAGCAGAGCGAAAAACAGACTTACAGTAGGATGGTTCCAGGCAGAAACATAAGCACGATGTGATTTGGGGGTGGGTTGGTTCTGGTACCTTTTACAGGCTCTCTCCTTTCAGACAGCATTAGAACAAGGGTGATAAAACCAAGGCTTTCTTGCATTAATGAAAGGATATGAGTAGAGAATGTATGCTTCCATGCTCGAGAGAATAACCTCCGTAATGGGTAAGGCACACTCAGGTGGCTCCCGGGTATGGAAGCAATAATCATTCCAGGGAAAATCAAACAATCACTGCCTGGGGGCCTTCCAATCCACAGCTCCAAAGTGCCACAGTTGACGTTTCTTTGGAGGGTCCACAAGCCGTACCGGAGCAGTAGGACAGGTCAAGGTAATTAGGTTGTGATCGGAGGAGCCCAACGGAGAGGAAAGATTAACAGTGAAAGCAGAGGGATTAGTTGTAAGAAAGAGATCACGTATGTTGGGATCTCTCCAAGGCGGTCAGGGATATGGGTAGGGAGCTGTACAAACATTAAGGATAGAAAAGATGTAAGTTTGTTCACCAAGTGGATCAGTCAAAGGAGAGGAGAGCCAAAGATGGTGGTGAATATTGAAAACTCCTAGAATGGAGATTTCAGAGAAAATAGAAATGGACTGAATGTGTTCCATTGTAGAATTAAGATAGTCAAAGAATTTTTGATAGTCAGCAGAATTAGGAGATAAGTAAACAGCGCAGATATATTTAGTCAGAGAATGACAGGAGAGCCAAAGCCAGAGAGTAGAGAATTCAGAAGAATCAAGTTCAGGAACACGAGAGCAAGATAAATTGTTGCGTACATATACACAACAGCCACCTTTGGCTTTGAAATGAGTATAGAGAAAGTAGGAGAAAACAGAAAAGGGTTTGCTGTCAGTTGCCTCAGACAGCTGAGTCTCAGACAGGAAGAGAAGGTGAGGTTTAGTGGAGGAGAGGTGATGTTCGACAGAAAGTTATAGGAATGGATGCGAATGTTGCAGAAATGAAGAAGTGAGTCAGACAGTGGTTCCAGGCATCTCTCTGAGTCGTCACCGAGAGAGGAGCGGATGGTGGGGGAATTTATGGTCCCCCCTGGGGACTCCGAGGCCAGATTATTTGTGCCATTTTTCTTTTTAATTATAGTGTGTACTGTGCATGTAGTTTGTTGTCGACAGTTAGCGAAACTTGTGTTGGAGAACATGCTGGCCTACTCTATGTGTTACTGAGACACTTAAAAAGTTCAGCAAAGGGGGATGGTCAGGAACTAGTCCCAAGGGCTGATGAAACAGGAACTCGACTGGTGCTACAGTCTACTCCATGTTGTTCCCTGCATCCCCTTTCGTCTTCCCCTCACACCATGCACTACCTCACATGCTGCACAGATTCCTTCTGTGAATTTGCACACATCTTCCACATCCCCCATCTGCTCCAGTCCATATTTCCCCAGTCGCTCCTCCACTTCCATCTTATATTCTGCTTTTTTTCCATTTTTTGTATCTTTTCTACCCTCCTTGTAAGAACTGCTTCCTCCTGTCCATCCCTTCTCCTATTTCTCCATTTTGTTTGGACACCGATTCTGACCACCACAAAGTGGTGGTCCGAAAGTCCACTCCCCCAACCTCTGTATACTTTTGCATCCATTGTACACCTTCTCATCCATTCGTATACTTCAGTTCACCATACACCCTTCTCATCACTCGCCACGTATACCTATGGATCATTTTGTGCCTGAAGAGGGTATTAGCTATCACCAACCCCCTCCCGGCACAAATGTCCACTAAAGCACTGCCATTCTCATCCATCTCTTCAGGCACACCCCACTCACCAACTACTCCATCCTCCTTCACATTCCCTACTTTTCCATTCATATCTCCAATCAAAAACACTCTCTCAAGCTGTACATACTTTTCCAAGCATGCTTCTACGTATGTCCAGAACTCTTCTCTCACTCTACTTGCACGATCTTGCGTTGGTGCATACACGCACACTATCGCCCACATTTGTAGTCCAAGTTTCACTCTCACCCATGCAATCCTAGAGCCAACTGATCCAAACCGTCTTATAACATAAATAAAACGTAAAAACCACACCAACATGCTACATGTCAAAATTATCTATGCAATATTATCCGAGGGAAATACTAACGCTGTTAAAGGAGAAGTTTAACGGAGAAAATCACTGACATTAAATTCTTCTTATGTTACCTGTAAAATTTATTAGGGAAAAATCACTCATTAAGATGTACATGCTTCAGATTATTAATTCTTATTAAAACTTCACCGAGAAAAATAACTAACCGATACATACTGTACAAACACAATTGATATCCCTTTCTTTATTAAACTTACCTAGGGAAAAGCAATGATAGGATATGAAGATCTTACCAACACTTCTTGTGTATGAAACTTATAAGGAAGTAATCTTACACCAATATTGCTATCCTTCGCGTACAGCACTCAGACACACTTTTTTTTTTTTCTGACAAAGGCAAACGATTATACTGACATACAGCAAACCCCTATATTTGAATGGTTAATGTGAAAACCTTAATGATACATCCCATTCAGACCTGAATGATATCGCCATATAGTACTGGGAAACCCTGGTGCTGAATAGCTCATGGTAAGGCCTAGCCAGTATTTCATACAAGCGAGCCCTTTAGGAGAAGAATAACGAAAAATGCTCACAATTGCATTAAACATCACCTACCAGTCATAACTTGGGTTTACTTCGTGTAGAGTCTTCCCAATAGTCATTTTTATTTTATTCATACTATCTCATGATGGTGATTATAATAACCTGAGGAGAGACATTTTGAACCTGATTTATAGAAAACCTTCGTTGGCTCCTTTCACTAAAAAATTCTGCCTTTCACAGAACAATATCTTCTGAATGTAACATGAATGGAATGAGTCAACACTCTGGAGATAAAATTTTTGTGTTGACTGACCCCTTTACAAATCACTGGAAATGATAAAAAAACAAAAAAACATATCTTACGTGTGAAACTTATCAGGGAAGAGTGATGAGTCAGAAGTGAGTGTGATACCATGTGAGGCAGACCAGACTCCAACAAGCTGTGGTTTGGCTGGAGAGGGTAAGTATGGCAGTTCCACGTAGATACTGCACCTGGTAACATCAGTGAAGGGTAAGGCATTTTGGTTAAGGCGGGATGTTTATTGGTGGTATGTGATACTACTGTAACTGATTTATTGTGGCGTATGAGTAAAATTGGTGGAAGGGAAACAAAGGAATGAACTTATATATATAGCCTGCTAGTGGATGGGACACATACATATACACATTCTGGTCAGTGTCCTGCTGATCATGACGTAAAATTATGAGCAGTAATAGTGTATCATAAATACTCTCATGGTTTCTTCTAACGTTGTTTTTGGCGTATCTTGGAAGTGGAGTAGCATGGAGTTGGTCATGGCAAGAGTATGGCGGAGGTTCTGGAGATGAAGGAACTGAGTGCGAGTGAGGATTAGAAGCCTTGTTGACCACACTAAGAGTCGACCTTCCAGGGACCACTTGGCAAAAGCAGTAAGGAAGCGTGGGTCGTCACTCACCACCACCACAGTCACGGACCTAGATACTTGCCGCAGCTGGGAATGTTGTGTCTAAGATTATCTGAGTGATCTTACCACCTTAAAGGAAAGTGCATGAAACTATTTCCTATTTTATTGGATAAGATGAGAGACCGCAAAAATGAATGGCTTCCACTAACAAATTTGGTGTTTGAGAAATATGGATGGTAAACTCTGAACAAAGAAAAGGACATCACATTGCATTCATGAGACACCACTCCGAGACGAGCAACAGCAATTTTGTGAATGTGGTCCCTTAGTGTGTCATAGGCAACTCTTTGGCTGAGCCATGAGTGTGGTGCAGTGATAGAAGAAAGTGACCATATCCCCTGATATCCAGTGCGATGCTATAATAAGAACATTGACCTGAAAAAGACCGGACCTCAAGATGATCTGCAAGGAAAAAGAATTTACCTATACAATCAGTGCACCTCACCTGTTTCCTGTGCCCCTGCGATTGCGGTGTATTATGATCGAATACCTGCAGTGAAATTAGTATCAGGGGGTTCCTTATCCAAAGTAGAAACAGGGATCTTGGAGATTGTGCTCGGGTGCAGTACTCGTGTGTTCTGATGTGTCAGTGCTTCTTTCATCACATCTAGACATGAAGCAGTCTGAGGTAGACTTGGATTAACTGAAACTGTTTCTTTGTGCTGGTAATTTCCACCATGCAAAGATGACTGGCTTAGTTGATTTTTCAAGGGGAGTGTCCAATAGAATTTGAGAGATTTAAGTTGGATATTGGCCTAGTCTTGCCCCATATATTTTCTTCCTTCCTCGGGCTCTCCAGCAAATGTTTCAGCAGTCATGAATTTTTCTTAAAGATATTACTGTTAAAGTCATAAGATCACAAAATATGACCTCATGGTTTATGGGCCACAAAGGTTACTGTCGAAGACGTTGCAATATAGAGAGTGGCCAACGGGTAAAGCCTGACAGTTGCAAACATGACACACAGTCGTTCACAAATACATAAAAAAAAAAGTCTGATAATTATGACCTACCCTGCGAGCCTGACTGATCACCAAGGAGATGAGTTTCTGCGTGACGTTTGCGTTCTGGGAGTCCACATCCACCTCTAACACACTCAGACCCCAAGACTTGCCTACCTCAGCCATATCACAAAGCTGTTAGTAGGTATCGTTATATGGATGAATTCACTAACCACATGAACGACGTCAATTAATTTTAATTCGACTTATTCTCAATTTGTTAACCAATTGGACAATTTAATCAGTCTAAATCTCAGCCCCAAAATGAATTTTTGGAAATTTAAGTTTTTGATATAGCCATCATTATCTCTTCACAAAAGGAGTGCTATCTGTAGTTAAAAAGAATCGCATTAGGGGAGCAGATAATTCTTTAAAGGACTCCATCGTCTTGGAGGTGATACAATGAAGAAACTATGATGATAACAGCCAGATTACCTACCAAGCAACTTGCCTCCATTATTACGATAATGAAATCATCAGGTTGTGAGGTAGCTTCTAATACAGCACCCATAACCTCGGCTTCCACTCTTGTGGTATTCTCATCTACATTAAAGGAAGAAATACGGTTAAACAAGGGAGCATTTCTTTGCAGTTTCGAAAATAATGTTTTTTGTTACTGCCCTTTAGTCTTAAATGAAGTACACAGTTGTTTAAACTAGTATTGTTCTTTTATGAACTGACTGTGACAATTATAGTCAACTTATTCATATGACGTGTATTACAAGTGTTGCTATAAAAAATATTATGGCCTATACCAAACAGTAAGTCTACTGGACACCGACATGCATTCACTTCAGTATCCAGGATATGTCAGAGTTTTAGCAAAGAACCATAGCAAAACGAGTGTCATGGGCACATAATAACCTACTTTTAAGAGGCATGAGACCATCAGCAAGCACCACATGTAGCACAACATGAAAAGCCACCTGAAGTGTTGCTTGATTCATCTCTGAAAACAAGTTAGTGGAAGAAGGTGTATCTTTACTGGAAGTAGTTCTCAGTCTTACGATCATCCACCCATCATTCAGTTCATCCTTTATTACCCCATTAGCAGCAAAGGGACCCAGTGCTAGACAACTTAGTCAAGACATTGAAGCTGAGACTGGACAGTTGCAAACTCACGAGTGTCATCTGAGCAAAAAATTCAGATAAGATTTATGCCTTTCTGTATCACATCTGATTGAAGCACCTTAACCTACTAGGCTACTATGTGTCGTTTCGTTGATTATATAGTTAACGCTGCACAATTGTGCTGTATTGGAACTTCTGTGGCTGGTAAACATGCGTCAAGATTGTGTCTCTTCTCAGCTGATTTCCTTTGCTGTATGTTTTATATTTTTGAATGAACTGATGGATATTCACGAAACTCTGTTATTCACTATGCAATTAAGAATACATATAGATGTACCTTTTTCTGGCAAGTCATTTGACACACAAAATTCAAGGAGTAAAAAGTAAAAGAAGAAAAAAGGACGTGGTCTTGAAGTTGAAGATCATTTCGAGAAAATAAAAAATACGAATTGATCTAAGTCAGTACTGATAACAAGCACGAAAATCTGCAAGACTGCAAAATGTACAATAATGAATAGATTATGACTATTATGTTTGTCTCATGAACCAGGAGAACCCAAGTGATTCTGCTACTGCTGACCATCATCCTGCAGTAACTTAACTGGCATTTTGGTAACTCGTATTTTGATGTGAGCAACAGTAAGAAAAATGATAATGATGGTATAATGGATACCATCAAGTCCTTCAATTGTGTTTTTAAAGGATTTAAGTGAAGATGACAATTCTCGAAGTGAGAAGGAAGCGTTAAGAACTCCCTCAGCTGACAAAGTAAGAGATTGGTATGAATTCAGAATTAGATTTAAGGGGATGAAATTCTGGAGAAATATTTGATCCACTACTAATAAGGCTAAAATATATTATCCAAGGCATCCACAGCTAAGGAAGAATCAGTAATGGACCTGCATCGATTTTATGAATTGGAACTTGACATGGGCTTTGTTTGCCTGATATCCTACAGATGGGACCAAGCTGCCGCAACAGGAGCTATATTATCAGAAATAGAAGAATCATACTGTAGTCCCTCCAACTAGAACGTTTGACCTGAAGTATAGTATGGAGGAAGGCAGCGAAAGATAGGCTAAATATGAGGAAACCATGAATTCGATCAGACGTGCCCTGTTTGCGATGAATACTTTCCCAAGTGGCACTTCACACGAAGGGCCTACGAACAAGAAGTAATCCACCAAGGAACAAGCTTGGCATTAGACAGTCATGTATCATGGGAAATAGCGATGAGAGCAGCTCTTAAAACCAGGACAAAGAAGACGGAAATCATATTTGGTGGATATTAAAATGAGGAAGGAGTAAGATGGGGCACTATAAAGAAAAAAAAAATAGCTTCCAGTCAACAGCATAGTACTGCCAATTGGGGGGGGGGGATGATAAAGAGAACGATGTGAGGCAAGAGAGATTTTGGAAAGGAACAAACCACTAGAAAGATTGTATTCTAGAACCGACCAATGAAAATTCAGATATCTCTAAGGTGAGCAAAGAGAGATCCAAGCAAGAGAGGGAAGGAGTACGGAGGTCAAAGTGATTAGGGGCACCAGTGTTAAGGATGAAGAGATCTTGAGATGAAAGAAACTGTTTTAATAAGCGTCCTCTTGTGGTGATCACAGGCACCCCATAGCGAATGCTTGCAAAGTTTGGCATATCAGGAAGGACACAAGAAGAAAGAGAGAGAGAGAGAGCTAGCAGGTATCCATTAACAAAGAAAGACACTTGCAGAAGTATGAGGGACAGGAGAATAATGAGAGAAAAATTCAAATGGAACATCATTGCGGAAAATGAGGGCAGTGCCATTTGAAGGAAGGAGATTGAAGAAAAGTATAGTCAAAATCAGGAACAGGGGAAATTGAGAAAAAAAGGTTACTTTAAGGGAGAAAAGAGTAGGGTTATGGGAGGAAATAAGAAAATGAATGTCCATACGATAGGTAAGGGAGGCATTGACATTCCTCTGAAGAAGTGCCATGACACAGGAAGGAAGCAGTCTGAGAGGAGTGCAGAGACTGTTTACAATAATGAGAGAGAGAGCATCCTGGAGGCATAGCAAAATCAAGAACGGAAGTAACTGAGGAAAATAGGGAGGGTGTGGTGATCATACAGACGTTGGGTGGCTGGACAGAAGAAGAGAGGGAAATTGGCGAGGGGGAGGAGAGCATTCAGGAGAGTGGGACGAATAGGAGGAGGAGACGAACAACAGAGGTAGGAGGAATGAGAGTAGGAGGGAGTGAAGAAAGGGGAAAATGCATATCTGCAATGACAAGGGTAGGCAAGGAGGATTTAGTTAAGGCAGATGAGGGTACTTTGCAGGGATTCTGTTTCCACAGTAGAAGACTAAGGTTGAGTGGGAACTGGCGGTAGAGCATTATGGCGTTCTTGTTTGGAGAAGCGGGAGAATTGGATAGGCTTGGCAGTAGAGGGAGAGGGAGAGAGACCAGGAATATGAGATGGAGAAGACATAATGGCATGTTTACGTTTCCTAGCACGGAATGAGGAAGGTGAGGGAGAAGAACGGGAACATACTGAATGGGGAGGAGGTGGGGTAGAGGGAGCAGAAGTAACACGAGAGGGAAAAGAAAAGAGACATGAATAGCGAAAGAATTGGAGATAGGTACGGAAGTGGAGACACTAGAAGAGCTGGAGACTGTGACATAGTAGTAGGCCGGGCCATGCATGTATAAGAGATGCCAGGGGATCAACCAAAGGAATGCGCTTGTCGACAGGCTTCCCAAAGGTAAATCGGTTTTCCATCGGATGTGTTGTGCTTCGGCTTCAAAGATGTCTATATCTATCTATATATCTAGGCTGCTTACCCCAAAGAAACAGAGGTAGCCGAGACAAGACAACACACTCCCAATTTACTCATCCACACACACACATTTCTTCGTATCTCAGCCCTAAGGGGAGGAGAAGGGACAGATCCTCACCACGACACACCGCACGAGGGTCAACTGCGGAGTGCAATCAGCGACATCCACAACAGGGCCCGACAACAGAACTGGTTTGCCCCTGCCACGTCATAATGGACCCATCCCCTTACCCACACCTTACCTGATCACCTGATCAGACCAAATGCGGGAGAATACCCTCTCAGGGCCTCACCATGTATTCATTCACAATTCCTCTCCACTCATTCCTATCACGTGCAGCCACTCTTCCTTGCTCAACAGAAACCTTGTCGCATCCAACGCTTCCTCTTAACCTTACACCTCTCACATCCGATCCAATTATCTTTTTCACCAATCGCTCATCAAGGCAAGGCAAATTCAGTAGGGGGCTATACAACGACTCCCACAGTTCAGGCAGGACTGGAAGGTCGGTGTACTTGTGAATGATGAGTGTCTTTCTTGTGACCAGTTGGGGCAGACAGCCTGTGATCTGCAGTATTTGGCTGCATAGCTAAAAATCCAGCAAGAAGTACACTGACGAGGGAAAAGAACACATTCTCGAAGAGAGAGGACAGTGTCCCCGATGATGACAGAGGAGGGAAGAAAACGAGACTCAAACATAATTTTGGTATTGTAATGTTAGCTGGTTGTTTGCAACGTCCACAGAGAGGGATGATTACAAACGAGGGCGAAGCCCTTGCAAGTCTCTCGTCACGTAGTGGCATTTTCTCATATATGAGCAGCCCAGCTCATCCTGGCCAGACCCAGCCCGACTGTAATGCTTTTGAGAAGCTAATATATCAGCAGCCACAGGGCCGATTACTGTGTGGTTTGCATCATATGATAGCCCAGTTCTTTAAGATTTGTTTTTGACAGGTTTCATCACACCCAGACGGTGCATGCACCACGTGCAGCATGTTGAAAATTTTTAAAAGAGGACCGCAGGCCAGACAGTTTGTTGTAAAGGCATGAAACTTGGTAGGTAGATAGCCATCAATATACTGTAAGTATCCTCGGGGTGTAAGGTGACTTTTCATTACTTTCAGATTGAAATGGCCTTGCTTGTACCTCGCAGACAAAGGCATTTTATTGGTATAACAATGAACAGAAAGAATTTGGTGGCATTGTTAGGAAAGAACGAGTTGAATACCCTCAGACCATTCAGCAAAATTGTTATTGAGAACGAACAATAAACAGGGAAGACGGACAATACTTGCAGATGAATTTAACTGCATCTGAAGAGACTGAAGCTGGACTACCAGAAAGATCAACTGAAGTCAACTTTTTCTGCATTAAGGACTTCGCTAGCCATTGGGTCGCACAAAGACTATAACACCAGTGCGCACATGGTATAACAGAGAGAGGTCAAGCGAGGTCATACGTTTGTGAGGCGATTTTATAATACTGAGACCAGGTCTGGGCTCCAAAATCAGAGGTGGTCAAGAATGGGATAATAAGTAGGCAAGAAGTGTAAGAGTATTGGACATGGAAGACGAAGAAAAAGGTTGGGTAAATGAAGGAGGGGGAGGAGGCATATAAGGTTCAAAAGTTAATACTAAAGATGAACAGATGGACAGAAATGTAGACATAAGGGTCTGTGTGGTGGAAGTTGGGAAACAGTAGAAAGAGCCAGAAAAGTATGAAGAGGAGAAGTCAGGGTGGTCATCTGGGTCAAAACATCAGCTGGACCGGAGGAGGGAGAACTGGAGACAATTTCCATAATCAAACATGGTAAAGAAAAGCTCACTATGACCGTTGAAAAAGGAAGGATCATGTGGACGGAACACGGAGTCTAGAGGCCCCCCAGTGAACCAAACAGGGATCAAGCTCCGAGCATGCACACTCTACCCTACCCTACAAGGGAGAGCAAGAGCATGTGGAAGAACCGAGTCTCTTTGCAAAATGTTAGGGCATTGGCCAATGGCCAAGAGTCCCGCCACAATGCTACAGCACCTCGGGATCTGCAGCTGTAGCTTAGCCGCATTTCTACCTCTGCAGAGGTCCACAGTATGGGGTGGAGCTGAACAACCTCAGTCCCCACAATTGGACAGACCAGGTAGCCCACATGTACACAATAATCCTTCCTGTTGCAACATGCCATGGGTCGCCGGTGAGAATCTTTACGAATGTGAAATATTCAGCTCTATTTAATGCCAAAGATATATTGGGAAGGAAGAAGGAACAGCAGAATAAAAGGGATCTACAAAATCAGTTGAGGCTGCTATGCAGACCTAAGGAGAGGGGAGAGGGCAGAACAGAGTTGAGATGCAAATGCGGCGTCCACCCAGTAAATAACTTGCACACAACGCGGAGCCCATTAATGTACCTGGCCATACCTACCCTACACATCAAGTCTCAGTCCATGTCTCTTGAAGTCCCCCCACGATGACAACAAGTAAGGAACATTGGGGAGTGCCTAGGGTAACTCCCGTGGGAGGTAACTGTGGTAGTGTTGATTATGTGGTGACCTCGTATTCCAGGATAGAGGGTAAATAACCTGCCACAAGCTCAAAGGTCAAAGCTATTGCAATTAGCACATTGTTGACGCTTTATGACATATGTCTCCACGTTCACCTTCTTATTGTATGCCTAATAAACTTAAGCTACCTGAAGCAACCATGAAACTGTGCTGTTGGAAAGTTGTAAACTCAATGTTATCTAGAATTTTACGAAACATCTCGGTTTTGCTACTGAATTTATTACAAGCTTGTCCAGTTCTGTTACGAACATAGCCGGGGAAATATGTTTTAGAGCAGTCTTCATCCACGATGGTGGTCTTGGTGCATCATCATCTTTCCATCTTGGCAGTTATTATAGCAGTTTTATTACAATTTTGCTCCGGTTTTTGTCCTTTAGGAGCTTACTACAGCAGTTCAGCGGCATTAAAAGGCAAATCATTGGCTCTACACCCTTTCCAATGCAATTCTTTGTCACTGGCATCATATTCGAAGATTTATTTCTTCTTTACAACAGAATATTTAAGATGGATATTTGGCAGTTTTAGATAAAGTCATAGTAAAAAGAGTATACACAATCATCTCAATGTTGGATATACCACTTCATGGATACACTTGTTGGTAGGGTAAAAATACGAACTCATTAGACGCTTTCAACTTTACCTATAGTGTGTCCTGAGCAATTAACATGTATATATTAAAGTTATCTTTGTAAGACGAAGATACAGGACACTTCTTATGGTGGCCAATGAAAGTGTTCCAAGATATTAAAATAATGTTGATCCCGCATCTGTTTCATATATAAATGTGTTCCTAGTCATTTGTACCTTTTTTTTTTTTATCACATAAATAAATATATATTTTTTTATTTTCGTGACCGGAAGAGATATGCCAAAAAAGGTCTTCATTTTCATTCTGAACTTTTTGCCCACATATTGATGAAGAGAGTTGGAGTCACGACTAAGGAAAAACATCTTAAGTGAAATGTGAAAAACTGATTTGCACACCGTTCAACCTCGTTGCACCTCACTAGCCTAACCAATATGTATTTTGGGTTGGAGGGGGGAGGAGCACGTGCTAATTTTAATTTACATATGATTTTCAAAGTTACATTAAATTTACAAATAAACACAAATATCTCCGTAGCCAATATTGTAATAGGCACACTACAGAGGGAACTCAGATGGCTTCATTTTTATTCCTGTTTATCACGTAACATGACAGAATGCAGTATATGGAAGAAGTGTGCTACATTTCGAAACGACTCATTATATTACTCATAATCTTTAATTATTCGATCTGTATGCAGTCTTCGCTGAAAGAGTGTGAATATGGCTACAAATACAAATACTCCTGAGCTGTACTATCCAATGGCTGGGTAAGATATTTGTCAGGTATTCTAAAATGGATCAATTACCCCTGTTTACAACTCATTAGTCTTAATTCCACAGCCCCAATCGACGATTGACTTGATCTGCTTTCCAGTTGACATCCACAGCTCCAGTCAGAATTCTAAATTTGTATGTGTCACCACAGCTCATAATTTAACCTCTGTCTCCGGAGTCTTACAGGTCCTCCCGTTCCCCTTGTTCCACTTGCCTGGCAATCTAAAGTTTTTGTGCCTGAGTCTGCGTCTCTTGGAACACAGATCACCATTCATCTGCCATCGCCTAATCCATCTGCGTACAGTGGTGGAGCTAGTGCCTGTCTTCTCTGCTATGGCCCGCTGCGACAACCCGCCCACCCACATCCATATAAATCTCACTCGCTCGGCCAAACCGGTTTGCCGTAACAGACGCAGCTGATGATGTGCTTCCATACCCTGTGTGATTTCGGAATATTTAAATCCAATATTTTTAGAGTTCCTAAGCTGATTCCTGATGATATTAGTATATACAAGAACTCAACCAAATTTCCATTTGACTCTTTTGCTTTCTTTGGACTCCTTGTTATATTTATATATAGGCTGCCAGAAGACAGTTTTGGTTGGGCTGGGAAATTTAATAGTCATAGGGTTTTTTTAATGCTAACAAATTAGGATTCAAATAGGGTAAGTAAATGTTAACAATATCTTTTCAATGCTGGATGTGGTTCAGATCACAACTAGCACATTCACTGTGTTTGGGAGCGGAGACAAGTGATACAGTTTTGGTGCAGATCGGTGGAGCTTCAAGGCCATAGTTCTTTAAGGACGTCGTTGTCTCGCGTCACTCTTGATCCAGTGTTATTTTTGCTAGCACCATACGATTCCATTAGGTTTAGTAGAGATTGTGCGTACTGAAGAATTAAAGGAGACTGTATCTGGATCTGAATAAAATTTAAGTTATTCTATTGAAGGGGATCATATTTTATCTATTTCTTCGCTTTCCAGTACTAAACGTACCCCTTCTATAGTGTAGAACTTTCTTTTTTACCTTATACTTACTATCTACAAACAGTCCCATTGAACTGTTTTTGAGGGGGTTTAATGAAAGCTATATCCTCTTCCGATTCGATAACTGGTTCCTAAGTTGAATTATGTATTATGGAGGTAGCAGAAATGAAAGAAAGGACTTCATCATATTACGGGAATAGATATTCACCCTACCTCTCTTTCCCCAAACCACATAAACTTTCGTTACATACGACTTTTCCATTTGTGTTCTTGCCATTGAGAACGATTTGAGGCAGCAATAGAGAAAATTATTATTAGATGTGTTATATAGAGCATTTTTAACGCCTGCAGTACGAAGGATGGAAGGAATAATGAGGAATTAGCACCAAGTCATAATATAGATGTATGGCACTAATGCAGAAGGGAGCAGTGGAAGTGATTAATAAATGTATGACGTGAAGAGCAGTAAGAGCGATGATACTGAATAAAATAAAACCCAGCAGACTCACTCTGGAAATCAGTAAGCTGTGGGGGCCGAAGTAGCGAGGAAAGGAAGCGGAAAGCTGAGAGACGGTGTTGGTGTGTAGACGAGCAATCAAGAAAACAGTGAACAAGTCATATGGTAGTTACAGTGTGAACAGACGGGCTGACGGTCATGGCTCATTAAATGACCATGAATGAGGCGGGTATGTCCCAAGGGAAGACGACCAATAATAGTCTCCCATCGACGATTGGAGTGAGTTGGTGTGTGCCGGGGAAAAACTGAGGTTTCAGCGCTATGAAGTTTGTTTATACCTGCAAGTTCCACGAGGACTGCCAACGCTCACGGAAAAGATAGATCAGAGGAGGAAAACAACCAAGGGTGGGGATGTGGCTGTGAGTGGACCAAGAGGAGAGAGTAGCACAACGTGTCAGCGAGTCTCATTCCCTGAAATCCTGAAATGGTTAGGAACCCAGCAGAAGCAAAGTGACTTTCTTTTTTTTTGAGAGAGAGAGAGACGAAACAGCAGCTCCTAAGATTTGGTGATTAGAGGACGAGAAGAAGGCGTGATGTGTGGGGAAGTGAGTGCACTGAAAAAATCGGAGAAGATAACAAAGGTGTAGGAAGAAAACCTACGAAGAGTCTTAAGAGGAAAAAGAATAGAATTCAGTTCTGCACTGAGAGTACTTGCAACTGAAGGAAGTGTGCTTTAGAAGGAGGAATCGGGAAACACAACAGCAAACCTGACACCAAGGCAAAATTTGGAGCCGTCGGTAAAATTATGAGTGATAGAAGAGCGACAGGACATATGTTCGAGGAAAGGAAAGCGAGGAGTATCTGAGCGAAGAGGAGACTTAAAACAAGGAAAAAAAGAACGCTAGATCACAGCAGACAGGAAGAAAGGTGACATCAATAGACTGAAGACGGGCGGGAACCCTAAGGGGAAATGAAAGAAAGAGGTGGGAGGCCAAGTGAAATGAGTGTTGGAGAAGGCTCGGAAGACAGCAGTAATTGACCGAAAAGCACCTATAGCTAAGTGACACCTATTAGCTAAATAAAGGCCATTGTGATGAACGGAATGTACCTTTGAGAGAGTAGGAATCGAAGGCAACAAAGACTATGGTACCTCCATTTGGTATCGTAGGCGTTATCTAAATTAAAAAAGATTGCAGTGACCGAGTGGTGGATGAAAAAGCAGAGCACATAAAATATCAGAGGCTAAAGATAGGATCTAAGGTGATGTGTGCTTTGCGATACCAAAACTGTAAGGAGGAAAGAAGACACCAGGATTCAAGCTGCAACATGAGTCGAGTACTGACTATCCATTCAACAAGCTGACATAAATAACTAGTTAAGGCTATGGGACAGTAATCTTGAGGATGGTGACCAGGTTACCTGGCTTGAGAAACTGGAGGGTGATCGCTATACACTAGTCAAGAGGAAATAAACCTTCAGTCCAAAATTTATAATAAAGGTCCAAGAGAAAGAACATGGCTTGTGAGGAGAGATGTTTTAACATAATATAAAGAACCCTATCAAGTTCTTCACTTGTATTTTTACAGGATTTAAGTGAAGACGACAATTCACGAACAGAGAAGGGAGTGTTCTGAATTTCATCAGCTGACAGAGTAGAAAAGATTGGTACAGATTCAGAATCAGATTTAAGGCAATGCATCTCTAGAGAGATGAGACCCTATATTGATAAGACTAAAATAATTACTCCAAACATCCGCAACTAGGGAAGAATCAGCCACGGACTAGTCATCGACAGAACTGCAGCCTGGAGCGGGATATGTTTGATATCCTACATAGTCGGGGTCAGAAACAGGAGATACATAGCCCTTCCAACTAGAACATTTAGCCCGATGGATGGATGGTAAGAAGGTAGTGGAAGCTTGGTGAAATATGAGGAGGCTATGAATCTGATCAGACGTGGACCGCTTACGAGTAAAACGTTTCCAGGTGGCACGTTTTACATTGAGGGCCTGCAAACAACTATTAGTCCAACAAGGAACACGTTTGGCAATAGACGGTGGTCTGTCACGGAAAATGGCTGTGAGAGCAGCACTCAAAACCTGGACAAGGAAGAAGGATTATCTTGTCGATAAAAGAAAAAAAAATAGGAAGAAGGAAGATGGGGCACTGTAAGGGAAGAAAATAACATAACTCCTAGTCAGCAGCATGGAACTGCCAACCGCGGGGGGGGGGGGGGGGCAGTAAGAGGCAAGAGAGAGTTTGACGGAGGTGATCACAAAAAGAAACTCTTCTGATACAAACCAATGAAAATTAAGAGAAATTGAAGGTGAGCAAAGAGACAGGCCCAAGTAAGAGAGGGAACGAGTATGGAGGTAAAAGTGAGTTAAGGTGGCAGTGTTAAGGATGAAGAGATCTTGAGATGAGAGAAACTGTTCTAATAAACATTTTCTAGTGGTAATCACAGAGTCGCCCCTTAAGGTCTACCAGCAATTGAAATTACCAAGTCGAATCATCGGAGGAGGATGGGAATGAAGGAGTGTGGCAAAGATTGGAAAATCAAGAGGGACTGGAGATAAATTAAGAAAGATAACAGTGATCCATAGACAGGGAAGACACGAGCAGAGGTATGAGAGATAGGGGAAGAAAGAGAGAGAGGTTCAAAGCGAACATCACTGCGGATAAGGAGGGCAATGTTATATGAAAGAGGGGCTGCAAGAAAAGCATTGCCAGGGAAGTACGAAGAAAGTTTTTTTTTTTTTTTTTTTTTCAAGGACGAGAAGAGGATTATGGAAGGGAATAAGAAAACGAAAGTCCGTACGTTGGGAATAGAAGCTTCTAACCTCCATTGAAGAAGTGCCATGACACAGGAAAGAATCAAGTCTGGATTAAGCTCAGAGATTACTTACGGTGTTGATGAATCGAGTATCCAGGAGGCATAGATAAATCATGAACAGAAGAGATAGGGGAAGACAAGGAGGCCATAGTGATCATGCAGGAGGCGGGTGGCTGAATAAAGGAAGAGATGGAAACAGAAAGAGAGGAAGGAGGTGACTCAGGAGAGATAGGAGGAATGGGAGGGGGAAGTTCAGGAAAGGTAGGAGCAACGGGAGTAGGAGAGAGTAGGGAGAGGGGGGAATGAATTTCCACAGTGACAAAGTAGGCAAGGAAGAGGTCTTGGAAAGGTAGTTGAGGCTACTTGCATGGGTTTTGCTTCCATATGAGGAGACAGAGGATGAGTTGTTGTTGTTGTTTTTTGTTTTGTTTTGAGGAAGGGGGTGTTGTAATGGCAGAGCTGTAAAGGGAGAGGGAGAGAGACCAGGAATATGGGATGAAGAAGGCATAACGGCACATTTACGTTTGCTGGCACGGGGAGAAGAAGGTGAGGCAGAACAAGAACAGGAACATTCATAATGGGAAGATAGTGGGATAGAGGGAGTAGAACTAATATGAGAATAAAACTTGCAAGAGAAATCAGGACGGGAGAAATGAGCAGCAAACGAATTGGAGATACGTACGGAAGTGGAGACACTGGAAGAATTAGAGACCTGTGACATAGAAGTAGGTTGGGCCACATGTGCATAAAAGATGCCAGGGGAGTTACCTAAATGACATGCTTGACGACGGGCTTCCTTAAGGGTAATACGGGTTTTCCAACTGATGTGGGACACGTCGGCCTCAAAAATGTAAACAGGGCATTTTCTGTAGATGGCTATATGATGCGCCCCACAGTTCAGGCAGGATTGGAAGGTGTGTGTACATGTGGACGAAGAGTGCCCAGCCTATGAACGTTTGACTGACAGCCTGTGACCTGCAGTATTTGGCTGGATGACCAAAACACCAGAAGAAAGTGCACTGACGAGGAGGACGAGCATACTCTTTAACAAGGAGGATGGTGCCTCCAATAATGACTGAGAAGGAAAGATCTCGAGATTCAAATACAATTTTGACAATGTTAGTTGGTTGTTGAGGGGCATCTTTTGGAAAGAAAGGTGTAACAATGAACAGAAAGAATTGGGTAACATTGTTCAGAAACAATGAGTCGAACATCCTTAGAAAAGTCAACAAAATTTTCATTTCCAAAGAAAGACAGAAGGGAAGACAGACAGTGCCCGTAGATGAATTTAACGGTGCCTCTCCAGATGTTATGAGTCCATATTATATTTACAAATCATAATAGATAGATAGATAAATAGATAGATAGACAGCTCTATGCGAGCCTGGGAATGGGAAATGATCTTGCAAGTTAAACTGAGGAAAAGCTGACGACAGATTAGGAAGTAGCAATGTCAGGAGATGATGCAGGCAGTTTGTCAGCGAAATAGCAGGAGAACAAAGCCTAGTGACATACACACATACTCACACACAGGTTTCTGGAACTTTCCAACCACAGTGTAACACACGTGACACGACCCCTGTTTCACCAGAATTAAGGAAAGAGAGCTCAGAAGGAGACAGGCCATAGAATCGGCAGGTAGTAGGGAGAAGGGCTTAGCAACATGGAAGAGAGAGAGAGAGAGAGAGAGAGAGAGAGGGAGACTGGGAGGTAGCTCGCGGGACTCTACTTAACTTCACTCGTGTGTGAGAGACTTTGTTAATATTTCCAAGACAAATAAAAATAGTCCCATACTATTCTTTACCTCTCCTGTCATTGCATGACAAATGGGAACCAAGATTATCTACTTACAAACAACTCAAGTATAACAACCGCTCGTCCACAAGTCTAATAGATAACTTCTCTACAAGTAACTACAAAGTCTTTTATGACACAGAGACTGAAATTGGATAGCCGGAGGGATCAACTGAATACTTAACTTTTTCTTCTTGGATTACACTTACCACTTTAAGAAAACGATTGCCACTAGGTTGCACAAAGAACGTAACATCGATGCCCTTTTGGCATAACAGAGAGAGTTGCAGCGAAAGATCATCTGTTTGAAAGGAGATGTTAAAATACTGAGACCAGGTCTCGAGCCTGAACAGAGAGGTGGTCAAGACAAGTTTGGTGAGTTGAAAAGTATGAGGATGGGACAAGGAAGACGAAGAAACAGGAAGGGTAGATGGAGAAGGTGGAGTCAAATAAGATTCAAAAGTTACTATAGAAGACGAACAGGTGGACAGAATTGTAGACATAAGGGAGCGCAAGGAGGAATCTGGCGTAGTTAGGTAGGATGAAACGGTAAAGGTGAGTAGAGGTTGGGAAACAGTAGGATGAACCAGAGTAGTATCAAGAAGAGAAGCCGGGGTCGTCATCAGGGCAAAAAAATTTTAGTAGCAGGTAAGGAAGAGGTGGATACAATTTCGATAATCATATATGATAAAGAAAAACCTGATCATGACCGTTGAAAAAAAAAAAATGTTTTGTGTGGGCGGAACCCGGAGTCCAGAGGCCAAGCTCATAGCCTAAGCAGGGACAGAGTTCCTAGCATTCACTCCCTACCCTAGCCAAGAAGGGAAAGCAACATCGTGTGAGAAAGCAGTCTCCCGGGACAACGTTGGGCCATTGGCCGATGGCCGATAGTCCACCATAAACCAAGAGCACCCCCAGATCCGCAGCTGTAGCTTAACAGCAGTTCCGCCATCGAAGAGTTCCACATAATGGGGTGTTTTTGAACCACCATTTTCCTCATAATTTGCCACACCATTAGCCCAGAGGTACACCCTAACTCTTCATGTTGCAACATGGTAAGGCCATCAATGAGAAATTTGATGAATGTGGAAAATTCCACTTTATTTAACGCCGAACATAGAACAGAGAGGATAAGGGAAAAGGAAGGAAGAAACAACCGAGCAACAGTAGAATCAAAGGGCCCTACAAAATTAGTTGAGGCAGTGACGGGAACATAAGGAGAGGAAAGAGAGTAGGACAGAGTGGAGAAGCAAATGTGGCATCCACCCAGCAACCAAACCTCCACACACCATGGAGTTCATTACAGTACCTGTTATAGTTCCCCTACACATTGCTTAGTAACAATGTAACCAAATAAACGCCTGTTAGTCTAGTAGGTTTAGGTGCCCCACGTGTGTGATTCATAAGGGATTACATCAGAGGTGCAGTTGGGGTTTATTCCTCACAGTACTGCTCATAGTTGAGCAAACGGTCACTCGCCCAGCCCTGGACCCTAGGAATGTGATGAAACAATAGAGGACCTGATGAAAGCTGACTTAACTCGTCTGGAGATGGTTCTGTTTGAGAAACTTGAAGCTGGAGATACTAGATACCATTCAACCTTTATTAAATCTCACACGTCTTAGGACTTTCCAAAGGTTGAAAAAGTATGTTGTCAGTAGTAAGGAAAATAGAAAAATGTCTCTCAGCACAAGATGTTAACCTCTGCACTATGATACCTTAACTCATTTTTGCCATCGTCCGACTTCTTACTAGACACTTTTCATGTGGAAAGAATGGGTACTGTATGTCTAGCCTTCTTTCACCTTTATCAACTACCTGGTTGCTCGAGATTTTAGGATATAATAATAAATGACGGGAGATAATATCATTGACTCTTCTTTTTTATGTTTTTTTTTTTTTTCTATTATTTGTATGAGACTTAGAAATTTCTTACAATAATTTTTTGATGTCCAACTCTGCTCAAAGCTGTCAGGGCCAACTATCCATTTGCGTGCTACACTCCCTCAAATGTTACCACTTTGGCGCCAGTACCCACTGTCCATAATGAATACCTGTTTGGACTGTTTCATTCAGGACTGGTGTGATGGTTGGCGATTTTCATTATCTTTCCATGATTATAAACTGAATAGTGGGTTTTGTGGAAGGAAAGTAACTTTTATTTTAATGCAGTTCAGACAGATCAATCCGTCAACTTCCTCTGGCTGGAATTTATCTTGCATCGTTTTACTTAAATCACTTATAATTTGACCACAACCTCCTGCAACTACATTTTCTTTTTTATATTATTATTCTACTGTTGACTTGGTTTTTGTGTCTCTACTCCTGTGTACTTTAGAGCTTTACACCGTTTTTTCTCTCATTCTTCATTCTCTGCACCTGCCCAACCCACCTCAATATATGGTGTACCTTACACCTTCCAGTAATATTTTAAAGGTCGCATCTTCTTAATCCCTTTAGTGCAAAGACGAATACACTCATCAGAAGATGAAAAAATATTATACTGGTAAGACATGCGGATATGAAAATATAAATTAAGGTTATATCTATCTCCAACAGTTCGAAAAGTCTATCGTATTGCGAAAAAAATAGAAACAAGAATAAAATATAAAACTCTCCATCATGATAAAGTGAATAAATTTCTTATCTCTTCAAAACCTCATATCTCTCGCACAGGGGCGGACTGGCTATTTGGCCCACCGGGAGAATTCCAGATGGGCCGGACAAACAGTGGGCCGATGACTATCGAAAAAAGAAAAAAAGTGCACGCAATCTACCAGCAACTCAACACCGACGTTTCCATCGTCCCCCCCCCCCCCCGACAATTCAGCATCTCTGTGACTCCATCTCGGTCAGTATGTGTGCTGGTATGAATGTAACTACATCCATATTTTAAGTAGGAGTAAAAAAAAATTCTCAAAGGTAGTCCATGTACTCTTACATGCTCTCATGCCAGTTAGTTTAATTTCGTTTAATTCAGCTGTTCAGATTATGCCTTAGGCAGTTACATTAACTGCTTAACTGTAGCGAAAGGAAATTAAGAAAACTGGCATGTGCCTAATCTAACAGAATATATATATATATATATATATATACCATCTATCTATCTATCTATCTATATACCTAGGCTGCTTCCCCCAAGGAAAGGGAGGTAGCCGAGGCAGGAAGACACACTCCCCATTTACTCATCCATTCAAACACATTCATTCGCATCTTAGCCCAAAGGGGAGAACGGACAGATCCTCACCGCACCACACTGCACAAGGGTCAACTGCGCAATGCAATCAGTGACATCCGCAGCAGGACCCGACAGCAGAGCTGGTTTACCCCTGCCACATCATAACAGACCCATCCCCTTACCCGCACCTGACCTGACTAGCTGATCAGACCAAATGGGGGAGAATATCCCCTCAGGGCTGCGTCATCACTTATTCATTCACAATTTCTCTCCATTTATTTCTGTCACGCACAGCCACTCTTCCTAGCTCAACAGACATCCCTCTCGCATCCAGTGCTCTCTTCACACTGTCCATCCATCCTATTCGTGGTCTTCCTCTCAGCCTTACACCTCTCACATCAGATCTACAGTGGTTATCTTTTTCACCAGTCGCTCATTATCCATTCTCTCCATATGCCCAAACCATCGCAACACCCTCTGCTCAACTCTACCAGCCATCTCCTGAACAACTCCAGTTCTCCTTCGCACTTCATCATTTCGCACTCGATCCATACGCATCACTCCACACATACTCCTCAGACACCTCATCTCTATTACATTCAAACTTTTCCTCTCTGCTACACCCATATTCCATGTTTCAGCCCCATATAACGCAGTCGGTACCACAACACCCTCATACAACCTTCTCTTTACATCCATTCTAAGCGAACGACATCTAAACACTTTTTTCATTCCTTCCATCACCTTTCCTACTTCATTTATTCTAAACTTCACTTCTGCATCTATTCTTCCATCCACAGCAACATGCGACCCTAGATAATTAAAACACTCTACCTCCTCAAGCAACTCGCCATTCAAAGCTATATTCATCCCCCTACCATCTACCAACCTCGTACACTTCATCACTTTACTCTTATTCTCATTTACTTTCAATTTCCTCCTTTCACACACCCTTCCAAACTCCTCTACCAACTGTCTCAATCTCTCCTCTGAATCAGCCACCAGTGCAGTATCATCTGCAAACAGCAGCTGCTTCAGATTCCACTCTCCACCATCAACATTCACCAGACTCAGACCTCCACCTAAAACTCTTGGATTCACCTCCCTTACAACACCATCCATGTAAATATTAAACAACCAAGGCGACATCACACATCCCTGTCGCAGCCCCACTCTCACAGGAAACCAATCACTCACAGCATTTCCCACTCTTACACACGCTCTACTATTTACATAAAAACTTTTCACTCCTTTTAGTAACCTACCATCAAGTCCATACAATCTTAAAACAGTCCACAAAGCCTCCCTATCAATTCTATCATACGCTTTCTCTCTCTCTCTCTCTCTCTCTCTCTCTCTCTCTCTCTCTCTCTCTCTCTATATATATATATATATATATATATATTGTATATATTTATATATATATATATATATATATATATATATTGTATATACCGCTTTGTTAAGATAAACTTTCACAAATAAAACATTTTTATACAGATCTGGAATACTTTTTGTTGAAGTCTTTCTCACACCATCCATTGCCATAATCACACATGACGCATTACACACCCATAGGCCATAGGGAGACAACCTGAATGACGAAAACCAGCTGGATTTGTGTGTCTCAGTGTTTGTGTGACTTGAACTGACCATGCTGACTGCTGACCATGGAAAGTCAGACCAGTTAAAAACGCAAAGGTGGCGCTGAGAAATTAAGAGGCAAAAAAAAAAAAAAATAAGGTCTTTTGAGGCTGATGCAGGCAAATGTCAAAAATTAACGGACATGTTCGGTAGCAGCAGTGCTGCCAGTGCTGCTACTAGTAGTGCCCGTAACGTCAGTGCCAATGGTGATGACAGTGACAACGTGCATGGTACAGCCCGTGCCAAAGCCAAGGATGAGGTCACAGAGGTCGTAACCGTTGGAGAAAATATTACTGGAGCAGTTGCTGCAGAAACCCTCACAGGTCGAAGCGCAGAAGAGGCTACAGCTGAATGCGAGTCTAGTACAAGCAAAACTGTTGCATCTGAACCGGTAAGCATGGGGATTGAGGCCTGCAGTTGGTGGATTAGCTGACAGTGGTAGGCTAAAAGCTTGCATTGCTTATGTTTGTTAACTCATGGACTACTTCACAGCCACAGCCAGCCAGGTTCTGGTATGTACATAAAAAAAAAGAAAAAAGAAAAAAGCTGACATTCACCAAAAGACGGACTACCAATATGACGACATCTAGTATTTGTTATCATATGATTAATAATATGTATTATGAATTATAAAATGAGTAACATACAACAAGCTACAAATATCTATGATCTGTAAAAACTAAGATTAAAAGCTATATATAACATTAACCAAAATTAATGTACGGTAACTAGTAATTATGCCCAGAGGTGGACACACACACACACACACACACACACACACACACACACACACACACACACACACACACACACACACACACACACACACACGCACGCACGCGCGCGCTCAAAACTATTTACCCAGTTGATTTGGACAACATAACTATATATTAATAACTTATGAAGACCTTGAGAGTGAATTGTGACTTCAGTTGGTGGCTTGGCTTTTCTTTCAGTAGAGTGGCAGGTGGGGGGCGCCCATCATTCACCCACTTAGTGTAGTGCTGCTCTGTTTTTTAGGGATTAAGATGCCTGGCAATAGATAGATAGACAATGCCATTTCGCTGTTGTCGTTGAATATTATTGATATTTAATCATTTATTGAACTTTGGCAATATTTCTTAATGACATTGAAGTGCTTCAAACTAAAAATGATACAAACACGTGAAAAATATGAAGATACTGATCAGCTCCATGATCGAGTTTCTAGCCAAGCAAGTTTGAGTTGGTCATAACTCACACGTTACTGTCGTTACTCACAAGTTACTGTAGTCACGGCGGTAAGGGTAAACATAAGTATATGTCAGAAATTAATGTCCATCCACCATTATTTTAACCCAGTTTCTGTTCTTATTTGACTCAAACACCCTACTGCATTATGTGTGTGTATGGGAGGGGGCCCCCCAAGCCTTGGGGGCAATAGGCACGTGCCTAATGTGCCCAATGGAAAATCCGCTACTTCACTGGATACGGTATAGCAAGACTAATTTTTGTGGGTCACAATGTTGGTCACAGATCCTCCTGGGTCACGGACTCACAGCACCTGCCACCTGTTCACGGTAGTCTGCTGGGTCACCGAGTTGGGGGACGCTGGGCTAGCCAAGCTCTTTCTGTAACAATGTAGGATAGCGTATACTAGTCCGCCATGTGTTGGAGAAGTGGACTGTTTTATCTTTACAATTAAGGCAGAAAATAACTGTTAAATAGACCAGGAAACTTTATATGCAGAAAACATTTTACTTTCGGAATTGTAATTATCGTATCAGCATAGGCTACTAACACTGATTCCAGGTGTGAAACATATTGAATATTGGGTATATAGAGTTAAAACTTTGAATATAATATTTAATGTTTATTCATTCATTCATTCGTAAGTGGATTAACAGTAGGCCAAATTCTTGATAACAGTCATTAATAAGACTATTCACTCATTCATACTTTACAGGTTGACGATGTCAATAGGCCTAGATCAACTGCAGCAGAGGAACTAGTCAAGGAAAACAAGGATGCCAGCCTAGCCTTTGACTACTTTAAGCAACCCAAGTTAAATGACCTCCAATTGTTTTTTAGATTCCTCCCACAACAGAAGTCCAATAGCCCTGTAGTGAAGGAAGTTTTCTTTTGCAAAGATGGCACCATTAGAAAGCGGCTTACATACATTGTAGGCAGTCACTCTTAGTACTGCTCAGTTAGCGTGGCATTCGGGAAGCCCACTGACAGCAGTATTTTCATCACTGAAATGAAAGATTGGAAACATGTTCATCAACGTGTAGAGGAGCACGAAATGAGCAACGCATACAGAAACTGTGCTGATGCATATTTTCTAAGGGCAACCAAAGCAAACATAGAGAGTTTGATGAGCGGTAGTCAGATGTCAGCCCACAGAGGGAAGGTGCGTAACACGCGACAGGTGCTGGAGCGTGTAGTAGATGTAGTTAAAGTCATTGGCAAGAGGGGGCTTAACTACAGGGGTATGCATTCAGAGGCAGCGTATGCTTTAGGTGAGAAGTGTTGATCATGGTGACTTTTTGGAGCTTATCACTCTGCATGGAAAATATGAGGTGTGCTTGAAAGATCATTTGACTGACTGTATAGAAAAAGCAAGAAACTTTGTCACTCTGGGGCAAGTGTCAGAGGATCTCTTGTCACTCTTCTCTCCAAAAATACTGTCAATGCAGTCATCAAGACATCCTAATGGCCCTTGATACAGATGTGGTAATAGTATTGCAGAGAGGAGTGAGCTGCTGAGAAAACTGCTGACATATTAGAGTAAGAAGCTGTCCTTTTTTCTGTGTTAGAATAAGGCTTTCTACTTTCCATCAATAAAATACAATAATGCCAGTTAGTTTTCTGTGTTCTTTGTAGTAGCACTGTTTACTAGGCTACTTTGACAGTGTATATGTGTTATTAATAGCATCATCTGGACATCTACTGGTTTGATTCGGTGTTTGTGTGTGTGTTTGTGTGTGTGTGTGTGTGTGTGTGTGTGTGTGTGTGTGTGTGTGTGTGTGTGTGTGTGTGTGTGTGTGTGTGTGTGTGTGTGTGTGTGTGTGTGTGTGTGTGTGTGTGTGTGTGCATTGTAGAAGCACCATCCACTAGTTTGAGAGTATGGGTGTGTGTGTTCTGTAGTTGCATTATGTCAAAAAGTGTGTGTTCTGTAGGCTAGTAGCAGTGTCTCTGCTTCAACAGTATGTTTATGTTCTGTTGTAGGCCCACACTCCCATCGCACTATGTGGTGGTATGTCAGCAGCCCATAGTTAGTGTAGCGCAGGGGTAGGCTTTATAATTTGCAGTTGCTTCTAGTACCTTGCAAACATAGGCTGCACAGTCTGTAGTATACTTATGTCCAGACCATGGTTGCGTTTCAGTGGGGAGGGAGATGTTGGCTTTGGACTCCGCGAAAAATGAAAAAGCTGCCCTTTCCTGCCATTAGGATTTCACAATTTTTGATCCTCCCCAACGTAAACCTGGGATATGGCCTTGGCTGTGCCTTAAGCCAGTTGGATGAAGCATGGAATACTGAGATAGGATATGTCATAATACCCCTCACCCTTGGCCCCATAATAAATCGGAAACTCCAACATTTTCTGCGGGGGTGGGGGTAGCTAACAGCCACCCCCCCCCTCCCCGGAACCACCAAGGTGAACAGGATATGGGCCACCCTTAGTGAAAGTCCCAGTCCATCTGACAGCCCCTCCTAGTCCGCCCCAGCTTTCGCAAGTCAATGGAGCTTTCAGTGATCTTATTAGTTCCTCACTCCCCACTCTTTCTCCATGTGGTTGCTGCATCAATACTCGTACATGTTTTTTTTTTTTCCTGTTCATCGCTATGACCTTTCTGTTTTCATATTAACTGCAGGCCTGATTCTTTTATTTGGAAATAATAATTTCCTTAACAGGATGAACACTCTTATTCTCCTATGTTAAGACTGTGAAATACACTTTATTTGGTTTTAGCTGTAATTACTCACTAGGAGATTGGATATAATTTTGCAATGGTGGATATTTTTCGTTTCATTGTGGTACTTCTAACTCATGAACTACT
The DNA here is from genome assembly GCF_032717465.1 of Coenobita brevimanus. Classification (NCBI taxonomy): domain Eukaryota; kingdom Metazoa; phylum Arthropoda; class Malacostraca; order Decapoda; family Coenobitidae; genus Coenobita; species Coenobita brevimanus. The sequence goes on along the minus strand of NC_137040.1, from coordinate 27,961,454 downwards.
TTACTCCGGCGATATATTATAACTGTTAAATTCAGTTTCAGACGTTACTCCTATGCAAATAACTTCCTTTGAAGACAGCGTTTGTGGCTCTGAGCTTTTCTGGACGCAAACCCAGTGAACTGCAGGACGAAATCACCTTTTTCTTGCAGCTCACCACTTTTTTTTTTTTTGGGGGGGATAAGGGGATAGAGAGGAAGGTGAGGGATATTTGTATAACCAGACAGTGGAATCGGCTCCAGCACCGCATCGTACTGAAAAGGCCATCATCCTAATCTAGTTCTTTTCCTTACATAATTTTACCACCTGACGATATTTTATTGGACTGGGGAGACATTGCAGACAAAAAGACATCGAAGGCTGTATCTATGGCCTCTAGCTCGAAAATCCTCCCGTAAGGTAGAACAAAGTGAAATGGGACTTTCAAGGACTGAGGACCTAATCTTTTTAATGTACTGACACTTGAATATTTTCTTCCTCTCGTCAGTCAATATATTCAGCACTGAGAGACTTTATGACCTGGAAGTGTTAGATACTTTCACTGTGAAGGGTTCTCGTCGCAGATGAATTGTCGTTTGACAGCAGCAAAAATAAAATATAGAAAAAGTCATCGGAGCGAGTGGTAAATCCATTTTGTACCACACCTAGGTGCTGGTGAGGGGCGTCATGTGTCGGCAATTAGGCCTACATATTCATGCAACTCAGCTTCCCGATTATACTGACATCCCTCATTCCATCCCTATCCCTTGAAACGAGGCTGTGGGTTGTAGGTAAAGGGATGGTACAACTGCAGTTCACCAGCTTCACATTCAGATGAGCTTGGACTTGCAACTATTACTGCTACTACCATTGCGCCAGTGTGTATTTGCTTCCTATTGTATTCTATTTTCTTTAACTTTAGAGATGTACTTGGATTGGAGAAATTAGGTGTAGCGTTCATTTGGCTATGGTACGATGTGCCACGACAGGAGATTACATGTAGCATTCATTTAGTACTCGAGAAATGTGCTTGGATTGGGCAGGGTACATTTAGCGTTCATTAACCCCTTTTTTTTTAGTGAGAGACTTTCCTATTAGAAGCAAAATGTTTGTTAGTAAGAAGAATAAACTACTATATAACGTCATCACATTGGAAGAGTTAGGAATGTAGTCTTAGACCGCATTCACATCTTGCTTACCTAACCTTTATTTATTCTCCCGGAAAAAGTCAAGAGATAAGTTTCTCTAGTGTTTTTCTGTTTCCCCACTTGTAAAAGAAACAAAGAAAGAAAGGGTGCACAAAGAAGGATAAGTAGTGACGAATATATATATATATATATATATATATATATATATATATATATATATATATATATATATATATATATATAGATAGATAGATAGATAGATAGATAGATAGATAGATAGATAGATAGATAGATAGATACAGTAGATAGATAGATAGATAGATAGATATATACCATCATCCACTCACTTGATGTAGTGCTGCCTACTTCCTTAGCTTTTATCATTCTTTTTCTGTGCCTTCCCTCCTCTCTTCCTATTTCTCCTATCTTTCCTGTCACTTCTTATTCCTTTTCTTTCCTTTACAGGTGGCTTTACATTGAGTGACAAGCCAAATGGTTTCCTGTAAGCCAAGAAACCATTTACAACGCTGGGTGGTAACCATATAACCAAACCATACGTGATCCCTACGTGTCAACAAGTGGGTTGGTGGAAGGTTGGTGCCCCTCCCTGTAAAACAACTAACTCAGAGTCAAATGGCCACCCTTTGCGGGATTGTGGTGTCTGGCAATATATATATATATATATATATATATATATATATATATATATATATATATATATATATATATATATATATATATATATATATGACGAAAACCAGCTGGATTTGTGTGTCTCAGTGTTTGTGTGACTTGAACTGACCATGCTGACTGCTGACCATGGAAAGTCAGACCAGTTAAAAACGCAAAGGTGGCGCTGAGAAATTAAGAGGCAAAAAAAAAAAAAATAAGGTCTTTTGAGGCTGATGCAGGCAAATGTCAAAAATTAACGGACATGTTCGGTAGCAGCAGTGCTGCCAGTGCTGCTACTAGTAGTGCCCGTAACGTCAGTGCCAATGGTGATGACAGTGACAACGTGCATGGTACAGCCCGTGCCAAAGCCAAGGATGAGGTCACAGAGGTCGTAACCGTTGGAGAAAATATTACTGGAGCAGTTGCTGCAGAAACCCTCACAGGTCGAAGCGCAGAAGAGGCTACAGCTGAATGCGAGTCTAGTACAAGCAAAACTGTTGCATCTGAACCGGTAAGCATGGGGAATGAGGCCTGCAGTTGGTGGATTAGCTGACAGTGGTAGGCTAAAAGCTTGCATTGCTTATGTTTGTTAACTCATGGACTACTTCACAGCCACAGCCAGCCAGGTTCTGGTATTTACAGTTAGGGAAAGTTCCGCATTACCCACTGGTCGGAGCATTGGTGGTCGACGAACAGCCACGTCCCACGTGTCTGGTAACTGTGAGTGGGAGGGAAGGTGGCCGGGGATGGGAGTGTTTGAAGAGTTGCTCACGTTACAATAACATTAGCCAATGATAATGCGCCCAACGTATTCTCAGAGTGGAAAAGCGTTATGTTGTTTGTATGGCATCACATCGTTCTGTGACTCTAGTGTACATTACTGCATATATAATACATGTTTTCTGTCAGAGGTGTGCTCCTTTGCCCTCGTTTTGTAATGTTCGAGAGGAATGATAATTTTTTTTTTTTTTTTTATGCGAGGAAGAAGGAACCAAAGGCCATGAGCCCGCAGTAACAGTTCCCTCCAAGAGAAAAACAAAATACAATAGAGAGCCAAATTCAAGATCCGATCATTTTGAGATGCCTGGACACACTGCGTTTGAAAGACTGGAGATCATAGGCAGGAGGAAATACAGACAGAGGGAGACAGTTCCAGAGCTGAACTGTTGCATGAATGAAAGACTGGGAGTAACGGTTAACTCTTGCATTAGAGAGTTGGACAGAAAAGGGATGAGAGTTTGCTGCCAGACGGGTGCTACGCGCCCGTCGTAGAGGTGGAGGAATGCAAGCAGACAGTTCAGAGGAGCAGTGACCATTAAAGTAGCGATAGAAAAGAGATAAAGATGCAACAGTGCGGCGAAGAGACAGAGGTTGAAGGGTCAGTAAGAGGAGGAGAGTTAATGAGACGAAAAGCCTTTGACTCCACCCTATTGAGAAGAGCTGTATGTGGGGAGCCTCCCCACACATGAGAGTTGTACTCCACACAGGGGCGGATAAAACCCCTGTATAGAGTCAACAATTGTGCAGGGGTAAAGAAAGAGCGGAGTCGGCTTAGCACACCCAATCTCTTGGAAGCAGATTTTACAAGAGACGTAATATGATCTTTCCAAGATAAGTCCCGAGTAAATGAAACCCCAAGCATGTTCAAGGATGATGCAGGATTAATCTGAATATTATTAAACATTAGTGGGTATACCTGTGGAAGATTTTGTCGGGTTGATAGGTGTAAGAACTGAGTCTTAGAAGCATTAAAGACAACCATATTATTTTTACCCCAGTCAGAGATATGAGCCAAGTCAGACATTAGGTGTGCCATAGCCTCATCCCTTGTTTCTTGAAGTAACTGTTGAGATGGGCGTTGCGGGAACCGAATGGAAAGGTGAAGGGTGGAGTCATCAGCGTATGAGTGGATAGGGTTAGATGTACAGCTTAGAAGATCATTGATGAATAAAAGGAAGAGAGTTGGTGATAGGACAGAGCCCTGAGGAACACCACTGTTGATAGATCTAGGAGAAGAACGATGGCCGTCTACGACAGCAGCTATAGAACGACCAGAAAGGAAGCTAGCGATGAAGGTACAGATAGAAGGATAGAAACCGTAGGAGGGCAGTTTGGAAATTAAAGATTTATGCCAGACTCGATCGAAAGCCTTTGAGATGTCAAGTGCAATGGCAAAGCTTTCGCCAAAGTCCCGAAAGGAGGATGACCAGGAGTCTGAAAGGTAGGTGAGAAGATCGCCAGTGGAGCGTCCCTGACGGAACCCATACTGACGATCGGAAAGAAGGTTGTGATAGGAAAGATGCTTTAAAATTTTTTTATTAAGAATTGACTCGAAAACTTTTGAAATACAGGACGTTAAAGCAATTGGACGATAGTTGGAGGGTTGGGAGTGGTCACCCTTTTTTGGGACTGGCTGAATGAGAGCAAACTTCCAGCAAGAAGGAAAGGTACAAGTTGACAGACAAAGGCGAAATAGTTTGCCTAGGCAGGGTGTAAGCACAAAAGCACAGTTTTTGAGAACAACAGGAGGGACCCCATCAGGCCCATATGCCTTGTTAGTACTAAGGCCAGTAATGGCAGAAAATACATCAACTGAAGAAATTTTAATGTCAGCCATGAGGAAGTCAGAGGGGGGAAGTGATGGAGGAACAGCACCGGAATCGTCTAAGGTGGAATTGGAGGAGAAAGTCTGTGCGAAGAGATCTGCTTTATCAGTAGAAGAAATAGCTACAGAACCATCAGAGTAGAAAAGAGGAGGGAAGGATGATGAGGTAAAGTTGTTAGAAAGATTTTTGGCAAGGTGCCAGAAGGAGCGGGAAGAATTCGAGTTGGAGAGTTGAGAGCATTTAGTATGGATGAAATTATTTTTAGTAGAGCGAAGAACAGACTTAGCACGATTCCGGGCAGAAACGTAAGATTATGTGATTCAGGGGTGGGTTGGCTCCGGTACCTTTTGTAGGCCTTCTCCTTGTTGCGGACAGCATTAGAACAAGCGTGATTAAACCAAGGCTTTCTTGCGTTAGTCAAAGGATATGAGAAAGGAATGTATGCTTCCATGCCCGAGAGAATAACCTCCGTAATGCGCAAGGCACACTCAGATGGCTCACGGCCATGGAAGCAATAATCATTCCAGGGAAAATCAAAGAAGTACTGCCTGAGGGCCTCCCCAGTCCACAGCTCCAAAATGCCAGAGACGACGTTTCCCCTGGAGGGTCCGCAGGCCGTACTGGAGGCGATAGGACAGGTTAAGGTAATAAGGTTGTGATCGGAGGAGCCCAACGGAGAGAAAAGATTAACAGAGTAAGCAGAAGGATTAGTTGTGAGGAAGAGGTCAAGTATGTTGGAGCTCTCTCCAAGGCGGTCAGGGATACGGGTAGGGTGCTGTACAAGCTGCTCTAGGTCATTAAGGATAGAAAAGATGTAGGCTTGTTCACCAGGTGGATCCGTGAAAGGAGAGGAGAGCCAAAGGTGGTGGTGAACATTGAAATCTCCAAGAATGGAGATTTCAGAAAAAGGAGAAATGGACAGAATGTGTTCCATCGTAGAAGTAAGATAGTCGAAGAATTTTTGATAGTCAGTAGAATTAGGGGATAAGTAAACAGCACAGATATATTTAGTCAGAGAATGACAGGAAAGCCGAAGCCAGAGAGTGGAGAATTCAGAAGAATCAAGTTCAGGAACACGAGAGCAAGATAAGTCGTTGAGTATGTATACACAACAGCCACCTTTGGCTTTGAAATGAGTATAGAGAAAGTAGGAGGATACAGAAAAGGGTTTGCTGTCAGTTGCCTCAGACAGCTGAGTCTCCGTTAGAAAAAGAAGGTGAGGTTTAGAGGAGGAGAGGTGGTGCTCAACAGAGCGAAAGTTAGATGAAAGGCCGCGAATGTTGCAGAAATGAAGAAGAAGAGAGTCAGACAGTGGTTCCAGGCACCTCGAGTCGTCACCGGGAGAGGGGCAGATGGCGGGGGCATTTATGGTCCCCCCCCCCTGGGGACTCCGAGGCTAGGTGAATTGACGCCATTTTGGTAAATTTTGAATAGGAAGTGTAGTGTGTACTGTGCATGTAGTTTGGTGAAGATAGATAGAGAAATTTGTACTGGAGAGCATGCTGGCCTACTCTCTGTGTAACTGAGACACTAAAAAAGTTCAGCAAAGGGGGATGGTCAGGAACTAGTCCTGAGGGCTGATGAAACGGGAGCTCCAGCACTCCCTGTCATCAGCTTTCCATCCACCTCGGGAGTACTGCCCTGCTCGACTGGTGCTACGGTCTACTCCACACAGAGACTGATCTTATAATTACTTCTTCCCATGTCATTCAGTCTAGAGGAAAACGAGAAACCTGTTAATCGCTCATGTAGATTTAGTTTTTATTATTATTATTATTACACAATATCCTAGACTCTTAGTTCGAGATGAGTAATTACCAGAATAACACTGGACATATTTGCAGGCGGATGTTTACCGTGGGATGACAAAGAATAAATAAACAAATTTATAAGAATTTGCATAGATAGATAGATAGATGTAATATAGTGATATTGTTTTCGAGTCAGTACAAGTATATGTTATATCGTTACGAATATCTCCTAGGGATACGTCTCATGTTAAAGTCGAGAGGGAATGAAAGCTTTCATACCTCTGTCTTAACCCAGCAAATTTCCATAGCTTTCCTGACATTAGTAACTCTACGTACTTTTATTTTTTTCATCAGATGTTAGCATCATATTGTCATCTCTCCTTACTAAAGTAACTCAAACACACCGTCCAAGTTATACATTGCAGACCTACACGTGATTCCTGTCTATCACCAAACCCTTCTCTGCCCCCAGCCTCCGCCTTCACACTCTCAGTTACCAGACACATGAGGTCTGGCTGCTGCTTCACATTCACCCGTCTCACACCAGTGCTTCGGCAGGTGGGCAGTGCGGAACTTTCCCTGACTGTACATTAAAAAAAAAAAAAAAAAAAAAAAAAGGCTGACATTCACCAGAAGACGGATTATCAATAAGACCACATCTCATATTTGTGATCGGATGATTAAAAATATGTATTATGAATTATATAACAAGTAACGTATAACAAGCTACATATAACTGTGATTAATAAAAGCTAAAATTTAAAGCTATATATAACATTAACTAAAAATAATGTACGGTAACTAGTAACTATGGCCAGAGGTGGACACACACACACACACACACACACACACACACACACACACACACACACACACACACACACACACACACACACACACACACACACACACACACACTCACACACACACACACACACACACACACAAAAACTAGTTACCCAGTTGACTTGGACAACATAACTGTATATTAATAACTTATGAAGACCTTGAGATTCAATGGTAACTTCAGTTGGTGGCTTGGCTTTTCTTTCAGTAGAGTGGGAGGTGGGGGGTGCCCATCATCCACTCACTTAGTGTAGTGCTGCTCTGTTTTCTTAGGATAACTCTACATTGAGTGGCAAGCCAATTGTTTTCCTGTAAACCGTGAAAGCATTTACAGTGCTGGGTGGTAACCTTATAACCAACCAATACGTGTTCCCTACGTGACAACAAGTGGGTTGGTGGAGGGTTAGTGCCCCTCCCCGGAAGACAACTAACTAATAATACGAGCATGAAACCTCGGACCACGACTGACCAAAAGGTGACGACCAAGGAATGTAAGGGGTGCGAATGATGAGGTGAAAGAGAGAGATTATCCAGGTGCTTGAGGGTGCGAAAGTGGATGTATGTGGATTAACTGAAACTAAATGGTGAGGTAACAGTGTGAGAGAATGGGAGTATGGAGGGGGAATATCCGCGGGAGTAGGTGAGAATGAGAGGGCAAATGAAGGAATGTGTATTGTTGTAACAGATGGAAGGAGAGTATAAGAGATTACGGATCAGTTGGCTCAGGGATTGTATGGGTAAGATTGAAAGAATGACTACAAATGCCCTCGATTGTGTGCATGTATGCGCCAACAAAAGCTCGTGCAATCAGAGTGAGAAAAGAGTTCTGGTCAAATGTGGAAGTGTGCATGGAAAAGTATGAAATGAATGAGAGAGTGTTTTTATCTGGAGATATGAATAGAAACGTAGGGAATGTGAAGGTGGATGGAATAGTTGGTGAGTGGGGTGTGCCTGCAGAGATGGATGACAATGGCAGTGCTTTAGTGGACATTTGTTCCGGAAGGGAGTTGGTGATAGCTAATATCCTCTTCGGGCACAAAATGATCCACAGGTATACTTGGCGAGTGATGAGAAGGGGGGATTGTGAACTGAATGAACGGAAGGCAATGATCGATTATGTATGTATGGATGACAGGATGAGAAGGTGTACAAAGGATGCAAGACTATAAATAATAGAGGTTGGGGGAGTGGACTCTCTGACCACCACCTGCTGGTGGTCAGAATCGATGTCCAAACGAAATGGAAAAATAGAAGCAGGGAAGGACAGAGGAAGTAGCTCATACAAGGAGGCTGGAAAGGTTACAAGAGGATGAAGAAAAGGCAGATTATAAGAGGGAAGTGGAGAAGCGAATGGGGAATTATGGACTCGATCAGATGGGAGATGTGGAAGGTGTGTGCAAGATATTCACAGGAGAAATCTGTGCGGCAATGAGGTAGTGTGTGGGGTGAAGAGAATGCGAAAGGGGGTGCAGGGAAGAGCATGTGGAATGAAGAGGTGAGAGAGGCTGGGGCACAAAAGAAGAAAGCATTTAATGACTGGATGAGAAACAGGGGCATGGAAGAAGTTGTGAGAAGGAAGAGAGAGTTATATGTAGAGGAAGAGAGAGGTGAAAAGATTAGTGACAGAGAGTAAGAAGAGAGTGGATGAGGAAATTGGAAGGAGTTTGAGTGTAAAGTGGAGGGAATGTAAGAAAATGTGCTGGAAAGAGATAAAGAGAGTTGGACAGGGTGCCAAAGAAGTTACTTGGAGAGTGGGAAATAAAAGTGGTAGATTACTAGTGGAGAAGAAAGAAAAGGTGAGTAGATGGAGAGAACACTTTAACGAATTGTTGAACACAGAGAATGAAAGTAAAGCAAGTATAAGTGGCTGGGGAATGGCTGGGAGATGGAAGGATGTGAGAAGATAGGAAGAAACCAGTAGAATGGAAGTTGTGGAAGCGATGAAGAAAGTTAAAATGGGGAAAGACCCAGGAATTGATGGGGTGTGTGGTGAAATGCTGAAGCATGGGAAAGAGATGGTAGCAGAATGGATGTGGAAGATGTGCGAATTGGTCTGGGTGGAAGGTAGAGTCCCGGAGGATTGGAAGTCAGGTATAATTATTTCCCTGTACAAAGGAACTTTGGGGGATGAAGTACGTGAAAGGGTACAGCAGGGAAGGAAGGTTGTTGGCACACTGAAAGCAGTGATGAGAAATAGGGAGGTGCGTATGGAAGTTAAGAAGTCACTGCATGATGGTATTGTGATCCCTACCCTGACGTATGGAAGCGAGGCGTGGACCTTGCAAGAGGGGAACAAGTCAAGAGTGAGAGCAGTGGAAATGAGTTACTTGAGAGGAGCATGTGGAGTGACATGGAGGGACAGGTTGACGAATGAAGAAGTGAAGGAACGTTGTGGGGTAGATGTGGATGTGGTTGAAAAGATTAGGAGAAATACACTGAGGTGGTTTGGACATGTGGAGAGGATGGAGAATGAAAGACTGACTAAGAGGGTGTATGTAGGTGAGGTGGAGGGAGGGAGAGGGAGGGGTAGACCGAGGATGAGGTGGAGGGATGGAGTTGAGAGGTATATGAGGGAGGGGGGGGTGAGTTGGGGGGAGGGGAGTCAAATGGTGGGTGACAGAGTGACTTGGAGGCGTTTTGTCTGCGGCCACCCTTTGCGGGATTAGGGCGTCGGGCTATAGATAGATAGATAGACAAAGGAAAAAGGGAAAGAAAAGTATGTAGTAATCATGGGCTCATTTGTCTTCTTGGTGTAAAAAGGAAAGTATATGGTAGGATACTTATTGACAGAGTTTGGGATACAACAGAGGAATTAGTTGGAGAAGAACAGGGACGTTTTAGGAAGGGAAGAGGTTGTGTAGATCAGATATTTATTCTTGGATCTTTAGTGGAAAAGTTTTTAGAGAAGGGAAAGAAATTCTATGTGGCCTTCATGGATTTGTAAAAAGCATATGGGAGGGTGGAGAGACAAGAATTGTGGAAAATATTCAGAATATATGGAGTAGATGGGAAGTTGTTGAATGCCGTGAAGAGTGTATATGAGGGTGCTAAGGCTGCAGTGCATGTGAATAGTAAACTGAGTGAATTTTTCTATTTGAAGGTTGGATTGAAACAGGGATGTGTCATGCCTCCATGGTTGTTCAGTCTGTATATGGATGGGGTTATAAAAGAGATACAAGGTAGGGCAGTGGATGTTGAAGCGGCCCTAATGAGAGAGGGTAGTGTTTGGAAACTCCATATACTGTTGTTTGCAGATGATACTTTGTTGTTAAGTTAAGACGAAGGGGAGCTGCAAGGTTTGGTGGATGAGTTTGAGAGAGCATGTAAGAAACGGAATCTAAAGGTGAATGTAGGGAAGAGTAAAGTTATGGTCTTCGAGAGAGGTGAAGTCAGATAATGTACAGTGAGGATTGGAGAAATTAGATGTAGCGTTCATTTGGCTACGGAAAGATATGCCACGACAGAAGAGATTATATGTAGCGTTCATTTAGTACTCGATAAGTGTGCTTGGATTGGGGAGGGTAGATTTAGCGTTCATTAACCCCTTCTTTAATGAGGGGCTTTCGTATTAAGAGCAAAATGTTTGTTAGTAACAAGAATAAACTACTATATAACGTCATCACATTGGATGAGTTAGGATTGCAGTCTTAGACCGCATTCGCAACTTGCTTTCCTAACTTTGATTGATTCTCCCGGAAAAAGTCAGGAGAGAAGTTTATCTTGTGATTTACTTTTCTCCACTTGTAAAAGAAAGAAAGAAAAAAGGGTGCACAAAAGAAGGATAAGTAAAGACGAATGCACAAGGAAGGACAAGGAAAGACGCGTGCACAAGCCACCATGTCACTTATTGTTTCTTCTTATTCTTTCTACACATCAGAGTGTGATTAACTAGGGAAAATGAGTCACTCGTTCATGGTCGTGGCAATAGTACTTTAGTGTTTTATTACAGCTAACACCAGACGATGTTACAGAACAGAGTGTGTACAGGAGTCTGATGCCCGTATTCTGGTTGGGTGATGAAGATTCTTAATGCCTTTTCCATAGTGATTTATTTTGCATATTACACCTTGCTAGTCTCTTGTGCCACATTTAGTCCTTCGTATTTCCGACATAGATTGTTTATATAAGTTAAAGCCAATTAATAAAATGGCACATGCAGATCTAAAATGATATAGAAAATGTGTTAGGGTGCTTCCTTACCGAGGAGGAGGATACTGAGAATGTTATACTGTTATCACTAACCCTCCCTATCGAGTCTGTTTATCTGCCAGTGCATCACTGAATCCAGAGGAATAATTGCTTCCTTCCCATGACGTATTTTTCCTTCTCACTTCCTACAAGTGGGTAGCTTTTCAAAAGCCATTTGTTGTGACGGGGTTGGGTACAGTCTGTTTGCTCTTTCACAGACTGATTTTTTGCACTAACTTGAATAATGTCTTTACGAAAAAAATGCAGAAAAATTAAAAACGTACGTAATACGATGGAAGTGTTAGGTTTATCTCTCAAGTCTGGTTCTCCTCTCCAGCAAGAAAGTACTCTCAAACTGACCTGCGAGAGATGTCAGCAGTGGTGGAAGTGGAGATGGATGACGGAAGGCCAGGAAGGTAGTGAGGCGGGAAAGAAGGGGGACTGCTTAAGTATCAGGCAGTCCCAGTCCTCCGCCCCTCCCTCACTCAGCACACATCTACTGCACCACTGCAGTGCGCATGTGTGGCAATGAAAGTACCACAGCCTTTAAATGTGAAACGCTAATGGACTATCTTGTGTATTAAATGTGAATGTACAGCGAGATTGGATGGTGAGAAATTGGAAAATGTGAGTATGTTTAAGTACTTGGGTAGTGTGATGAGTAAGGAGGGAAGTTTAGAGGGTGAAGTGCTTGAAAGGGTACAACAAGGAAGAAAGGTTGCTGGTTTCTTGAAAGCAGTGATAAGAAACGGGGAAGTGAGCATGGAAGTGAAAAAGTTACTACATGACAGTATTGTGATAACAACTCTAATGTATGGAAGTGAAGCTTGGACGTTGTTGGAAGGACATAAGTCAAGAGTCAGAGCAGTGGAAGTGAGTTATTTAAGAGGAGCCTGTGGAGTCACATGGAGAGACAGGCTGACAAATGAGGATATAAAGGAGCCTTGTGGTGTGGATGTGGATGTGATAGGAAGCGTTATGAGGAACACACTGAGGTGGTTTGGCCATGTGGAAAGGATGGAGGGTGAGAGACTGACGAGGAGAGTGTATGTGGGTGAGGTGGAGAGTGGGAGAGGGAGGGGGAGGCCGAGGGTGAGATGGAGGGATAGAGTGGAGAGATATATGAAAGAGGGGGATGTGAGTTGGGAGCATAGCAGTGAAATGGCGGGGGACAGGGCGACGTGGAGGCGATTTGTTTGTGGCCACGCCGTACGGGATTGAGGCGTCTGGTAGTAGATAGATAGATAGAAGTTTTTAAATTCCAGTGGCCAAAATAAACATGTCCTTCAATTGCTCATTCAGATCGGTGAATCTGCAGTTGTGTGCCACTTGACGTAATTTCAGCACATAACTTGAAACAGACTTACCCACTGATTGACTAGGAGTGTAGAACTTGAGCCAAGTGACAGTCTTGCTGGTTGGTGGCTTAACATGGTCTTGCACAAGTTGTACGAGATCCTCGAATTCCTTGGACTCTGGTAACTCCGGTGCCACAGATACGATCATATGTGTCCAGGCCAACAGATGCCAGTAGAATTTGTCTCTGTCATTCAGTACTCTTGATTTCTTTGGCACAAAATATTTTTTCAGCACCACGATATATTTGCCTTAGCATTTTTCATACTTCTCAATATGCCCATGAATAGGCATAGTAGTGTTGAGCAACTGTATCTCCGTATATCCTCATCGCCCAGTTAAAAGTCTAAAAATTTTATCGGGTGCATATTTCTAAACACAGTGTCAGCAGCAGCATAAGGCGTCCCTAGCTACTCATTAACATCCCCCTCCCCGCGCTGAGAAGAGTCCCCTTGACGTGGTGACGGGGCTTGAAGCATGGTTGGCAGTGCCACCTACTTTGGAGACCTGCCTGCCTTTGTAGGGTTCGGCATTTCTTGGCCATGAGGAATAAACACCCTCTACATCACTGGTGGAGGAGGCCTGCTGGTGATGTTAGTCCCTGCCCATTTACCATCTAGGGTGGGACTGTTATTTCCCACGTGTTTGCCATGCATGGCGTCCCGTAATGCTGGGAGAGGGGAGTCCAGGGGGACTGAGCGATGCTGTACTCTGCACCTTGCAGCTAACAAAACACTCTTTGGTCCCTTATTCTGGTTAGACAGGCAGCCTGGTCGGGCCCGACCAGGTCAGTTGGCTGGTCATGTGTTAGCTAGGATCAAGTGAGCACTACGGGGCCTGGTGGCTCCTATCATCCTGGAGTCACCCTTGTCCAGGTCCTCCACTGGTTACCTGCATATACTCTCCCGCTACCTCTAGGGGGTCGTCAGTGGTGTTATCCCTGGCATATGACCTCCCCTTGTTGGGCTCCATGGTGGGTGGAGGGGTGGGAGAATGAAGCGTAATTTGCTGTATAAATGGATTTATTAATATAAAAAGAACCCTGTAGTTGACGATGTTGCACCTGTCCCTGGCCATTCTTCAGACTCAGTCTCCCTTATTGCCACTCTGGAGCTTTGCCAGGTCCCACGTGAATATCGTTCTTTGCCCCGGCGTTCAGCTGGGACTGGGAGATGTTCATTTCAGGTTGGTGCAGCTTTGGAGTTGGTTCTACATGAAGCAGTTCCCACAACGTATGTGCGATGTCTAGTGCTGAAGCCCTCTGTGGGTGGGTCAGTGCTAAATATGGAAATTTTTAATCAGCACCATACCATTGATTCTGCTTGTGGGAGGGAACCAGGATATCTACTCAGGGGAATGGAAGCATCATTCTCGAGGTGTCTTCCCCAGAGGAGAGTTCCCGGTTGCTGGCTCATGACTTCCGTTTCTGGTGCTGGTGTTTCCTGCATCCCTCACGCTACATTCAGTCAATGTAAGGGTGTAGTATCTTAGTGTGATCTCCGATACTCAGAGGAAAGACTGTTGGAGGAACTGCTGTTGTCTGGTGTGGTGAGGGTTGAGCGCCTTCAGAAGAAGATAGATGGCATTTTGCCCCATCTCCGACCTTGTTCCTGACTTTCAACAGATTAACGTTGCCTGCATCTGTGAAACTGGCATGGCTATCACTTTCTGTGAAGCCGTATGAGCCAACTCCAAAGAGCTGTTTCCCCTGTCAGAGGTATGGGCATGTTAGCCAATTTTGCCGCTGTGCACCGGCTGGCCTTCCTGGTGTTTGTGTCTCCTGTGGCAGCCCAATCTGGGGTTACTTATGCTTCTGTCCTTTCTGGTGTACCTGTGCATCGTTCTGTCCCAAAAGTCAGCTTGACCTGTTAAAGTGCCCATTTTCACAACTGGTGATTTGCTGAATGCTGTCCCTGGAGTTAATAATACATCTGAGAATGGTGCTTGCCCACCCACTATGACTATTTCCGTCCCCACTTTGGTGGCTGACGGTTTGTGCACTTCCGTGGTGGTGGCAGATGTACACGTTGACATGACTCCTTTCTTCCACCTTGTCCAATATGAATGAGGCTCCGCCTGTATCCGGCAAACGTCATCATGGTTCTTAACCCGTCATGTCCCGAGGTTTTCCGCACCTCCAACATCCCCGAATCCCGAGCTATTTTGGAAAAAAAAAATTTTGGCTAAAACTTCTGTTTTTGCTGAGAAACAAAGGAAAATCACCAGGAAAGGGCTTACCCTGGTCCATAAGTGGTCGGAACAAGTGAGGTCCCCCGCACCAGGTACCGTATTCTATCACTGACGTGTGAGGTGCTCACGTTTTCTATGGTAGAAAATACTGGGAGAAACAACAAACAACACCTCAACATTTATTGAATTTGAACTAATAAACAATAAGAGTAACAATAAAATGAATTTCAAACACATATATATGAAAAACAAGCATTGTACCTTCACGCGAGCATAGCGAGTTTGGTCCGAGTGGTAACATGCTATGTGCTAAGTTTCTTGTTTCAGTCAACATATCATTTTTTCTACTTGTATACTTCTGTTTCATTGACATTTTACCTATTTTTACTGTTCGTAAATGTTTTCAGATGTTTTCATTCATTATGATGACATGCAGCATAAGTATAGCGCACATCTGCTTACTAAGCGCACTCGCTATGACTCGTATTTCAACATATCCAATTGTTTTATCACTTTCCTATTATTTTTTCTTTTACATAGAACCTTCCCTCCACCACTGTAAATGTTTTCAAATATTTACATTCATTACGAGGGCATTTAGCGAAATGCTAGCGCATATTCACGTAGCAAGCACAATCTCAAACACTCGTGTTTCATCTTCTACTTTATTTTTTCACCCCAATTATACTCTACTTTCCCACTTACATTACACACGTTTACACCCCTATACTGCACTATACATAGTTACTGGCATTATTTATTCAAGTGAGCGTCAGAATATCGCATGAAAATACCCTCGCAATGAATGTTCGACCAACATAATACTCAAACACTTACATACAAATTCTTCACATAAATTATACACTTTCCCACTTGTTGACTTCTATTTTCATAATTACGGGCCTTATTCATTCCACTGAGCATCAGGATATCGCATCTCTATACACACGCTAGGAATATTTTGACTTAGAATATATTTCAGCACTTACAATAATTTGAACTTATATTATACCAGTTTGCATTTCCAATAATAATATTTACATATTTACGGGCCTTATTTATTGCACTGGCATCAAAAAACCCTCGCTAGGTATGTTTCCACTTACATCATATTTATACATTTACATACTATTTTTGCACTTATGTTATACCCATATGCACTTTATACTAATATTTTTAGATCAAAAGGACTTATAATATCACTGAGCGTCTGTTTGTCGCATTTACTTCATAGTTTCAGCATCCTATCGCATTCACACCATATTAGAATTGCATCAAGGTGTGATATTCGCTGAAACATGGGTGAATACAGAGACCCACGTCACACTCGACGCACTCATAGCGGGTGTCCTTCCTCTGTGTGGTGAGTCTCACCCGGGAATTGCTACACACGTGACACCTGCGTTGGGGCCTAGGTCTATTTGGCTGGGGAGGGATAGGAGTGGGGAAATGGAGGCCGGATATTCTCAGGGGAGTTTGGGCAATAGGGGCAGTGCGGGTGCGATGTTGGGGCCTTTCAAAGGCATACCGTGCAAACATCTCTCTTGTGAGCTCCCTCACACACCCTTCAAAGGTTTCCTTAACTCCTGTTGTCATGGCATGAAGGTGGTGGCAATTCAGAGCAGTGATGTCTAGCAAGTGAAAGAACAGTTTCTTATACCACTTCATCGTGGTCCTGGCACACTCTACCGTCGATATCATGGAGTCTGACTGGTCCACCAGGTGCATGTTTATGTTATAGTCCATGACACACTCAGGTTTCCAAATGTGACGCCTGTTCTCGCTCCAGTAATCAATGGAAACAGTACGGTGCATCAAGGGGCAGTGAACCGTTGACAAGAGGCTTACTTCTCTATTATGGTTCCACACAGTTGCAAGTATGTTGTTGGCTTTGAAGAAGACAACCTCATTCCTGTCAAGTTTCCGCCCTACCTTGACCATGTGACGCCGGTTCACCTTCACGGTTCCACAGATTCCCATTTCATGCATGTGTAGATAACGAGCGAGAAGAGGACTAGTGTACCAATTGTCCAGGTAGAGGACGTGACCACG
The DNA here is from genome assembly GCF_032717465.1 of Coenobita brevimanus. Lineage (NCBI taxonomy): Eukaryota > Metazoa > Arthropoda > Malacostraca > Decapoda > Coenobitidae > Coenobita > Coenobita brevimanus. Next base: position 27,944,669 of record NC_137040.1, on the reverse strand, counting down.
ATGAAGGTAGTCTTCTATCATTGTCTTTACCACTGCTCCCGACAGTCCAATACTCCGATCTTCTATTATGTCTGTCTGTGCACTGGTGTACAAGACTATGTCTTGCACGTATCCAGTCCTACAGTCGCACATAACAAAGATCTTGAACCCAAAACGGTGCCTTTTGCTGGGTATATACTGCCTAAATGAAATATTACCTCTCCTCAACACGAGACTCTTGTCTATGACGAGGTCTCTATAGGGATAAAATGACGAACGAATGGTTTGCCTCAGGTGATCAAAGACCAACCTAATTCGCCTCATCTTATCTGTGTCGTTCGCATTTGCAGGATCATCAACTCATAGAAATGGAGGCGACTTAGAATTTGTTGGAAGCGATTACGGCTCATGACTTGCCCAAATATTGGTGTAAGCATAACAGGGTCCCTTGTCCAGTAAGCGAGAATTCTGTTCTTTCATATAATACCTATCTAAAGGACCAGGGCAAAAAATAGGAACATTTCTGAAAAGGAGACAGGGTAATCATATATGATAGAATGCCTGCTCCTTGTTCCCAATTTTTCAATCTCACAGCGCTGGGTGCTTGCAAAACGGTTGGTTTGGTCAACAATCTGCTCCACGAATGCCTCACTAAAAAACAGGTGGAAAATATCCAACCTGGTAGAATTAGTGAATTCCGGGAGCAATGCAGCCAGCGTGCCCCTGCTCAGTGAAGGGGTGAATGAGGGGAGAAAAATCACTCCCATCCTCCCAATTCCATCCCACAAATCCCTCGTCCCCATCATCCCCATCACCGCCTTCGTTTGGGTGGGGAGGAGATGCTGGTGGGGGAGGTTGGGGAGAAGGAGTGCAGAAGGCTTCCCAACTCTCACTCCTCTTCCCTCTGCCTTTACCCTGTCCCTTTCCCTTACCCTTACAGCCTTGAGGAATATTAGGGGGCTGTGGGGATGAAGTTCGGGAATATTGGGGAGCATAAGACGTGCTGGGGAGTGGTTCCTCCCCACCTTCCCCCTCCATCATAACACCATGTGATTTTTCACGCACCCTCACTCGCCCACGTGTTTGGGGATGTTGGGGAGCATAAGACGTGCTTGGGAGTGGTTCCTCCCCACCTTCCCCCTCCATCACAACCCCACGTGATACAGAACGCACCCGCACTCGCCCACATGATACACCCCGCCGCCTCACACTACCTAGGGAGAGCGATGACTCACTCACTCCACTCTCACTTTCCATACTCCTCTCTGCACTTTGCTTTCACTCCCCACTCCCTCCACGACACTTCCTACCTCCCCAAACAAAATACTAGGCCCATACCTGCTCGTCCAAATTAGTGTGGGCTCGGGGCCGCGATGAGTAATCACCTCACGTCCGTACCACGTGGCAGCACGTCCCACGGCTCCATCCTCGTCCTCGTCCTCGTCATCAAATTCGGGTTCCACATCATGTTGGGACTGGGCATAGGATGTTGCATGTGGTTTTTTGGCAGGCTGCCCCTCTCTAGCAGCATGGTAAGTCACATACTGCTGCTTCCTGGGGGACGGGACTTCTTCATCACTGCTGGTGGTTTCCTCCTCCTCTGGCTGCACATAATCTTTGTCAACAACCTCGTTGTCCAGTGGGGAATTACTGTCGCATGTAAAGGCATCCAGGGCGGCTTGAATTTCGACCTCTGAGAGACCTCTCTTTGCCATGTCTGAGTAGGACCGTTGCTAACAGGTGAGTGAACGAGCCGTGGGTGAGCGCGGGTCGCGCGGGGTCGCCAAGTGTCCCTGGTGGCAGGTAGGGGAAGGTCAAGCGACGATACGTACCGAAAATCAAGCGTGAAATTTGAAAATTGTGGAAATTATGCACTTTGCAATTGCACGACGTACCAGTACGTCGTCGGGACTGGCAAATGCAAAACGTTGCAACATACCCATACATCGACGGGACAGGGCGGGTTAAGAGTCCTCTGAGCCTGAAAACCGGCCACCTAAGGTCTGTTGTCAAACCTTGTGTTGACTCTTTCCTGTTCCCTCTGCGCTGGAGGCTGAGGGGTCTAGCCAGGTGGAAGCTGCAACTGATGAATCAGTCTCCATTGTCGGACCTTGTGTTGACCTCTCTTTTGTTCCCTTTGCTGCAGAGTCTGAGGGATCTAGCCAGGTATATGCTGCAGCTGATGGTTCACCTGTGGTCAGGTCCCCACCTGTGAATGATGTTGGACAGACCTTTGGTGCTTCAGTTCTGAAACATACAATGTCATCCTCACAGGACTCTAATCTGGTGGACACTACTTCCTCTTCTAGGGCTTCTGATGTTGGCACTGGCCATCCTACATCACCCAGGGCAGCCACCAAGCCACATGCCAAGCCAAGTGTATTTCCATCACAGAGGAAGAGTGTTCTAAAATTTTTCCTCTTATTCCTCGTCACGTTTGGCCATGGATGTTCGACATAGGATGCCGGTTCCTGATGCTGGGCAGTCTCTTCTCAAGGGCCTTCCTAAGCATCAGTCCAGACCTGCTTGCCTGTCAGGAGGTGTACAGTCCCGCACTTAATCATCATCATCCCTCCACTATGGGTTCTATCATCCAGTGGAACTGTCAGGGTTTACATGCTAGCTATGAGGAACTGTGTCATCCTGTTTCTCAATTTACTCCTCTATACATGTGCATCCAGGAGACCATGGTAGGTGATGCTGTTCCTTCTGGTCCTTCAGGCTACCATGCCTTATATTCTGATCCTGTGCAGGGCCAAGGTCTTCATGGAGGTGCTGCTATCTTCCTTCACCAGAATATTCCATTCAGTCACCTGGACATCTCCATTTCCCTGTAGGCTGTTGCTGTCCGGATGTGTTTACGTCAGCAGTATTATTTTTTATTTATTTATTTTTTAATAACAGGACGCAGGAAGGAAAAACAAATGAATAAAAAAAAATAATCCATACACCAGATTACTGGTGTCCTCTGTTCATAAAATATATGTATCAGTTAGACTTGAACAGCTGTGGGTTGAAATTTGGAGAGAAACAACTCTGGGGAAGCGAGTTCCAGAGAGATGCAGTTCGGGGAATGAAAGAATTCTGATAGGCAGAAGTTCTGCAATATGGCTGAGTGACATTCCAGTCATGAGCGCTACCAGATGCCCGTGTAGCATGAGGGAAGGCATGGAGAGGTGGCATCATGGACGCAATGTCGCCTGAGCATTTGCCATAAAAATATCTGTAAAATAATCCAAGGGAAGCAACATTCCTTCTTACTTGCAGGGGAGGTAGTTTATTTGTAATAGCATGGTTGTTAATAATTCTAACAGCCTTGTTCTTAATTTTTTCTAGTTGTTTTAATGCAACCTTTCCACATCCATTCCACAAGGGTAAGCAATATTCAAGCTGAGAGCGCACATGACTCATATAAATTATAGCTAAATGCTCATCAGTGAAGTTACGGACTCTGTACAATAATCCAAGTTCCTCTAAGGCGGTTTTAACAAGTGATCTCACATGAGAGGTCCAGCTGAGGGCATTGATAAGTGAGATGCCAAGAATTTCAATACTTTTGGAGATGGGAATATTAGTAGTATACAGGTTGTAGCCTTAATCTTCCTCCTAATGCTACTGTTGAAAGGGTGGATCTGGAACTCCTTATTCATGTGTTTCCTTCTTCCTTTCTGTTACTAGGAAATATGAATGGTCACCATCCACTATGGGGTAACAGTGAGGCCAACCCTCGGGGTGTTATGCTGGCCTCTTCGGTGGAAGATGAGGAGCTGGGCATTTTAAATCCTAATAAGATGACTTATTTCCATAGTCAGACTGGAACTCTTACTGCCATTGATGTATCCTTATGTTCAGCTGATGTTGTTTTACATTTTACCTGGGATGCGTTACCAGACGTGTGTGGCAGTGACCATTTTCCGTTACTGTTAACTGCTAGCGCAGGTGGACCTCAGTTTCATCTTCCTCGCTGGCTTCTGGATAAGGCTGGCTGGCCGCTTTTCAGAGAATTAAGTTCCATGTCCCTTGGCTGTCTTATGGAGGCGGTGTCATATTTCAATGACATGTTGCACTCAGCAGCCCTATTATCTAATCCAAGAATGAGAGATCAGTTTCCTAAACGTCTGGTTCTTTGGTGGAACTCTGAGTGCAGGTCCGCAGTGATAGCCAAATGAGTCGCATTCTCTCGACCTCATCGTCACCGTGGGGATCCTCAGTATTTGTTGGCATATCAGAAGGCACGAACTCATATAGGGCGGGTTTTAAAGGAGGCCAAACGTTCATCCTGGAAGGGTTATGTTTCCTCCATCAGTTCAAGGACTTCCCTCACTCAAGTGTGGAACCGTGTAAGGAAAATTTCAGGAAAATTTTCCGTTCCCTCCCCTCCTGTTTTATCTGCTGCAAGTGGAACTGTGGCTGATCCTTTCACTGTTGCAGAGTTGTTTGTTGATCATTTTGCCAGCTTGTCCCAGAAAGATGCAGATTTGCCTTCGGCTTGCCACCATCGGTGCCTAGAGTCTCATGGTCTGAGTTTTGCCTTTTCTGGGGGAGAGAACCTTATAATGTTCCCTTTTCTATTTCTGAACTCCAAGCAGCTGTGTCGCAATGCCATGATTCCTCTACTGGTTGTGATGATATTCCTTATGCCTTTTTACGACACCTGTCTGATGAGTTTCCTTCGTTTTTGTTGTAATTGTTTAATAAGATCTGGTGTACTGCTGAGTTTCTGGCTTATTGGGGTGTTGCTGTAGTCATCCCCGTCACCAAGGCACGTAAGGACCACCTACAGGTGACAAATTATTGGCAGTTTCTCTGATTTCTTGTATGTGTAAGATCTTGGATTGTGCATTTTTTTTGGTAGTGAGGTGACTCATTATCTTCCGTTCAGTATATATTTTGTAAAATGCAATCTATCTCTGATGCCCTACTGTCCTTGGAATCTTCTGTCTGTTAGGCTTTTTTCGTTAACCAACACTAGGTCACGGTCGTCTTCGATCTGAAGAAGGCATATAACACTGCACGGCATCATGGCATTTTACTTTCTCTTCATGCAGTTGGTCTTCGTTGGTGCTTACCTATTTTTATTCAGCAGTTTTTATCTAAGCGTTTTTTAAGAGTCCGAGTGGTTGGAGTTCTTTCTAATGCCCGTACTGTAGAAGATGGAGTACTACAGAAGAGTATCTTTAGTGTTACCATCTTTGCTGTGACCACCAATAGTGTCATCAGTGTACTTCCTGAATATGCACGAGGTTCACTATATCAGAATTACAGTACCTCAATTTCCGTCAGTGCATCGAGAATATCACTAATAGAAAGGGAGTTGCAACTGGGTCTTTATAGAATTTCTGGGTGCGATAAGTCTCGTGGTTTCCATCTTTCTTTAACCACGACAGTGGCTATGCATTTTTGCAGAGTCACCCAGACCCAGACCCTGACTTGTATCTCTATGGTCGGAGAATAAACCTGCGTGGACGAGACTCGGTCTCTGTATCTTCAGATGATCAACTTGGGTTCCTCATATCTGATCTATTAAGGGAGGGTTTTGGCTCATACCTAACCATCAGACCCTCCTCCTCTTCCATAGGTCCTTTATTCTTCCTAAACATGAGTATGGGTGTCAGATCTATTCCTCTGCAACAAATGCCTGTCTCCGGATGTTAGATTCTGTGCATCATGCTGGTGTAGGTTTGAAATCGGGGGTGACCTTCATTTCCCCCCGATTTCAAGTTTGTTGGTGGATGCTGATGACCTCCTTTTGCATTTACGTTCCAAATCATTGAAGATGAGGTGTTGGTTTTGTCTTCACCGCGTTCTAGACTTAGTTTCATGTGCCATGGTCTCCCAGGATTTCCAATCTTCTGTTCACGGCACTCGTCCTAGTTTTCTGAAGCCCTTTGGCTACAGGGACTGGTCAGTTATGTTAGCCCTCTTTGTTCCAAGACTGGTAGTTCCAAGACTGAATGTCAGTTGTTGGTTATAAGAGCTCACTTCCCTTTGAGGTGTCCCTCTCTCTTTTTAGAACATGGCTTAACTCATGAAGGTTCTGTCCCTGTTTATACTGATGAATCTAAAACTGATACTTGAGTATGTTTTGGTGTCGTCTTCCCTTCCTTCAGTCGGGGCAGTAGTCCTCCTCATATTGCTCCGTTATATGCAGCATAACTGACTGTGATTTTATTTGCTCTCCAAATCATTTTTAATCTCCCCCAATCCGCTTTTGTGATTTTTAGTGACTCCTGCAGTGCTCTATCTGCGCTGGAGTTTTTTAATTCATCCCATCTATTAGTTTCATCATTTTTAGAGTGGCTTTTTCTCCTAGGCATTCGTGGCCGTCGTGTGGACTTCTATTGGGTTCCCGCATATGTTGGTGTGCAGGGCAATGAGTGGGTGGATACATTAGCTAAAGCTGCATCTTCTTGACGGCCGCCGACCAACAACCCACTTCCTGCTTGTGATATGACACTTTTCTTGAAGTATGCCACGAGCCCGTAAACTGTTCCTTCCAAGAGAAAAACAAGGTACAAGAGAGAGCCAAATTCAAGATCCGATCATTTTAAGATGTCTGGACACACTGCGTTTGAAAGACTGGAGATCATAGATAGCAGGAAATAAAGACAGAGGGAGACAGTTCCACAGTCGACCTGTTGCATAAATGAAAGACTGGGAGTAACGGTTAACTCTGACATTAGAGAGCTGGACAGAAAAGGAATGAGGGTTTGCTGCTAGACGGGTGCTAGCACCTGTCGTAGAGGTGGAGGAATGCAAGCAGACAGTTCAGAGGAACAGTGACCATTGAAGTAGTGATAGAAAAGAGATAAAGATGCAACAGTGCAGCGAAGAGACAGAGGTTGAAGGGAGCCAGTAAGAGGAGGAGAGTTAATGAGACAAAAAGCTCTGACTACACCCTATTGAGAAGAGCTGTATGTAGGAAGCCTTCCCACACATAAGAGTTGTACTCTATACAGGGGCGGATAAAACCCATGTATAGGGTCAACAATTGCGCAGGAGTAAAGAATATGGAGTTGGCTTAGCACACCTAATTTCTTGGAAGCAGATTTTACTAGAGATTTGATATGATCTTTCCAAGATAAGTTCCGAGTGAATGAAACCCCAAGCATGTTCATGAATGATGCAGCATTAAGCTGAATATTATTAAAAATTAGTGGGTACACCAGTGGAAGATTTTGTCGGGATGATAGGTGTAAGAACTAAGTTTTTGATGCATTAAGAACAATATTATTTTTACCCCAGTCAGAGATACGAGCCAAGTCAGACATTAGGTGTGCCAGAGCCTCATCCCTTGTCTGTTAAAGTAACTGCTGAGATGGACGTTGCGGGAACCGAATGGAAAGGTGAAGGGTGGAATCATCAGCGTACAAGTAGATATGGTTAGATGTACAGCTTAGAAGGTCATTGATGAATAAAAGGCAGAGAGTTGGTGATAGGACAGAGCCCTGAGGAATACCACTGTTGATATATCTAGGAGAATAACGATGGCCGTCTACAACAGTCGCTATAGAACGACCAGAAAGGAAGCAATAGATGAAGGCACAGATAGAAGGATAGAAACCGTAAGAGGGCAGTTTGAAAAGTAAAGATATATGCCAGACTCGATCGAAAGCCTTTGAGATGTCAAGTGCAATGACAAAACTTTCGCCAAAGTCCCGAAAGGAGGATGACCAGGAGTCTGAAAGGTAGGTAAGAAGATCGCCATTGGATCGTCCCTGACGGAACCCATACTGACGATAAGAAGGAAGGTTGTGATAGGAAAGATGCTTTAAAATTTTTCTTTTAAGAATTGACTCGAAAACTTTTGAAACACAGGATGTTAAAGCTATTGGACGATAGTTAGAGGGTTGGGAATGGTCACCCTTCTTTGGGACTGGCTGAATGAGAGCAAACTTCCAGCAAGAAGGAAAGGTACAAGTTGATAGATAAAGGCGAAAGAGTTTTCCTAGACAGGGTGTAAGCACAGCAGCTTAGTTCTTGAGGACAACACGAGGGACCCCATCAGGCCTATATGCCTTGTTAGGATTGAGGCCTGTGATGGAAGAAAATACATCAACTGAAGAAATTTTAATATCAGGCATAAGGAAGTCAGAAGGGCGAAGTGATGGAGGAACAGCACTGGAATTGCCTAAGGTGGAGTCGGAGGAGAAAGTCTGAGCAAAGAGATCTGCTTTGTCAGTAGAAGAAATAGCTACAGAACCATCAGAGTAGAAAAAAGGAGGGAAGGATGATGAGATAAAGTTGTTAGAAAGGTTTTTGGCAAGGTGCCAGAAGGAGCGGGAATAACTTGAGTTGGAGAGTTGAGAGCATATTCTACGGATGAAATTATTTTTAGAAGAGCAAAAAACATACTTAGCATGATTCCGGGCAGAAACATAAGCAAAATGTGATTCAGGGGCGGGTTTGCCCCGGTACCTTTTATGGGCCCTCTCCTTGTTGCGGACAGCATTAGAACATGCGTAATTAAACCAAGGCTTTCTTGCATTAGTTAAAAGATATGAGAACAGAATTTATGTTTCCATGCACACTCAGATGGCTCCCGGCCATGGAAGAAATATTCATTCCAAGGAAAATCAAAGAAATACTGCCTGAGAGCCTCTCAATCTGCAGCTCCAAAGTTCCACAGTCGACGTTTCTTTGGAGGGTCCACAGGCCGTACCAGAGCGATAGGACAGGTTAAGATAATAAGGTTGTGATCGGAGAAACCCATCGGAGAGAAAAGATTAACAGTGTAAGCAGAAGGATTACTTGTAAGGAAGAGGTCACATATGTTGGAGTTCTCCCCAAGGCGGTCGGGGACATGGGTAGCGTGTTGTACAAGCTGCTCTAGGTCATTAATGATAGATGAGATGTAGGCTTGTTCACCAGGTAGATCAGTGAATGGAGAGGAAATTTGTACTTCTTGGCAGAGGCATTGTGATGGTGTTACTCATAAAAAGTTAAAAGAAATGAACGAAAGGAAGGCAATGACTGATTATGTGTGTGTGGATGAAAGGTTGCGAAGATGTGTAATGGATGCAAGAGCTTATAGAGGCTGGGGGAGTGGACTTTCTGACCACTACTTGGTGGTGGCCAGAATCGAGATCCAAGTAAGATGGAGAAATAGAAAACCTTAATATCTGCCCAACTATAACAGCTAGAGAAAATTTTAAAGATACATATGAATCACCAACTCTTCCTCTTTCAAATGAAAGTATCCCCACGTCTCTAGGTGGTCCCATCGATGAGCAAGGATAAGTTAAATTTCGAAGGGTAATGGGAAGATGCCTGTGGCTATACATGTCAACCGGCGTTGCCCCACACACAAAATCGTGACTGCTATACACGTCAGCTGGAGTTAGGGATTAATAATCAATCAGTTTTAAACCCCACTCACCTCCTGAAGTCGTGGCCTCAAGTCCACAGCCTCCCATTCTCCAGGCGGTTGGTGAGGCAGCAGAACTTAAGAGACATGTTACCTGGCAGAGGGTATAGCTCCTGATGATTTTTTTCACCTGAGTAAAACTTTTTACTATTAGTGTAATTGTACTTGATGAATTGTTTGGGTATATTATTTTTTGGGTCAAATTATTTTACTTAGCAGATTTTTTTTTAAGACAGGGGAATTAGAAACATCTTTTCATTACGTCATTCATGACTGCAGATCTTGACTATGCAGAATAAAAGGACACCATTGTATTGGAGGAATTAAGTGACTTCAGGCATTCAGGGATCATTTATGTTCATATTCAAATCATATTTAAACGTCCTTAGTGACTCTACATGGAAGATGCGCGTTTCTTTGGATTACAGACATAAAGAGTCCATCATCATCATTATCATCAGTTGTGATGATCATCATCACCAGTTATCATCATCACAGACTTAATACTATTACCACTGCTACTACTACTACTACTAATACTACTACTACTAATAATAATAATAAAATAATAAATAAATTAATAACACTAGTCGTAGGCAGACATGATGGAGGTTTTTCCAGTTGTGGAGTATCTGTGCGGATTTCAGGGTCTTCTCTAAGCGGTATTCGCTTTCGAGCCATCCCGGATCAGGAGGTGATGACATCAATGCTGGGTCTCTCTGGGAGACGATAAGATGGTGATGGTTGGCCGCTGCTGGTGGTGGCATGTCCATCACTTCCTGATGGTGTTGGCGTTTCTGCTGCTTCTAGTCTGGATGTGGGGTTAGAGGCGCTGTGTTTGGCTGCTTCCATTTCTCCTTCCTCCTCAAGCATGTATTCCTGGTGATTGACGTCCTCTTGCTCACAGAGTAACTGGAGGTCTTGACGAAATTCTTATCGAAGTTTAGCACAGGGCTACAGACATTTGACGTCGTCCTAGTCGTAGATGATGTTTGTCTCATTTCCTTGAACCTCCATATCTCTTCTAGGCCCCTGGGGGGGGGGGAAATGGCGAGGTTGAGGGGCCTCTCTAGCTATAGTCACCGATGTGATGTTTGACGTGGTTGATATTAGCATTGCTCCTCCTTCGCGTCGTCGTCGTCGTCCTTCTTCTTCTTCTTCTTCTTCTTCTTCTTCTTCTTCTTCTTTTCTTCTTCTTCTTCTTCTTCTATTCATTTTCTTCTTCTTCTTCTTCCCTTTCTTTTCTGTTTTCTTATTTTTCTTATTCATTCTTTTCCCTCTCATTTTTTTTGTTTTCTTTTCTTCTTTTTCTTCTGCTTCACCTTCTGCTTCTTCTGTGTTGGAGTGAAGGTGAACGAAGTGACGAGGAAAAATGGGACGATGAAGGGCGAGAGACTTCTGGCAGCGTTGATCTCTGGCAGCAATTTGGCCATGACCTTTATTTTGTTGCATTAGAGGGCACGGGCAGGCTCCACGGCATTGTGAAAAGTGTGGAGGAGTCCTGTTGCTGAAATATATGCTGCAGTGGGACGTGGCTGTGGCTGCATTTCTGGCGGGAAAAGCGAAGTGAGGGCCTATGAAGAACCATTTACAGGGTAGCCTATCCATCGAGTGCTGTCACATTTTCCACCTGAATCATGTCGACTCTCTCGTGTTCGTATTAACAGTCAGCAAGGTCAGAGGCTTTACGGCTTCTGAGTAATTTGCCTATCTTGCTAGGGTTTGGCTTTAGGATTCTTTGCCTGTGAATGTAACGGTTAATTCCATTACTGTCGGTATTGAAAACAGACCCTTTAAAGTTTAACTATTTCACCTTGCCCGTGAGGTTTTCTCTAAGGGGGAGACTTGCGTTGGGAGTTGAGGTGGCCATGAAGGGTTAGGCCAGAAATGAGAGGTGCTATTGCTGGGTATGTAATGGCTGGCTGTGCTGGATAATGGAAGGGTGTGGGTGGCAGCTGTGACAGGCTGGCCAGGCAGATCTCACAGGTCTCTGTGACCAATCCTAAGCCTAAGTGTCACATCACCAGAAATTTGGCGCCACTGGTCAGGATAGTTATTTAGTAACCAAAATACAGAAGTAAGTATGTATTCATAATCACTAATTTTTTACCCCCATTCGACGTTACTTCATTTCAAAACGTCCACATCATTGTCAGGCATGCCTTAAGTCGTCACCGACGTCTTATTTATTATCATACGTTCTAAGTGAACTAGATAGCGACAAAAGAGGTCGCAGATAAACTTGGATGAATTTGTCACATTATTCATGTTGATTCACATTCAGCATAATCACGGTCCAGTGTTGTCAGTTCAGGACCACTTAAGCCAGCTATTGATCACTAAGGGATTTCAGAACAATTCAAGACCAAGTAGGTTTATTTAGGCCATATAAAGATTATTTAGGCCCATCGCATCCAATTTAAGTCCAGTCAATAAAAGTAAATTTAAACCAGTTTAAGCCAGCGTGGTCACTGAAATTCACCATTGTCACCCTGGGTCCAATCAAGCCCATCACAGCCATGTCAGCCTAGTCAGGGCAACTTAGGGTCCTATGGGTCCAATTACATCTAGTCATTTCGGGTCATTCTTGGTCACATCTGCTCAGGCTTTGTTGGGTCCACCCACAGCCATTTAACTCCTTCAGTCCGATGACACATTACATATTCTATTACTGCTGTCTCCAAACAGTTTCATCAAGATTTGGAGAGTTCTTGGACTGGAGGAGATACAGCCTTCATTATGCCCATCATTACTAGAGACTTGAGTTGAATAAAGCAAAGAATAAAACAAAGAAAGAAGTCACCGTATTCTAGGGGTTAAAGGCGATATTACAAGTGGCACAGGTGGATTCGTACTCGTACTACCTCCTCCTTAGCGATTTATTTTGCATATTATGCCTTCACTTACTCCTGTACTGTATTTTCTTTATATCGTTTTAACATAGATGTCGTTTGCATCAGTAACACAAGAGGATATTGAGTTAAGTGCAGAATAAATCGCTAAGAAAGAGGTGTTAATAAATCACCAACAGCACTTTTAAGTCTGATGAGTGCTAATCTGAACCTTGACATCCAATCGAGCCAAGTCAGATCAGTTCAAAATCTTATTTTCATCAGTTAAAGAAGCTTCCTAACACCTATTCATTAACAATTTATTTTTGGATGTGGCTGGTTAGCATCCTTTTGTATGTTATTTATACTGATTATGACGATGTTGAAAGGATTTTGTAACACAGTAGGACAGTATGGCGCAACAAGCAAAATAAATCGCTTTAAAAAAGGTACTGGGGAGCTTCCTTAAGCGAAGAGAATACGGTTCCAAGCCTAGTCACATCCAGTTCCTTCAGCTTAGATCCACTCAGGTCATTCTGGGTCACTTCAGCCATGTTCAGACTCTAGTACAGCAGTTATGGACTATTTCAGGTAAGGTAATTTAGGGTAATTCAGGTGAAGTTAAGTGTATTGTCGTACTGCTGGGCTTATTTAAGTCTTCCACATCAGCATTCAGTGTCAGTCAGCTCCTCTTGGCTCCATTCTGGGTCTTCATATCCAGTTTGGTCAACCAGATTAATTCAAGATCAGTCATCTTCCATTCAGGTCAGATAATATCCATTTTGTCATTTTAACTCATTTCAGACATGTTCAGACCCAAGTAAATAAGCTCAAGTCTGTGTAAGGAAATTTACAATTTTTATGGAACTTCGAGTCTCACTGGGTCCAGTCACTACCCTCTGAGCCCAAACAGATCATTTCAGGTGCTGCACATCGCTTTATACCCAACTTATTAGGTTTATACAATGCCATCCTGGTCCACCTATAGTCCTTTCACGTTAACCATGGCCTAAATATTATTCCTTTTGAGGTTTATTTTACTTACAATACTACGACTCTCCATCCTTTCCAAAGCACCTCTTCGTGACTAGCACTAGTGTTAGTATATTGATATAACTCAGCATTCAAGATGGATAGATGGCAGTTTTATGCCAAGTTAAAGTAAAAAAAAAAATAAAAAGTATAATTCCATTCAAGGCCTCTACATCCAGTCCACCCCAGTCAGATCAGTTCTATCAACCCACATCCATTCAGGCGAATATATATGTCTCAGCTCACTTCGGCCATGTTCAGACCCAAGTAGATCAATTCACGATGTGTTCTGGTAAGTTAAATACTCGTATTTCCACTCCCTCCACGTCCATTAATTTAGTTTAGATCTATAGAGATTGGCTTATGATTTAGATATGGTGTTCCGAATATCAGTCATATGCACTATTTTTTTTTTTTTTTCCGATCATTTTGTGAGCGTTCGAGTCTTTTAAGTCCTCTCAGATCCCTTCGGCCCTGCCAGATTATGTCAGGTCATTGAAGATTGATTCAAAGCCCCATCAAAGAGTATGCAAAACCTCAGCCTTTTGTATTTTATTGTTTGAGTTGTGGATTCAGGTCTCTCGTAAATAGATTGAGTGGGCGAAGACAGGTGACTGGGATGGGCTGGAATTGTGATAAGTGGTTGGTCACGACGCGGTGGGCATATCCTGTGGATGTATATGGAAGTTTTTGATCAGATGGTGATTGAGGAAGTCATTTTCATTATAGGCCTAACAGATGGAATACGTGGACGTGAGTGGTCGAGATAGACTGGGTTGATAGTGGGGCGTGTGGTGGAAGACACTGCAGTAACAATGGGGGCTGAAGGTAGACCGATAAGATGAAAGTCAGAGGTAAGGAATGGAATAGGCTAATACGATGGCGAGTTTGGGGTGAGGGTGATAAGAACACAGTCTGAAAAGATTGCATTGTTGGAGGAGTAGTGTTGGCGTTGAAAAATTTCTTTTTTAAAGTAGGAATAATGGAAGGAGAGAAAATAAATGGGGTAGGTGGAGAGGGATAGACGTAATGGCCGGGTATGCTTGTGACTGTTGGGGATGGGCAGGGCAATATACTCTGTGACGATAGGGTATAAGCTGAGCAATATGGGCGCGACAATGGGTGAATTTACACGTACTACAGACAGAGGAATAAAAAGAACAACAACAAGAAAGCATCCAAAAGAACAAAAACAACAATACAGCAACCACGGAAACAAGAACAACAATGCAGCAAGCGCGCACTCTTCTTTTGTACTTGACCTAATAAGGTGCTTGTGATTGACTCTGATTAAATAACAATATAAATACTGCTTCATCGTATGCAATGGATTCATAATAAAAGTATCCATCCATTTAACTAAGTGAAGTTTCCAGTAGACTAATCATGTTTTCTGGTGGGGAAGAGAAGTTAACGATAAATCTATGACTGGATAGAACCATGACGTCTTCTTTATTGCCGCTGCCCACGGATTATGTTAGTCAGGTTAGGGCTAATTTTTCAAACTGGAAGAGGTTAATATATATTTTCTCTACTAGTGGGCTCTTAAAAAAATTATGATAATAATAGTAATATAATAATAGTAATAGTAATAATAATAATAATAATAATAATAATAATAATAATTATTATAATAATAATAATAATTCATTCATATTCCAATCCTACGTTGCCCCATGAGGAGCGTAGGAGCCCGGGGCTAGGTAAGTTGGTCCTGACATTAAAGATGAGAGTGACCAGCCTCACTCATCCCTGAGTGGCATTACGTGAGGAATAAGCCCCAACCACCCTTGGATGCAAACCTTCACCGGCTCAATCCGATTGGAGCTCCGTAATTACCCAATAAAACACCAGGCGCAAAAATTTGGTTACATGGTTACCACCCAGCGTAGTAAATGGTTTCCTGGTGTACAGGAAACCATTTGGTTTGTCACTCAGTGTAGAGTAACTCACAGACAGAAGGAAGAGGAATGAATGAAGGAAAGAAAGACAGTAGAGGATGGAAGGAAAGAAGAATGCAGGAGAGGAAACTGCAGACACCCGAGAGCACCACTACTTCACCTACCACAAAATAATAATAATAATAATAATAATAATAATAAAAATAATAATAATAATAATAATGTCTGATAACAGCCAGGTCAATCTATGAAAGACCTGATGGTAGTGAATGGTTAACTATGCGTTGTCTTGCTTTTATGATGAATGGTTGCCTCACCACCTATAATTTCCCCCTCAGTCCCACCACACACGTCAGTGAGAGGCGGTGGAGGCGGTGCTGTGAGGGGATAATGGTGGGCTGTGAGGGTATCGCTGTGATAGGCTGGCCAGGCACGTCCAGAGAACCACTGTGACCAATCATGAGCCTGCGTTTCACCGTCTCCCGCAAGGTGGCGGCAGTGCAAAGGACCGAACGTTTGCATTGTAACACTGATCTTGTGTTCCTTGTCGATTGTTTGGACACATTTTGTTTCCATTTAATACTGTGGTTTATTTGTTTCCATGGTTTTAGTTCAAACTCTGAATACTTAATAATTCCATTATTTCATCTTGCCTAGTCTCTTAACACTGACGCATGTCATAATCAATCTGTCGTTATCACAGTCGAGGTATATATATATATATATATATATATATATATATATATATATATATATATATATATCATTATCATCATCATCATCATCATCATCATCATCATCAGCCATAACTAGTCCACTGCTAAACAAAGGCATACCTCAACCTTTACCATGAATTCCTTGACTGAGCCAATCTTTGCCACGTTTTCCCTGCAAATTTCTCTATCTCATCTCTCCATCTCCTGTCTGGCCTTTTTCTGCTACGCTTACATTCTCTTCGTGTCTAGTCAGTAAGCCTCTTGCTCCATCGGTTATCCCTTATTCTTGCTATATGGCCTGCCCACCTCCATTTCTGTTCCTTTATAACCTCCACAATATCTTTGATTCTACTCTGCTCTGTCACCCAAGTTGATCTTTTCCTGTCTCTTAAAGATATTCCCAACATTGACCTTTCCATTTCTCTCTGAGAACGGATTAATTTATTTTCCATTGATTTTATCAGTTTCCAGGTCTCACAACCATACGTCATAGCTGGAATTATGCATTCGTTATATACTTTTCCTTTCATACAAACTGGCAAGCTACTTTTCATTATATATATATATATATATATATATATATATATATATATATATAGAGAGAGAGAGAGAGAGAGAGAGAGAGAGAGAGAGAGAGTTGTGGAAACATTTTATTTCTTCTTTGACAGGTGGGTGGGAAGGAAGGAAAACCTGTGGGAAGCTGGTGGGGGAGAGAGGAGAGTAGGAGGGAATCAAGGGTATATGTGACGCACAGAAGAGCAGGAGAATAGCGTGAAAATTGTTTCCAATTCTTGGCAGGAAGAAAGGAATGACTGTGGAAAGGGGGGGGGGGATAAAGTTGGTAAGTATGAGGGAGACAAGAATACAAAAGTCGGACAGACAAAGGGAAGGTAGTAGAAAGGTCTGGATGATGACTGACGATAGTATGGAAATAGTTTCAATCCCTTCACAGGAGGATAGGGAATCTGTGGCAAGGGGGGTGTAGAAGTGGTAAAGGGGGAAAATAGCCAATTTGATGGGCAGAGAAAGGGGAGAGAACGTCGTGACTGAAAGGAGTTTCCATTCCCTGAGAAGTAGGATGGCAGAAGGGGAAAGCTGTGGAGAGGGAAGGGAGAAGGAGGGGGGGCAAGTACATTACGAGGGAGGAAACACAGGAGAGAAACACAGCGATTTATAATAATGAAAAGGAGAGAGTTTGGAGGGACATATCGAGACGCGTGTCATTATAACAGCAAGGAGAAAAAAATTGAGAGAGAGAGAGAGAGAGAGAGAGAGATGGCCGGGGTAAGGTAACTGAAAAGAGTGAGAAATGAGAAGTACAGTTTCCAAGACCATTCTCTCCTCCCTCACCATAATTTCAGGGTAGGGACAAAACTTGGTGTACATAGGGTAATAAAAAGTCACACACAGTTCCTCCCCACGAAGAGGGAGAGAAACACATTAAATATTTAACAGCCTGAGTTAGTATTTTTGTACATTCCTGTTCCTGTCTATACTTTCCACCCCATTTACGATAGTGATGATGATGATACGATAGTGATGATGATGATACGATAGTGATGATGATGATGATATAGGCCTTAAAAAGTGTCAAACATCTGGAGTTTTTCTCTACGTAGTTTAGATCTGCAAGTGCTATAGGCTTCAGTTCTCAGAAGTCACGAAGCAATAGTTACTGCTGATATGGGTGAATAATGAGGCAGATGACATTCGCCCATTATATCATCAGTAACTGTGATGTCGTAATGACTGAGAGCTGAGTTGATGTTGATAGAGCATTTATTCAAAATTAACCTCCATATAAGATTTAGTCCAAGGTTTGGCACAGTGGTCACCTGCTTACTCTGGAATTATACATTGCGTATTTATGTGACAAAATATCGTAACTGCAGCAGCATTCGAAGGACTAAATAATCAATATAACAACAAAATGGATAGATAGATAGATAGATATTGTAACTGTACCCATTCCTTAAAATAATCGTTTACCTTATGTAATGAAATGGTGTATCCTTTAGTTGTTATTATTCATGTATTTCCAGTATTTATAACCTGCATATGCGCCTTTCCACCTCCCCTATTATGCTTATTTATATTATTTCTATTTTCACATTTGATTTCCCACAGCTGTATTTGTAATAGTAGTTACTGATTCATGAAAATGTATAGAATTATTTATGTATAGCACATCCTCTAAACTTAGGTTAAGTGCAGTTTATTGATTTATTTTTATTTTTTTATACATTCAGATAAGTTTTCTTCATACAGCTATTTTTCTATTTCTTTATATTTAGGATTTTTAAATATTTCTTTTTCATTTCTTATTTTACATAAACAAGCTACGTCTGTTGTTTCTGATATTCGTATTCCTTTTTTAATACACAGAATTACATATACAAGCAGAATATATATATATATATATATATATATATATATATAATAGTTTAATTAATTAATTATTTATTTATATACATAGATATATACATCTGTGTGCGATGATTCTGGCTGATAATATTAATTATTAATGTCGCTTCCATTTTTCAACATTAAGTAGCTTAATTATGGTTTTAATTTATTTTTATTACTGTTTCTTGTTTATTATATCACAGTCCTGATTCTAAATATAACAGAATAAATTTTTCTCTCTTTTCTATATGTTTTTTCATTCTTTCCTTATGAGGGTCTCAAGTTGTATATATTTGTGTGGCGGTCGCTAAAATATAATAACAAAAATATATGTACAAGTTAAATTATCCTTCGTTACGCTTCCGAGTGAGTGAAATTTTAATAGCTAAAAGAATGCCCCGTGATGGGAGAATACTGAATAGACATCACACCGACAAAAATGTACAGATGTCACCGTTCCGAAATGATCTTGGAGTATCTATCGCATTCAGCTGGATGCTTTCAGTAATAATAATAATAATAATAATAATAATAATAATAATAATAAATCTGGTGCTAGGAAGAATATATAGAACGAATATATTCTATCTAAATGTTTATTGTTAGACTTTTTGTTCTGGTGACTTGAGTAAAAATGAATTAGATCATCATACTAAAATGGTAACTGATTTTCATGAAACTATTTCTAAAGAAGCCTTCACCATCTTTGCTTCTGGTCCTCGGGAAAATAGCGCCACTGAAATGAAAATCATGGCATATATAACCCATACCCGGCATGTTGAAAATATGTTTTATGCTTTTTTTTTTTTTTTTTTTTTAACAAGAGGGTTAATAATAATCAGTGTTAAGAACACTTTTATTTCGTACACCATACCCGTGAAAATTCTTAGCATAAAAGTAAAAGGATATTTACAGTATATTCCACATGCAGGAAGAGGGGAAAATTTAAATTATTATTATTATTTTTTTTTTTAATACAGAAGCCTATGGTGTGGAGAATATAATTTTCGTAGACCGTAAAATGAAAACTGAATTACTTACCGGTATAAGAAAATAATGAAAGTTACTTTACGACCTTGTAAGAAGCAGCAGCTTAAGTCAATTAGCACAAAATAATTGAAGTGAATTTATTTCTATTTTTTTCCTCTGTAAGAAGGACTAAAACCAAGGAGCAGAGATAGTGAAAGTATTGCAAAAGTAAACAAATAGACAGACAAATAAACAAAGATGGATACGGATATATAGATAGACAGACAGACAATTAGATAAAAAGAACAAAAGGTAGACAGGTACAGATAGAAAATTTTCAGTGGGGTAAACCGCAATAGCCACAGTTATACTCACACTGTCAAAACTTTCTCAAATGCCAACCGTATCGACGGGGTGCGTGGGTAGGGGAGGGAGGGAGAGAAATCAAGAGGAACCAAGAGGAAATCGGCACTCTAAATTACAGATGTCGCCTCAAGATGAAAACAAAGAAATGTCAACACCTCAGTCTTCATCTTCTCGCGTTCTTTTTTCCCGAGCATTACGAGAGAGACAATTGTGATCACTGGCTGATGTGTGAGGTTGCGAGGAGCGAATCAGCCTATCACAGCCACCCGCTAAGAACTGCCAGTTAACCTGCTAGTGATGACAGTTCCATTAAGGACAATGTGTTTTTGCGTATCAAAGAGAAATTTTGTAATATCCAAGATTTTAAGCAGGTTTTCTTTGACAGTCATTCAGTTAGGCCCGACAAGAGTTTAGCTGCTACAGACGTTTCCATGTAGTGATGAACTTTAACTCCCAAGCAAGAACTGCTAAATATACGTCAAAGATTTCTGCACAATAATTCTCAACATTGTAACGAGCGAGACATCCTATCGGAGTCTGCCTACAGAGTTGCCAGCTAGTGGCGTTTTCTTTACATCAAGTGAAAAGAGCAGCAATATGATATTCTTTAGGTAATGATCAAGCTCTGAGTATAATTTGATGTAAATTATGAAACTAATGAGAGTTAACCTTGATAGATTTCTAGTTTAGCAGGGATGGGTTTGAAAGACATATGTGGGGTGTGAGTTCGATGAAGGGCAGCCAAATGGCAGAGGACATAAGTGAGGTGTAGATGATTTATTATGTGGCCACTCCTTTTGGTACTAAGACGTCTGGCAATAGACAGACAGATAATTAAGCAACCAAAGACACTGATTTCCATGTACTGACAGCTTTTACGTCTATCTAGTAGAAAGCACAGTAAAGTAATTGCTTATTCTTGCGGTAATTAAACCAGCTTTAATAACGGGCTGGATTTATCTGTGAAATCTGTGGTCTGTATTCCCCCCGGTTAAGAATGCTCCCTAGCACTTATTCCTCAACAATTTTATTTTTGGATTCGGGTGGTTAATATAATTTGGAAGTTATTTATGCATAGAATGGCGAAATTTGAAAAATTTGAATAACACGCAATAGGACAGGAGGGTGTAATATGGAAAGCAAATCGTTTAGGAAAAGGTATATGAGAGAAGCGACGAGAAGACGAGCAATGAGTCTGGGTCGTATACTTAAACCTGAAACAGCAAAGGGGGATGCAGGCTCCAAATTATTAACAAGGATTTTATGAAGTACCTGACGACGATGGAATGTATCTGGCCTTCCTTTGTGGTTGCTGACTTTGTTCTGTAATATGGGATGCAGGCTGGGCATATGTAATAACCACAGGAGTTACGTAGCATAAATGACCGTCAAAAATTAAGTATTTGTACTCCACTTTGCGATATAAGGTTTAGGTATACAGCCGAAACTTTTCCATTTCGACGCTAACCCTAAACTGAAGACGATCATCTGGGGAGAGCAGGAATAAAAATTATCAAATATGACAGGTCTCCTTACGTCACTAAGAATTGCTTTTTGACGAATGAAAGCAAGACAAGGGAAGATTCTAATGTCGTTGACCATCCTGCAAAAACTAACCCGAAACATGACAGAACCCATCGCAAAAACATCAGAATCCCACCCCAGGTTAAAATGACGAGTACAGTGGTAACCAGAATAAATATGTATAACATCCTCCAGTTTAAGGCAGTGAATGGCTGAACTTCTCAAAATTGTTCCTAAATGTATTTGTGAATTAGCAGACAGTAATAGCATTCGACAAAATAACAAAGTGATGAAATTCGTAGATAATAATAATAATAATAATAATAATAATAGGCTAATAATAATAATAATAATAATAATAATAATAGGCTAATAATAATAATAATAATAATAATAATAATAAAAATAACAGTAAATTCATCATTAGGTTCAACCTTCACAAACCTTTTCACTACTAAGGACCATCTCTCAGACTAAATAAAGCAAAGTAGCAGGAGGGATAAGCCACACATGGCGTTCTGCAACGGCTGCAGGGAGAATGCACAAGATAAAGACTCTCATTCTCGTCGGTTATGGAAGCTCCCTAACACCTCATCTTAAGCAATTTGATTTGCTTATTATACGTTATATTCACCTCTGTGTTGCTTAAAGCGTTCTAATATTGCCAGCTCTGCATAAGTAAGGTATATAATATTAACCAGCTAGATTTAAAAAATAATTCACTGAGTAAGAAGTGCTAGGGACCTTCCTTGTCCGACAAGAAAACGGGCCAAAGTGTTGGATTCTAAGTGCTTTGGTGAGATTCCTAAATACCTCTTCCTTTGCGACTTATTCTCCTCATACACCGTAATATCCTCTTGTTCATTACTGATGGTATGTACGTCGATAATAAAACTAAATAACATACAAGAGTGTTAAAGAGTAAAATTCAATATTAATTGCTAAGGAAAGTGTGAATGTAGTGTGTTATGAAGGGTAGAATAATAAACACACAAAAATAAGGATCAAGATGCAAAATAAATCGCCGAGGAAAAAATTCAATGTAGTGTGTTATGCCAGGCAGGATAATACACAAGGGAAAGTTAAGGAGTAATATGGAAAATAAATCACTAAGAAAAATTATAATATGCAAGAGAATGTCAAAGAGTAATATGCAAAATAAATCGCTAAGGAAAAATTGTTGTGGGGTGTGTTATGGCAAGCAGAGACACAGTGTGGGATGACATTTGGTGTAAGTGACGCTGCCGGCAATTATCCCTGGTGGACGCTACCCCACCGCCACACACTGATGGACGCACCATTCCACTAACACCCTAATGACCATCTGAAAAAACAAAGACACCATGGAGAGAGAGAGAGAGAGAGAATTTTGGGTAGTGGTGCAATGCTGCAGATGCGGCTGTACAGCACCAACATAAGAAATGGTGTTGTTTACAAGTCACAGCCACGAGTCACACCTAACACTTCACTTTTTCATGTGTGTGTGTGTGTGTGTGTGTGTGTGTGTGTGTGTGTGTGTGTGTGTGTGTGTGTGTGTGTGTGTGTGTGTGTGTGTGTGTGTGTGTGTGTGTGTGTGTGATCTCTGAAAATGGCAGGTGTTGGATGAATTTCTTATAACTATTATCACTTTCGTGTTAAACACTACATATGATTAATTTATACAGTTAAAGTAACGTTGTTTTTTACTTTTCCTCCGAATGAAGAAAATTACAAAATTACATGTAGCTTTTCCTTTACACAGAATCGGTTAAGGAAATAATGGATAAAACTGATAATAATTACTGGTATATACACAGAAAAACATATTTTACAAATTTTATGCCTCTAATATTATCTTGATTAAAGGAAAAAAGAAAATAAGGACAATATCTTATGATGAGCATCTGATATACCAGATGTTATTAATTAAAACAGAAAAGCAGTGTATAAATATTGGATACCAATTCAAAATACAAGATATTATTTAATACATTTTATTAAAAGCAATAGCACTTCTAATAAAATAATGAAGCTACTGTATATGAGTTATACTTGTGCTAGTGCAGTAAAATAATAATAAACTATAAGAAAAATAAGAAAATAAATAATAATTAATCTATCTATCTATCTATTTATTGTCAGACGCCTTAATCCTGTAAGGGGTGGCCAGAAACAAATCGCCTCCATGTCGCCCTGTCCCCCGCCATTTTACTGCCTTGCTCCCAGCTCACACCTCCCTCTCTCATTTACCTCTCCATTCCATCCCTCCATCTCATCCTTGGCCTCCCCCTCCCTCTCTGCCCTTCCGCCTCAGTCACATACACTCTCCTCGTCAGTCTCTCTCTCTCCATCCTCTTCACATGGCCAAACCACCTCACTGTGTTTCCCCTAACGCTTCCTATTACATCCACATCCACATCACAACGCTCCTTCACTTCCTCATTTGTCAGTCTGTCTCTCCATGTAACTCCACAGGCTCCTCTCAAATAACTCATCTCCACTGCTCTCACTCTTGACTTCTGTCCCTCCAACAAGGTCCAAGCTTCAATTTATTATTTTATAAATATTTTATTTTGATTATTATTATTATTATTATTATTATTATTATTATTATTATATAATAATAATAATAATAATAATAATAATAGTAATAATAATAATAATAATAATAATAATTATTATTATTATTATTATTATTATTATTATTATTATGTTAAGTATCATTTAAGAGAAAACCAGAAAACATTATTATAACAGTAAACATTATTCTTACTTTTCATGGACCTTTCTAATCTAATTAGATGTTTCAGAAGTACTACCCACACTGCAACAAACTTATAATAGGCAGTACTGTAATTACCACACATGATTCTTATAGATATTGAAACATGCGAGAACAAAAAATAAACAGTAAAAGACTATTACTGTTTACTCGCATATAGTAAGCTCAAGAGACATTAACTGTATTTTTAGGAACAGTTCGGTGTGTGTTCCAGATGTATTGCTGTCAAACCCAGAACTGAGAGCCTAACTCACGCACACAAAGGTCTGTTTTGCCACATATATGAAAAATGCTGTGTGTGTGTGTGTGTGTGTGTGTGTGTGTGTGTGTGTGTGTGTGTGTGTATGTGTGTGTGTGTGTGTGTGTGTGTGTTGTTATTTAGATCAAAACATCACTTTTTTAAATAAAAGTACTTGGCTTAGTCCCTGCCATATGGCTATATATTACTGGAAGGCAGTATGATATAAACAACTTTAGAGTTCCGTATTACAGAGCTCATAGATAAAATAGACATATATAATTAAGTAAAGTAAATATATGCAATATAATCATTATCATCATCATCATCATCATAACTATCAGCAGCAGCAGCAACAGCAGAAAGTGTAGAAGCATCTTCATCTTCATCTTCACAAATATAGGTTGAAGTATATGTCAATTAATAATAATAATAATAATAATAATAATAATATTGCACATTAAATAAATACTTATATTAATGAATTTAATAAATTCCATCATCATCATCATCATAATCACTGTCCACTAAGAAAAGGAAAATTATATATATGTAAATTAATATTAACAATAACAACAACAAGAGTAATAATAATAATAATAATAATAATAATAATAATAATAACAATAATAATAATAATAATATCAGTGAACAAGCAAAAGAAAAAGAATAGGCCTACCAATAATGATAATAATAATAATAATAATAATAATAGTAATAATAATAATAATAATAATAATAATAATAATAATAGTAATAATAATGATAAAGTGAAGTATATGTAACAAGAGGCCAGAAGAGAGTGTGATGGAAAATGGCACTGAGCAATACTCGGGACCGTATACTTGAAGGATGACGAAGCTCTCTAGAATCTTTTTGTCAGGGATTTAGTTTATTTCATCTTACTGTCATATTGCGTGTTATGCAAATCCTTCCAATATCGCCATACTCTGCATAATAACGAACAGTAAGATATTAAACAGCCAAAATCCAAAAATAAATCGCTAAGGAAAAGGTGTCAGGGAACCTCCTTACCGGACGAAAACACCTAACCTTTTTAAATGTATTTTTGCCAAGTTTTTTTAAACTCAGATTTAGAGGAAAATTGCCACATCTCCATCCTCTATTCTGAGTTGTACTGTACTCTGTACTATGCATAAATGACGTACACGGAGAATATGGTGAATCAAGTCAGTGATAACGGCTTTCTTCGAAGTGCGATCTAAAGCCAGTTCAAATATGGCAACTACCTTCACTCACGCTTCAACTAAACCGAGACGTTTGATTAAGAGATCTGAAATTTACAAAAAGACAAGAGCAAGATTGGAATGACCTACAAGTAGTGGGATATAGGCTATTCTTGGCTGAAATGGAGGATATTTTTGATACTGCCAACTCAGATGCTCTGAATAGCCGGGATGTCCTTCTTGAAGACAAGAAATTTCTCATTTCTGAAAGGGCTGATTCACAAGGGAGTTATACGGGCACTGAGGATCTCAAATTCATTTTAGCTGCACAAAAAAGCATGAAATGGAAATTTCACTAAAGCGAGCTCACTGGCGACAAGCAGAAGTGGCCCTAGTTGATGGAGTTACGGGGGAGGCATTCTGTGACAGAAGTAGCACATCATCGGCTGATGATGACGAAACCGTTGTTTTTGGACCAAACTTCCCAAAAGCTCCTCGAAATGATCGCCTGAAAGAGAGTATTAGTGACCTAGACTTGACAGCGACTTGGGATCGTGAGGGCCCTTCTGTTCAGCAGGCAACAGCAGCCTATGGTGCTACTGCAAAATCAATGGGTCTCAGATTTGACAAGGTTCCATCGAAGAGCATGGTCCGCCATTTCCACCAAAATGCTCGGTCAGTTGCAGGGACCCAGATTATTGGCCGTTTCAGTCAACTTCAGCATGTACTGCAGCTCCACTGAGACTCGGAACTACTTCGTGATGTCGAACGCGACAGCAACGCAGTTGATCAGATTGCTGTTTTAGTGACTGTGAATGACATGCAAGAGCTTTTGGGAGTACCAACACTAAAGGAACAGGACAGCAAGTGGAAATGCAGTCCATCAACCTCTCATCTCAGAAGGGATTGAGGATACGATCATAGGCCTGGAATTCTACATGACAACATAAAACACAGGGCTAATGCAGGGGGAGTGAGAGCGTTTGGAGAAGGAGTTGAGACAATTTCTTCTGTGGCTAGCTTGCCTCCACCACTTTCATGAAGTTCTCCTCAAGGATGTTTGTCGTGTGCCTAGGAAAACCACCTGGCCCTGAAATCCCACTTTTCAAGAGATTCAAGGAGGTTTGGCCATCAATGAACTACTGCCAGTTGGATACGTTTGACAGTGACATTCGCTAAAGCCATCACTAATGATGATGCCTATATAATAAAATAATTTGGTTTTACGCCAGGTATCCCCGAAGGACTAAGGCGTTGCCCGTGGGTAGAGGACTATTGGACTGGAGCGTGTAGGATTTAATGACCGGATGCCCTTTCTGATGTCTACCAATGACCCTTGGGTGGATTCGATCCTCCGACCCTTTGGTCAGAGTGAAGCGCTCTAACCCACTGAGCCACGGCTGCCTACCTCACACAAATGCAACTCGAGGTAATGGATTTTCTACGCAGTCCTGAGATCTGGAAACCATCCTCGAGAGGATTATAAAGAGTTCCTTTGATTGAGCCTCCTGTACCTCAGGGGAGACTTAAGAGACTACAAGCTTATGCCCCCAGGGACATATCATCAGACCATCTTTTTTTTGTGTGTGTCTGACTTTGGACATAGGCTTCACAGCCTGCTTTCAAGGCCCAGTAGTCCTCCTACGTACCGCACACCTCTACATGTCACCACTTCGGCGCTAACACCCACCGTCCATATTGAATACATGCTAGGGCTGTCTCATACAGGACTAGTGTATTGATATTATAGGGGGTATTTTTACGACATGTCGACGGGTCTTCTGGTAGATCAGTAAAGTCTGATTTTATGAAATTCAAATCCTTAAACTGTTCCCTGCCCCAGCGGGATTTGAAACCAGGTCCATTAGGACTACAGGCCAACTCTCTTCTTCAGTCCCAGTTCTCTAAACTCAGTCACCAAGAGCAGCAGGAAGTGCATCGTATGGCCCTCTTTGCGAGTCTCGTATACGTGAGTCACCGGCACGAGGCTCCAGTCACCATCAAAGCACCTAAAAATGACGTCAGCCTTTGAAAAGTGCTGTGCCGGTACCCTGACAATAACACTGGTGACAAAGCTACCCAGGTTATGCTCATCACCTGTGGTATATCTCGGAAGACTTGATCTATTTTGCACTGCTGACGACAGAGTTAATGACGATGAGAAGCGTGAAATGAAGCCAACCTGAAGAGGCGCCCAGGGAAAGGACTCGAGCAGACCCAATGCAAAGGGCTCCAACTGATAGCCATCTGAGTCAATGGGTGACGAGCAGGTCCACCATTTTTTAGGTAAAAGTGGTTCCTGAGGTTGTACTTCTGTGGGCCCCCTTATAAAATATAACATCTGCGAATCCCATTTACGTCTTCCTAAACTAAAGAAACAAATCAATTTCATATATTCGATTTGAAATTTAAACAAACCTTGTAATTAATACATATGGGTTGCTTGCATCTCAAAGATTGCTCAGAAAATAAAGTAAAGAGTCAGTGTTACTATTGCATTTGCATTTTTACCACCAGCTGGAGTAAGAGTGGCAAAAAAATAGTACGGGCACTGATGAGATCGTCCTCCACTTGGAACTGATCACACTTGTTCAATCTGATAGGTAACAGTTTGGAACACCATGCATTGTGTGGACTGGTAAACGACACTGGCACACACACACACACACACACACACACACACACACACACACACACACACACACACGGACGGAAGGATGGTCACTCCCTTAGGTTGGGATATAACAGGATATATTTGACATCACATAACAGTATATTATTTCGACCTTTAAAATACTAGGAGTAAGTTGTATCCCCTACGAAAATAATGTGGGTTCGCTGGATCCCCCTCGTCCTCCCCTCCACTACACCAGCGTGACTGATACAGTAGCGCAATGATACAAGGCAGCATGAAGGTGTGAGCGTGACAGAGGCGAGTTTACCCTTCATGATTCTCCATTTTCTCTCACGCCCGTTAGTGTGCTCTCGGCTACCACGATATTGCCGCCGCCCCCTCCTCGACCCCAGAGAATCGTTTGTTTTGAAGGGTTATTTTCAGCGTTTTCTTCTTTTATATGTTACTGCTATATGTATGATGTCATCAGGCCTCAGACATGCTACATTCTGGTATCTCCATTATATTTTCTTTATTTCATGCTGCAGTAATTATAGGTATGTAATAATACTTCCTTCAGTGATACTTTCCTTGCGAGAAGTGCATTCCACCCCGGAAAGGAAAAAAACAAAAAGATATAAAAAATCTTTTGCATGTAGCAAGAATATATTGTTTATGACAGTCTTACAACATGGCCGCCACATCCAGCACGTTTTAGGAACAAGAAATATATTTACTTTACGAAGAAAATACAGTATATATTAATTTTTTCATCGTGTTATCCATGACTGTCACTGATATTGTTTCATTATGAGGATGTCTCTTTGAAGCGTATTGTTACTACCAATAGTCTGTTCTATTCATTTTAGAAATATCTCACACACAAGGCGGTAAAAACGATATGAATAATTTTTTTAACAAGAAAAATATAATTAAGATGTTCTTTAGCTGAAAGGTTAATATCGACAACGTTTAAATCACTAACATACTAGAGAACTAGAAACTTTAATGTGTCAAATAAATGGCTGAGAAACAAATATTCGAAATCTCTAGCGTCAATGAGAACACAGCCCCACAAGACCAAATTAGACTAGTTTAGTTGCATATTTTTATTTTTTTAAATAAATTTGTTTATTAGCACATTTATCCCGTCACTCTACTTTCGCCAGCATTATGTATTCATATAACAGCATGATAAGTCTTACTGCCTTTAAAAATCCAACTCTTAAGACCGGTTTACACGAGCAAAATCGCGGCCCTTCTTTGCTGGAATTTGCTCCCCGGTAGAAATTCCAGCCGCTTTTTCTTCCGGGATGGAGACCGACATGTCAGTCTTTTCTTGCCAGAATCGGGAGAAAGAGGGCGACATCTTGTGTGCTTACACTACTACTAATACTGCTTTAATGTTCCTTCCAGTTTGGGTGTATCTGGTATGAGCACGAATATAAAAGTATGATTATTTATCAGTTAAAGGTATACACAAGTAATCTTATACATGGTTTTATACTCAAGAAAATTTATGCCTACGGCCCATGAAGCCACCGAAAGGCCTGTTCACACTAGTTAAATCGCGGCCGTGAGGGCTTATCTTGAAGTAGGCAAGTTGCAAGGGCAAGAGCTGCACACCTAATATGGGTATGGTCGTCCATCTTTGTTTGTAAACAGTTCTTTATTTATGCATGAAAGGAGGAACCTAAGGCCAGGAGCCGCGTTCCTGCCTTTGCGGTCCCCGAATGGGAGAAATGCCGAAATCGACATTTTTTCCCCCGCAAATCGGTGAAAAACACAGCCGTGATTTAGCTTTGTGAACCGCCTTTAGAGCCTTCATCATCAGATCTCCCCTCCCCCCTTTTTTTTATTGAATTTAGCCACATTTTTTCCAAACGATTTACCTTAGCTCAGTAGATATGTCTACCCATCTATTTTTATGTGGTTAGATTCGTATGACTAACTTTAACCTGAGGATTTTCTGGTAGTTGAGTATACATAATTGGCTTTAATCAGAAAAACAATACAATATGAATAAGTCTGAGTTGGGAAAAATACTGTATTTACCTTTCTTTGCACTATCATTGAGTTTTCATAAAAACTGCCTAAATACGCAAAATTAAGCTCTTCAGTATTACTGCGTTATAGTTTTTAATCATAAATTATTACTTCATTTGAATTGGATTACAGGAGTGTTCTTATAAAGGCACCGTTGAAGGATGTATCTAATCATTCGATTTTCGAAAAGTTTTTCCAAAGCTGAGAATGTCGCCTGGCACAATTGACTCAGTGAGGGTTAAGACGCCATTGTTGTGAAGGGGTTGAAGGCTTATTAGTGCAAAGCTTAATATGTTGGTGGCGATGTATGGTATATAAAATAAGTACAGAACTATTAATTAAAAGTTACCATCCATCAGTTCGTTTCATTAATGGTATATTATTGTTAATGTGAATTAATTATAATCATTGAAAAATTGGTAGAACAGTATAATAATAATACAATAATAATAACAATAACAGTAATAATAATAATAATAATAGTAATAATAATAATAATAATAATAATAATAATAATAATAATGTAATTATTATAATTATTATTATTATTATTATTATTATTATTATTATTATCATTATTGTTGTTGTTCTTGGTGGTGGTGGTGTTTTTATCATCGCAATAATGTCAGTGAATATTGTCGCCTTGGTTTCAATTTGTAATTTTTATGAAAACCATTTTGGATAACTATTACGAAATTTGAAGCACAATTTAATTAATATGAAAATATTTGCACAAATATTCAAGAATCAATATATGTTAGAATTCCTCAAACTTACTTATATTTATTACTAACGATTGTTACCTACTTTCTCTGCTACTCCTGAGTGGAAAATGCCGTAGGGGATTTTGAAAGC
Organism: Coenobita brevimanus; assembly: GCF_032717465.1. NCBI lineage: Eukaryota > Metazoa > Arthropoda > Malacostraca > Decapoda > Coenobitidae > Coenobita > Coenobita brevimanus. The sequence goes on along the minus strand of NC_137040.1, from coordinate 27,913,877 downwards.
TCTCAAAATTACCATTATTTTTGTACTGTATATATAAATTCCACGCATATTTTACAATTTGTGGTTTCTTTTCTGACACGTCAAACACAATTTATATTTTAATGCGTAATACTATAAAGCAATAATTATACACAGAATAGGGCAACCTCAGCTGACGATATATATATATATATATATATATATATATATATATATATATATATATATATATATATACAGAGAGAGAGAGAGAGAGAGAGCCTCTGTGGTACAGTGGTAGAGTGTGTTTTCGTACACTGAAGAACGAGGGTTTGCGCCCCGCCAGCGTAATAAACTTTGGGAGCCTTCTTCTGGCCACGTATTGCTTGGCGGACATAAGGGGTGCTGTGGTTGAACCAGCGTCGCGTACTATAAAGTATGCTTGCACCCAGTCGGCCTGCGGTGGCCGATTACACTTGGTTCACAGACTACACACACATCCAAAGCCACTCCAACACTACAATTACACTTACAAGCACTTCTCACCCTACATACAATCTCTACCAGACAGCCTAAGCCACTTGGTAGAGATACATTGGCTGTATCGTCCCCACTTCGGTCGGGATAGGCCGGTCCTGCAGTGGACACTCAAACGGCTGATGGGATGAGAATATATATATATATATATATATATATATATATATATATATATATGCTTTTCTGAACACCAGATTTTTAGTTTATTACCGATTTTTTAAATCCTTTTTGGAATCCCCGTTTAACGGATACTATTTAGTTCATGATGATCATCGGAAGATCATTAAGGTTATCTTTCATAAACAGTAATATATATATATGAACTAGGCTTACATCAACCATGAGGAATTCATCATTATCATCAGTCATCATCATCAGTCAGTCATCATCATCAACTAATCAATCAATCAATCATCATCAATCAATCAGTCATCATAAATCAATCAATCATCAATCAATCATTCAATGAATCAATCAATCAATCAGTCATCATCATCAATCAATCATCATAAATCAGTCAATCAATCATCATCATCATCATCATCATCATTAGTAGTAGTACTAGTAGTAGTAGTGGTAGTAGTAGTAGTAGTAGTAGTAGTAGACATTATCTGGGAAACCTCCATAGTAATTGGAGGTCTGACAAAACCTTAAAAGAATAATATATGGCCAACATGAAATACAATATAAAACATCATTGTTCGAAGGTGGTGGTTAAAGTCATGGTTCAGTTGATATGGAGGAGTAGGAGAAGGAAAGGACAGAATGAAGTAGTCCATACATGGAGGGTAGAAAGGTTGCAAAAGGATGGATAAAAGGCAGAATATAAGAGAGAAGTGGAGGAGAGACTGGGTAACATATGGTTTAGATCAGATGGGAGATGTTGAAAGTGTGTACAAGATATTCACAGAACAAATCTGTGCAGCATGTGAGGTGGTGTGTCGGGTGATGAGAAAACGAAAGGTGGTTACAAGGAAACCTGGTGGAATGAAGTGGGGAGACAGAGTGTCGCACAGAAGAAGAAAGCATATAGTGAGTGGATGAGAAAAAGGGGGGCATGGAGGAAGTTGAGATACAGAAGACAGAGTTATATGTTGAGATGAAGAGAGAGGTGAAAAGATTAGTAAGTGAGAATAAGAAGAAAGTGGATGAGGAATTTGGAAGGATTCTGAGTGTAAAGTGGAGGTAATGTAAGAAAATGTTCTGGAAAGAGTTAAAAAGAGTTAGACAGGGTGATAAAGAAGTAAGTCGGGGAGTGAAAAATAAAAATGGTAGATGGAGAAGGGCGAAAAACTGAGCAAATGGAGAGGTCATTTTAAAGAATTGCAGAAAATAGAGAATGAAAGTAATGCGAGTATAAATGGCTGGGGAATGGCTGGGAGAAGAAAAGGGGTGAGAAGAGACGAAGAAATCAGTAGGATGGAAGTAGTGGAAGCAATGAAGATAGTTAAAATGGGGAAAGCCTCAGGAATTAATGGAGTGTGTGGTGAAATGCTGAAGCATGAGGGAAACATAGCAGTAGAATGGATATGGATGATGTACAGATTGGCCTGGGAGGAAGGTAGTCTCTGAAGATTGGAAGTCAGGTATAAGTATTCCCCTGTACAGGGGAAAAGGGGGAAAAGAAGTGTGTGGTAATCACAGGGGAATTGTTTTCTTTGTGTAATAGGAAAAGTATATGGAAGGATACTTATTGACAGAGCTAGGAAAATAACAGAGGAATTAGTTGAAGAAGAACAGGGTGGTTTTAGGGAGGGAAGAGGTTGTGTAGATCAGATATTCATTCTTAGGTCTTTAATGGAAAAGTTTCTTGAGAAGAGAATAAAGTTGTATGCGGCTTTCATGGATTTGGAGAAAACATATGGGGGAGGCGGTGGCTCAATCGGTAGAGAGTTGGCCTGCAGTCCTGACGGACCCGGGTTCAAATCCCGCTGAGGCAGGGAACAATTTAAGGATTTGAATTTCATAAAATCGGACTTTACTGATCTACCAGAAGACCCGCCGACATGTCGTAAAAATACCCCCGCTAATACCAATACACCATGTCCTGTATGAGACAGCCCTAGCATGTATTCAATATGGACGGTGGGTGTTAGCGCCGAAGTGGTGACAAGTAGACGTGTGCGGTACGTAGGAGGACTACTGGGCCTTGAAAGCAGGCTGTGAAGCCTATCCCCAGAGTCGGTCACATAAAAAAAAAAAAAAAAGGTGGATAGACATGAAATGTGTAAAGTGTTAATAATACATGGGGTAAATGGGAAGTTCTTGAATGCCTTGAAGAGTATGTATGAGGGGGCTAAGGATGCAGTGCATGTGGATAGTGAACTGAATAAATTTTTCTTTTTGAATGTTGGGTTGAAACGGGGATGTGTTATGTCCCCATGTAAAAGAGGTACAAGGTAGGGCAGTGGATGTTGAAGAGACCCTAATGAGAGAGGGCAGTGTTTGGAAACTCCCTGAACTGTTGTTTGTAGATGACACTGTATTGTTAAGTGGAGATGAATGGGAACTGCAAGGCTTGGTGAGTGAGTTTAGGAAAGTGTGTGAGGAATGGAATCTAAAGCTGAAATTAGGGAAGAGCAATGTCATGGTCTTCGAGAGAAATGAAGCCACTGAATGTACAGTGGTGCTGGATGAGGAGGAAATGGAAAATGTGAGTGCTTCTAAGTACCTGGCTAGTGTGATAAGTAAGGACAGAAGTTTCGAGGGCGAAGTGCTTGAAAGGGTATAGCAAGGAAGAAAGGTTATTGGTTCTTTGAAAGCTGTGATATGGAACAGGGGAGTTAGCATGGAAGTAAAAAAGTCACCATGACAGTGTTGTGGTACCAACCGTAAGGTATGGAATTGAAACTTAGACCTTGTTGGAAGGACACAAGTCAAGAGTGAGAGCAGTGGAAATGAGTTATCTGAAAGGAGCATTTGGAATTAGTTGGAGAGACAGACTGACAAATGAGGAAGTGAAGGAGTGTTGTGGCGTGGATGTGGATGTGATAAAAAGCGTTGGGAGAAATACATTGGGGTGGTTTGGCCATGTGGAGAGATGGAGACCGAGAGACTGACGAGGAGAGTGTATGCGAGTATGGTGGAGGGGGGAGAGGGAGGGGCTGGCCGAGGATGAGATGAAGGGATGGAGTTGGGAGATGTATGAGGGGGGGGGGGTGTTAGCTCGGAGCAGGACGGTGAAATGGCATTGGATAGGGAGACATGGAGGCGATCTTTTTTGTGTAGCCACTCCTTACGGGATTGAGACGTCTGGCAATAGATAGATAGATAGATAGATGTTCCAGTTCTTTGTTTGGCACCATGCGTGTGTGTATGCGTCACTGGGAACCCGCCACATGCAGCCACAACCCTCAGTCTTTTCCACTCTTGACAGAATTCGAGAAAAGTTTGTGCACACCCTGGACTAAGAAAACATTATGGCTCTTTGTGCCGCCGGGGAGAGTGGTGGTGGACTGGAAGGGTTAAGTAGGGGTAATGACACAAGGGTACCAATTTTCTTCCACGTCTCGCTTTACAGGAGTCGTATTTATAAAGCGTTCAACCTGTACTTGTTTTTACTCTAACTTGGCCAATATTTTCGTCCTTTTGCAGCTTATTTCACGCTGTTCATTGACTGAGAAAGGATGCTAGGCTCTACGTCCTATCTATAGCACTTCTTCGTGACTAGTGTTATTCTACTTTTAATCAACTGTTTTATCTAAGCAACTAAAATAGGTAGATGGTAATTCAAATCCAAATCAAGGCAGAGCAGTTCAAAAGAGAGACATATCTCCATAACATTAAATTTTCTCACTGTATTTGAATTATATTCAGTCTTATCTATTTGTTTTGTATCAGAATGAGTGAAATGTATATATAAGGAATTTTATACAGAACTTAAGCCTAGTAAACTTTATAAATATCATCCCTGACGTCCCCTCCCCTTTTTCTCTCCCTGTAGCTAATTCAAGCCTCCGTCAATCCAGGTGGTAAGTTCGGCTGGTCCACAGTTTATGTAATATATTACTTAGACTGTGGGCTGGTCCACGACTCGTCCCGTCTGCCGTAATGGTCGGGCACGTCGATTACCCTAAATATCACCAATTTGGACTTTAGCTCTCCGCCTCGCATCGAAATTCCACAATATTTTGGTTGAAAAGTACAATGTGTTTTTTTCCGACTTGAAAAAGAAAGAGTTAATGTGACAGCCTGAGTCTTACTGAGTGGATGGAGAGTGTGTGTGAATGACTGATAAGGTTTACTTTGATAATGATAGCAATGTGATGTTCACGGATATTCGTTGAAGACGCGTGAATGGCGGATAAGGTTTAAATTTATGAGGACAATAATAATGATACTCATGGATATTCACTACGTCAGATAATATGTACATATATAAGGATAATATAGTATGATATGGATATTCACTGGAAATGTCTGAATGGTGGATAAAACTTAAATTTATTAGGATAATCATACACGTATGATATTCATGGATATTCGCTGAAAATGTGTGGATGGGGGATGCGATTCAAACTGATGATATGGATTATGATGCTCATGGATACTCACTAAAGATGTGTGAATGGGGGATGATGAAAAGGTTCTGCCCCTGCTGCTCTCGGATGACTGCCCGTTCCTCTCTTCCTTCCTTCCTCTTCCGTCTTTTTTTCCTTCTTACTTTCCTCTTCTTTCTGTCTACGGGTGACTCAGCATGGAGTGACAAGCCAAATGATTTCTAGTACACCAGGAAACTATTTACTATGGAAGGTGGCAACCATAAAACCAAACTGTGGCGCCTGGTGGTTTAGTGGGCAATTACGGCTTTCCAACCGGATTAAGCCTGTGTGGGTTTATATCCAATGGATGATTGGGGTTTATTGCTCACACAGTGCCACTCAGGGATGAGTGAAGGTGGTCACTCTCATCTTTAATGTCAGGACCAACTTTCCTAGCCCGGGCTCCAACGCCCCTCATAAGGCAACATAAGATTAGATGACGAATGTATGTATATGTCCATATTATTATTGTGAGGAGTACGTACGAGGGTGCTAATACTGCAGTGTGTGTGGTTAGTAAACTGAATGAATTGTTCTATCTGAAGGCTGGATTGAAACAAGGATGTGTCATGTCTCCATATTTGTTCAGTCAATATATGGATGGGGATATAAAAGCGATACAAGGTAGGGCAGTGGATGTAGTGAGAGAGGGCAGTGTTTGGAAACTCCCCGTACTGTTGTTTGCAGATGATGCTGTGTTCTTAAGTGAAGACGAAGGGGAGTTGCAAGGCTTGGTGGATGAGTTTTGAAGAATGTGTAAGAAACGGAATCTAAAGGTGAATATAGGGAAAAGTAAAGGTATGGTCTTCGGGAGAAAAGTCACGGAATGTACAGTGAGGTTGGATGAGGAGGATATGGAAAATGTTAGTGCGTTTAAATACTTGGGTAGTGTGATGAGTAAGGATGGATGTTTAGAGGGTGAAGTGCTTGAAATGGTACAACAAGGAAGAAAGGTTGCTGGTTCCCTGAAAGCAATGATAGAAACAGAAAAGTGAGCATGGAAGTGAAAAAGCTACTACATGACAGTGGAAGTGAAGCTTGGACCTTGTTGGAGGGACAGAATTCAAGACTGAGAGCAGTGGAAATGAGTTATTTGAGAGGAGCATGTGGAGTCACATGGAGAGACAGACTGACAAATGAGGAAGTGAAGGAACGTTGTGGTGAGGATATGGATGTGATAGGAAGCGTTAAGAGAAACATACTGAGGTGGTTTGGCCAAGTGGAGAGGATGGAAAGTGAGAGACTGACGAGGAGAGTGTATATGAGTGAGGTGGAGGGGGGAGAGGGAGGGGGAGGCCAAAGATGAGATGGAGGGAAGGAGTGGAGAAGTATATGAGAGACTGGGGTGTAAGCTGGGAGCAGAGCAATGAAAAGGTGAGGGACAAGGCGACATGGAGGCGATTTGTTTGTGGCCACCCCTTACGGGATTATTATTATTATTATTATTAAAATTATTATTATTATTATTATTATTATTATTATTATTGTTGTTGTTATTACTCCAACTTTTTTTTACGTGCATTAATAATTACCGAAGAGATAATGAACTTTCGCTTTCACACAAAGCTACCATAATATCATAACAAGTGCTGTCTTTTGATAATACCGCGTAATATTTACTGTACTTTCCATGATTCGCTCCAGACGGTTCAAAGCAACGGCCATTTTGCTTCGTTATTCAGAACGTCGCCCGCCATTTTGCACTGTGGGTAGAACAGGGCAATGATATGGCGGAATATATTTTTTCCTTTGTATTATGTTACTCCAACACCATTTTCTCCAGTTTAGAGGAAACTTCATAGGGGGTTGGTGTACCGCAGAATATTAGTACACTTCATAATAAAATGATAAAGATGGTGTTCCCGTGAAATTTGTAATTACTTCCCACTCTATGAAATATATAGCCTGAATAAAATCATGCAAGGTCCTGGAAAAAAAATCATGATACTGAAGATAATCATGGAGAATGTTCTATGACTGCTGAAAACCTCCCCTTCATTCCCGCAGCGACGCCTTACAGACTCTTGGGCCAGTCTCGTGGGATTTGAAGGTTTTATCACTCCTCTGCCTTTATTCTATAGAGAAACAGGGCATACTTCACGTTTATGCTCTACTCATTTCTGCAGCATTCATGGCCTTTCCTGGAACTTTCCCTCTGCTGAACACCACCTCTCCTGCTCTAAACCTCACTTTCTTTTCTTAACTAAGACTCAGCTGTCTGAGGCAAATGGTAGCAAACCCTCTTCTGTATCCTCCTACTTTCTCTATACTCATTTCAGCCAAAGATGGCAACGTCTTATCTTGTTCTGGTGTTCCTGAACTTGATTCTTCTGAATTCTTTACTCTCTGGCTTTGGCTTTCATGTCATTCTGTGACTAAATATATCTGTGCTATTACCATTTCCCCTAATTCAAGTGGTCATGAAAAATTCTTCGACTATCTTATTTTTACAATGGAACACATCCTATCCGTTCTCTTTTCTCTGAAATCTTCATTATAGGAGACTTCAATGTTCACCACCATCTTTGGCTCTCCTCTCCTTTCACTGATCCACCTGGTTAACAAGCCTACATCTTTTCTATCCCTAATGACCTAATGCACCTTGTACAGCACCCTACCCATATTCCTAACCACTTTGGAGAGAGTTCCATCATACTTGACCTCTTCCTTACAACTAATCCTTCTGCTTACACTGTTAATCTTTCTTCTCTGTTGGACTCCTCCGACCACAACCATAGCTTAACCCGTCTTATCGCTCCAGTAAGGCCTGTGGATACCCCAAAGAAATGTCGGTTGTGGCACATTGGAGCTGCTGATTGGGAGGGCCTCAGGCAGCACTTCTTAAATTTTGCCTGGAATGATTATTGCTTCCTTGGCTGGGAGCCATCTGAGTGTGCTATGCGCATTACAGAGGTTATTCTCTCGGCATGGAATCACACATTCCTTCCTCATATCCTTTGACTAATGCAAGAAAGCCTTGGTTTAATCACGGTCATTCTAATGCTGTCCACAACAAGGAGAGGGCCTATAAAAGGTACCAGAGCCAACCCACCCCAAAATCACATGTTTTTATGTTTCAGCCCGGAATAGTGCTAAGTCTTCGCTCTGCTAAAAATAATTTCATACATACTTAATGCTCTCAACTCTCCAACTTAATTTCTTCCCGCGCCTCTTGGCACCTTGCCAAAATCCTTTCTAACAACTTTACCTCATCATCCTTCCCTTCTCTTTTCTACTCTGTTGGCTCTGATGCTATTTCTTCTATGATAAAGCAGATCTCTTTGCTCAGACTTTCTCCTCCAATTCCACCTTAGACGATTCCGGTGCTGTTCATCACTTCCCCCCTCTAACTTCCTCATGGTTGACATTATAATTTCTTAAACTGATGTATTTTCTGCCATCACTGGTCTTAATACTAACAAGGCATATGGGCCTGATAGGGTCCTTCCTGTTGTCCTCAAGAACTGTGCTTCAGTGCTTACACCCTGCCCAGGTAAATTCTTTCGCCTTTGTCTGTCAACTTGTACCTTTCCTTCTTTCTGGAAGTTTGCCCTCATTCAGCCTGTCCCAAAGTTTTGATTGACTGAATATAATTAAAATCTGGGGCACAACTGCCAGGGTCATGTGCCGCCGGACAACAAGGCCAAAAACGTCACAAATAAAATGTACCTATCAAAATAAAGTTAATACCCAGCAGTAGAAATAAAACACAGAAAATAAAAGAGATTATAAAACACCAATTACTTATAAATGTGGAAGGAGGCCCGCCTCCTGAAGAAAATAAAAAACATCAGTAAATTCACTAGAGGCTCCACCAAGTATCGAAGACAGACAGTAGGCACCATCTGCTCTTGATGCCTATGAAAGAATCTCTGACGTAGGTCCCCCAGATTTGGACACTCGACCAGCAAGTGATGGGCAGTAAGGGGAACAAGGCAACCATCATAATACAGTTGAGTCCCATCACTCATCAAGAACCTCGCGTAAGTCAAGAGTGCCCAAAGGGAAGCCTGGTAATAACCACCTTAAATCGCCAAGACATGGAGGAGAGAACACTTGGCACAGTCACTCTCTCAAAAATTTCTTTTAGCTTATCATGAGCAACAGCATCCCACTGTGTCTGCTAACACATAAGAATCACGTATCTCACGCAAGGTGTCACATCAGAAGCGGGAAGTGGGTGTTCATTGGGTGGTCATCGAGAAGATGCTGCTTAGGTAAAATATGTGCCTTCTCATTGCCCACCACACCAACATATGTGGGAACCCAACAGAAATCTACACAATGGCCATGACGGCCAAGGAGAAAAAGCCACTCTAAAATTGATAAAACCAGTAGATGGGATGCATTAAAAGACTCCAGTGCAGGAAGAGCACTATGGGAACCACTAAAAATCACAAAAGCAGATTAAGGGAGAGTAAAAATGATTTGGAGCATATAAAATTGCTATCAGTTCTGCTGGATAGCCTACACTGAGGCAACTCCAGGAAGGCTACCTCCCCCTACTGAAGGAAGAGAAGATGACACCAAGGCCTACTCCAATACTGTATCAGTATAGAGTGAGACAGAATCCTCATGAGTGGAAGCATGTTCTAAAAAGAGAGAGAGAGGGACACCTGAGAGAGAAGTGAGGCCTTTTTACCGACAAGGGCCCTACAAAATGTCATACGAGGGAGTAACCAAATAACCACCCTCGGGATCCAATGTGGACAAGCTACTAGTCTCAGAGCAGAGAAGGCTAACATAACAGACTGGCCACTTTTACCAAAAGGGGTTTGAGAAATTAGGACGGGTATCTTAAACAGAAGATCGAGAATCTTGGAAGATGATGGAACAAGAAACTGAGTCCGGAATGTGGTGAAGATGATACCAACATATTATCAGTGACTGGCGTTGCAAATCCAAGGGGAGTACACCAGCATCCACCAACAAACTTGAAATTGGGGATGATCTGAATGCCCCTGTTGCCAGACGTACACCAGCATGATGCACAGAATTTAACAACCGGAGATGAGCATCTGTTGCAGAGTAGATCTCACACCCATATTCAAGTTTAGGAAGAATGAGAGACCTATGCAAGAGTAGGAGGGTCGGACTATCAGCACCCCAAGAGGTATGAGCCAAAACCCTTAAAAGACTCAAAGCTTTAAGACAAGCAACCTTAACAGAATGAATATGAGGAACTCAGGTTAGTCATCTATCAAATAGAAGACCCAAAAACAGCATCTCTTCTACACAGGATATTCTCTGATCATAGAAATACAAGTCAGGGTCTGGGTGAACCCCCCGAATATGACCCAAAATGCATAGCCACTGTCTTTATTCATGTAAAACGGAAGCCACGAGACTCTGCCCAGTTAGAAATTCTACTTTAAGCCAGCTGCAACTTCCTCTCTATAAGAGAAATTCTAGATGCCCTTAATTGGGGATGGAAACAGTCGGAGTAGCGGTCAGGCAAACATCATTCTCATAAACAGTACTAGCCTTGGGGACAGCGTCCTGCATACCATGAGCTGAAGGAGTGGGCACTGGAATGGGTCGAGGTTGTCTCTGAGATACAGAGCAGCACACTGGCATTCCAGAAAGGACAGAAGCATAAGTAACCCCAGGCTGAAAGAAGAGAGTCTGGGCTCTCCTTTTTGCTTCAGGAAATGAAACTCTCTCACGAGTACGAATGGACAAAAGCTCCCTTTCCGTGGACAGCTCTTAGGAGATGCAGCATGAGGACCTCCAAAGTGGTAGCATTTAAGGGGTTCTGGACAGTCGCTGGTATGAATTGGTCTGCCACATGAGACACAGACACCAGGAAGGCCAGCTTGTGCACAGCAGCAAAAACGGCTAACATGCCCATACCCCTGACAGTGGAAACACCTCTTTGGGGCTGGAACATAGGACTTCACAGGAAAAGAAAGCCAGACGAGTTTCACAGAATCAGGCAACGTTAATGAGTCAAAGGTCAGGAAAAGCGTCACAGTTGGTGTCAGAACACCCTCAATCTTCTTCTGCACCTTGTAAACGTTGACACACCCAAAGAAGTTAGCTCCTCCAACAACCGAGTCTCTGAGTATCGAAGGAGCTCCCAGGAGTAAATGACTTCCTTACACTGGTTATAGGTGGCGTGGGGTACACAAGTCATATTGATACCAAATATGGAGGTCAGTGACTGGAGATGGGAGCTCTCTTCTGGGGAGGACACCTCAATAAGGAGGCTACCATCCCCTTTGGACGAGACCACAGGTTTTCAACCACAGGTAGAAACAATGGCACAGTGCAAATCGAAAACATCAGTATCTAACACTGAGCCACCCACAGAGGGTTTCAGCCCTAGATACTTTGATAAATTTACTTGCACCATGTTTTCCGGGCCGAACCCCACAACCAAACCAGCCCGACATGACTTCCTCCTTGTGCTAGTTAAATGCTGGGACAGAGGAGAAAAGTCCCTAGGGGCCTGAAAGGCTCCAGAGTGGCTATGAGACAGCAGGATCCATTAGAGTGTCCTGGGACAGGTGCCACGTCATCAACAATATTCTTACTAAAAGATGCCATCAATGCAAATTCTAACTTTAACCCCACGCCCCTCCACCTAACAAGGAGCCCAACAATGAGAGGTCGTATGCCATGGACAACATCACTGGAGACCCCAGAGATACTGGGAGAGTATATGCAGGTAACCACCGGGGGACCTGAGCAAGAGTGACTCCAGGATGATAGGAGGCACCAGGACCCCCAACGCCCACTTGACCCTAGCCAACGCATGACCAGCCGACTGACCTGGTCGGGCCCAACCAGGCTGCCCGTCTAGCTGGAATAAGGGACCAAAGAGGTGTATTGCTAGCTGCTCTATGTCGATGTCACTATATGTCGATGACCTCTCAATTTCCTTCCCCTCATCTAGAATGTCTCTGATTGAGAGGAAGTTGCAGCTGGCTCTTGACAGAATTTCTGACTGGGCAGAGTCTCGCGGCTTCCATTTTTCTTTAACAAAGACAGTGGCTCCGCATTTTTTTCGTCTTCAGGGGGTTCACCCAGACCCTGACTTGTATTTCTATGGTCAGAGAATATCCTGTGTGTAAGAGACGTGGTTTCTGAGTCTTCTGTTTGACAGACAACCAACTTTGGTTCCTCATATTCATTCTGTTAAGGCAGCCTGTCTTAAAGCTTTAAGTCTTTTGAGGGTTTTGGCTCATACCTCTTGGGGTGCTGACCGTCAGTCCCTCCTCCTCTTGCATAGGTCTCTTATTCTTCCTAAACTTGAATATGGGTGTGAGATCTACTCCTCTGCAACAGATGCCCATCTCCAGTTGTTAAATTCTGTGCATCATGCTGGTGTACATCTGGCAACCGGGGCATTCAGGTCATCTCCGATTTCAAGTTTGTTGGTGGATGCTGGTGTACTCATCTTGGATTTGCAACGCCAGTCATTGATAATGGGCTGTTGGTATCGTCTTCACCACACTCCGGACTCAATTTCTTGTTCCATCATCTCCCAAGATTCGTGATTTTCTGTTTATGACACCCGTCGCAGTTTCCCAAAGCCCTTTGATTACAGGGTCAGGTCTGTTATGTTAGCCCTCTCTGTTCCAAGACTGGCAGTTTGTCCACATCGGATCCCAAGGGTGGATACTTGGCTACTCTCCCGTATGACATTTTGTAGATTCGTTGTCGGTAAAAAGGGCACACTTCCCTTACAGATGTCCCTCTCTCTCTATTTAGAATATGCCTCCACTCATGAGGGTTCTGTCCCTGCTGACGGGTCTAGGACTGATACTGGAGTAGGCTTTGGTATTGTCTCTCCTTTCTTTAGTACAGGCAGTAGCCTTCCTGGTAGTACTACAATGTGTAGGGTAGAACTAACTGTGATTTTATATGCTCTCAAAATTGTTTTTACTTTCCCCCAATTTGTTTTTGTCATTTTTAGTAACTCCCATAGTGCTTTCTCTGCACAGGAGTCTTTTAATGCATCCCATCCATTGGTTTTATAAATTTTTTAGTGGCTCTTTCTTCTTGGCCATTGTGGCCGTTGTGTGGACTTCTGTTGGATTCCCTCACATGTTGGTGTGGTGGACCATGAGAGGGCAGATACATTAACTAAAGCTGTGTCTTCTAAACAGCCCCCAGCCAGCTAACCGCTTCCTGCTTCTGATGTAACACCTTACTTGTGGTATGCAATTCGTACATGCTGGCAGAGGGACTGGGATGGTGTTGCTCATAATAAACTAAAAGAAGTCTTTCAGAGAGTGGTTGTGCCAAGGATTCTCTCCTCCATGCCTCGGTGATTGGAGGTGGCTCTTGCTAGGCTTTGCATTGGACACTCTCAGCTTACACATGGGTAACTGATGAGTGGAGATACTCAACTGTAGTCTTATGATTGCCTTGTTTCTCTGACTGTCCATCACTTGCTGGTCGAGTGTCCGTGTCTGGGGGACCTACGTCAGAGATTCCTCCAAGGGCATAAGGGGGCAGATGGTGCCTGTTGTCTATCCTCGATGCTTGGTGGAACCTCTAATGATTTTACTGATGTTTTTAGTTTTCTGAAGGAGGCGGGCCTCCTTCCACTTTTATAAGTGAGTGATGTTTTACAAACTCTTCTTTTGTTATTTTCAGTGTTTTATTTGTACTAACGGGTATTAATTTTATTTAAAATATGCACTTTTTATTTGCTGCATCTTTTACCTTGTTGTTGGGCGGCATATGACCTTGGCAGTTGCGCTGCCAGATTATATATTCAGTCAGTCAACTATCCAAACGGCTCTAAAAGTGATGCTGTGGTAGGCTTTGGTGTTGTCTTCCCTTCCTTTAGTAGGAGAGGTAACGTTCCTGGCATTAATTCAGTGTATACGGAGGAACTGACTGCGATTTTATTTGCTCTCAAAATCGTTTTTACTCTCTCCCAACCTGTTTTTCTTATTTTAGTGACTCTTGTAGTGCTCTCTCTGCACTGGAGTCTTTTAATGCATCACATCCACTGGTTTTATCAATTTCAGAGTGGCTTTTTCTTCTCAGCTGTTGTGGCCGTCATGTGGACTTCTGTTGGGTTCTCCGCACATATTGGTGTGGTGAGCAATGAGAGGGCAGATATATTAGCTAAAGCTGCATCTTCTCAACATCCCCCAACCGACTACTTGCTTCCTGCTTTTGATGTTAACTTCTTATATGTTGGCAGAGACACTGGGATGGTGTTGCTCATAATAAGCTAAGAGAAATCATTCAGAGAGTAGTTGTGCCAAGGGTTCTCCCCTCCATGTCTCGGCAACTGGAGGTGGCTCTTGCCAGGCTTTGCACTGGGCATTCTCAGCTTACACATGGGTTCCTGATGAGTGGTGGTACTCAACTATACTCTGATGGTTGCCTTGTTCCAGATGTGTACGTACATTTACCTAACTACAAAGTTTATAGTAATGATAATGGATGCGGCGTGGGTGTCTGTATCTACATTAAGGAACATTTAACGTCCAAATCAATAGATCCCAAAATTTCTAAACAAACAGGAGTGGAAGATATCAGGATCTAGGTACAGTGCAGAAAATTACCCTCAGCCATTGTAGGATGTATTTACAGACACCCGAAGACTCCTTATGATTCCTTTGGTTACATTAATGAGGTGCTAAGATCTGCTTAAAATCTCAAGAAAGCTGCATTTGTCTTAGGAGACCAAAATGACAATCTTCTATTATACTATAGCACTAGCCATGTGTGTGTGTGTGTGTGTGTGTGTGTGTGTGTGTGTGTGTGTGTGTGTGTGTGTGTGTGTGTGTGTGTGTGTGTATTTTAGACAGTAGAAACTACATATTCAAATTGCACCAAAATTGGCACAAAAATCGCAAAAAATTCGCTGATGTGAAAAAACTTAGTCCCATCACGATTGAAAAAAATATTACTAGATTTAATCAGCAATCACATTTTGACCAAAAAACGCCGCTCTCGGCGCCCGGCATAGGATCTCTGTAGAATTTTTTGCCCACAGCTATACGCAAATATAGCAGCGCGAGAGCCTTCTGCAAGAGCAAGTGCGAGGGGCCCGAAGGGCCCACGAGCACTTATCTCTCCCATAATAGCAAATTATTCCATATAATATTCAATAATAAACTGACACAAGTAGTTAATAAGCCTACACGAATCACTCCTACCTCTGCTATTCTTGATATAATTATAACTAACAGTCCTGAGAAAATAACTCATAGCGATGTCATCTCACATATCATAGGTGATCACGACCTTATAACTTTAACCACAAATATAATTATGTAAGCCTAAACGTCCACCCACTATTAAAACCCTCCATGACCTGCAAACCTACAGCAATGATGTAGTATGTTCCCACCTGCTACAGCAATGATGTAGTATGTTCCCACATGCTAAGTGAAACAAATTTTTTAAATACCATTCTGGATACTGACAATGTAAATGAACAGGTTGATATACTTTTTTTTTTTATTCAAGGAAGAAGGAACCAAAGGCCATGAGCCCGCAGTAACAGTTCCCTCCAAGAGAAAAACAAAATACAATAGAGAGCCAAATTCAAGATCGGATCATTTTGAGATGCCTGGACACACTGCGTTTGAAAGACTGGAGATCATAGGCAGCAGGAAACACAGACAGAGGGAGACAGTTCCAGAGCTGAACTATTGCATAAATGAAAGACTGGGAGTAACGGTTAACTCTTGCATTAGAGAGTTGGACAGAAAAGGGACGAGAGTTTGCTGCTACACGGGTGCTACACGCCCGTCGTAGAGGTGCAGGAATGCAAGCAGACAGTTCAGAGGAGCAGTGACCATTAAAGTAGCGATAGAAAAGAGATAAAGATGCAACAGTGAGGTGAAGAGACAGAGATTGAAGGGAGTCAGTAAGAGGACAGTTAATGAGACGAAAAGCCTTTGACTCCACCCTATTGAGAAGAGCTGTATGTGGGGAGCCTCCCCACACATGAGAGTTGTACTCCACACAGGGGAGGATAAAACCCCTGTATAGAGTCAATAATTGTGCAGGGGTAAAGAAAGAGTGGAGTCGGCTTTGCACACCCAATCTCTTGGAAGCAGATTTTACAAGAGATGTAATATGATCTTTCCAAGATAAGTCCCGAGTAAGTGAAACCCCAAGCATGTTCAAGGATAATGCAGGATTAAACTGAATATTATTAAATATTAGTGGGTATACCTGTGGAAGATTTTGTCGGGTTGATAGGTGTAAGAACTGAGTCTTAGATGCATTAAAAACAACCATATTATTTTTACCCCAGTCAGAGATACGAGCCAAGTCAGACATTAGGTGTGCCATAGCCTCATCCCTTGTTTGTTGAAGTAACTGTTGAGATGGGCGTTGCAGGAACCGAATGGAAAGGTGAAGGGTGGAGTCATCAGCGTATGAGTGGATAGGGTTAGATGTACAGCTTAGAAGATCATTGATGAATAAAAGGAAGAGAGTTGGTGATAGGACAGAGCCCTTAGGAACACCACTGTTGATAGATCTAGGAGAAGAACGATGGCCGTCTACAACAGCGGCTATAGAACGACCAGAAAGGAAGCTAGCGATGAAGGCACAGATAGAAAGATAGAAACCGTAGGAGGGCAGTTTGGAAATTAAAGATATATGCCAGACTCGATCGAAAGCCTTTGAGATGTCAAGTGCAATGGCAAAGCTTTCGCCAAAGTCCCGAAAGGAGAATGACCAGGAGTCTGAAAGGTAGGTGAGAAGATCGCCAGTGGAGCGTCCCTGACAGAACCCGTACTGACGATCGGAAAAAAGGTTGTGATAGGAAAGATACCTTATAATTTTTCTATTGAGAATTGACTCGAAAACTTTTGAAATACAGGACGTTAAAGCACTTGGACGATAGTTGGAGGGTTGGGAGTGGTCACCCTTCTTTGGGACTGGCTGAACGAGAGCAAACTTCCAGCAAGAAGGAAAGGTACAAGTTGACAGACAAAGGCGAAAGAGTTTGCCTAAGCAGGGTGTAAGCACAGAAGCACAGTTCTTGAGAACAACAGGAGGGATCCCATCAGGCCCATATGCCTTGTTAGTACTGAGGCCAGTGATGGCAGAAAATACATCAACTGAAGAAATTTTAATGTCAGCCATGAGGAAGTCAGAGAGGGGAAGTGATAGAGGAACAGCACAGGAATCGTCTAAGGTGGAA
The DNA here is from genome assembly GCF_032717465.1 of Coenobita brevimanus. NCBI lineage: Eukaryota > Metazoa > Arthropoda > Malacostraca > Decapoda > Coenobitidae > Coenobita > Coenobita brevimanus. The sequence continues at coordinate 27,896,705 of NC_137040.1, read as the reverse complement.
TTGGAGGAGAAAGTCTGTGCGAAGAGACCTGCTTTATCAGTAGAAGAAATAGCTACAGAACCATCAGAGTAGAAAAGAGGAGGGAAGGATGATGAGGTAAAGTTGTTAGAAAGATTTTTGGCAAGGTGCCAGAAGGAGAGGGAAGAATTCGAGTTGGAGAGTTGAGAGCATTTAGTATGGATGAAATTATGTTCACCTCAGTCGACACCAGAAGCTTGGACAAATGTGCCTCCTTGTTACCATACAAATAAAACGTCCTTTTGCCCTTTGGATTACTGAAGAAAATCGAGAAATAATCAGAACATGGGATCACACACGGAACCAATTAAAACTGAACAGGTTCAACATGTTATTACAAGAAAGTTACAGGAATTTAAAGAAAAGAGCCAAATCACTTATTAATAAGTTAAAAACCAATAGTGTCACAAAAAACTCTCAAACTCAAGAGTTAATACTTCTGCAACATGGAAAATAGTCCAAGATATAATACCCAACAATAAAAACTCCAACAATAACCTTTTTGATAATCTACAAAGTAAAGCTGAGGAATTTAACAAGTTTTCCGCAAACGTAGGTAAAAGAAAATATTGAAAATACTCAGGTCTCTTTACAAGTAACACCATAAACCCTCCATCTGAAAGACCTGTCACTGGTAATAGCGCACGCAAATGACACAATTCCGACCAGAAACTGTTGATATTAACACTGTAATAATAACAATTAAACATTTACAAAATACTCAGTCTTATGGCTCAGACAATATTTCACTTCGTTTTATTAAGGATTCCCTCTTCATACTCATATTATATTTAACCCATGTAATAAATTCTTCAGTTGTTACAGGCGTATTCCCTAATGCTTGGAAGAATGCTATAGTTACGCCTTTATATAAAAATGGGGACTCTTAGGTCATGAGCAATTACCGACCAATTTCACTGCTACCTGTTTTTTCTTAAATTATCGAAAAAATCGTCTCAGCTCAACAAATAACATTTCTCGAGTCAAACTTCTCTCACAAACCCAACATAACATCCGTCCTAAGCTATCCACAAATACAGCACTCACAGTTTTCACTGATAATATCTATCATAACATGGATAATAAACACATATCACTTTTAACCCTCCGTGATCTATCAAAAGCTTTCCGTAGTGTCAGCCATTCCATTCTTCTCAATACACTCGGTAAAGTTAATGTCGATCCATTCCATTCTTCTCAATAAACTCAGTAAAGTCAATATCGATAAATTCTGGTTTGACAGCTACCTTAATAACAGAACACAGCCTGTTCGCATCCAAAACACCAAACCCTCCAAATCAAATGTCACTTATGGGGTGCCCCAAGGCTCAATTCTTGGTCCTGTTCTATTCATTATAGATATGAATGATCTCTCAGAAAATCTTAACGACTGTATTTTAGTGCAATATGCCGATGACACTCAGTTTCTTCACAGTGGCAAACTAGATTCTCTCTAGGATATATTGCAGAACGCAGAGGAAACCTTGAATATGGCCGGGGAATATCTTCTTAAAAACGGTCTTCTTCCAAATGCCATTAAAACGCAATATATATTTCTAGGGTCCAGGCAAATGATCTCACTAATACCATCTAACACTACTGTTCGATTTGGAGACACAGCAGTTCAACCCAGCACTTATGTAAAAAACTTAGGTATATACTGCATATGGATTGCTACATGACCTTTGATAAGCAAAAAAGTAATGGGCATATTAATATATATTAACAGGATAGAAGATGGCATTGACAAAGAAACTCGACAAATTATAGTGCAGGCACTGGCCCTAAGTATCCTAAACTACGGAAATGTAATATGGGGCATTGCAAGGAAATCTCAACTTTGACGTGTGCAGAAACTACAAAATTTTGCTGCTAAAGTTCTCGATAGAAAAGCAAGGAAGTATGACCAATTGACCATGTCACTCCAGTTTTAACCCGCCGCGTGCCGGCCAATCCCAGCCCTAAGTGTCACCCCTGTGCCGGCCAATTTTTTATTTTCTTGTTTTGGTTAAGATGATATATTTTGACGTGAAAAAAACGAATACGACCACAAAAAAACTCACCGGAGGCTGAAAGTGCGTTTTTCGTAGTCTCTCTGGCCGCCCGCAGGTGTGAGCGGGCAGGGAATCCCCAGTGGCGGTGAGAGAAAACCCGTTTTCTATGCAAGGTAAACCCAGGTATTCTCGCCAACTGACTCAGGGAAGGTATAGGAATGCTCTTAACACTTTTCTGTCCACCTCACACCCACAAAAAAATAAATCTTATTATTTCATAAAGAAATCATGTTTTTTGGGGGGAAAAATCACTTACTCATACAACACTATACGTATCACTGTGAATGCATTGTCTTGCAGTTACGAGAAAATAATTATGCATAACTTGACTTCACAATGTACAGCCCTTTCATTTACAGCAAATTATTTACAACAAGCCTTCACTATACACAGACATTACCAGAGTATTTTTGATCCTCCCACTGTGAATATAATTATCGTCTAACACTTACGAGAACATACATAAAACTTTACTCCACAACGTTCAGCCCTTACACTTACGAGAAAATATTTACATGTCATCACTGTATGCAATACTTATAATAACACTTCCTGAGTGTCTTTTTCGTATTTACAACACTTTTTGAGTGTCTTTTTATCGCTCATCATTACCACATTATTGTTTCTCAATAGTTAGCGAGAGTGTGGTAACCTCGAAGCATGGGTATACGCACAGTCCTACATCACACTCGGCACACATATACCTTGAGTCCTTCCTCTGAATACGTGGCCTTACAGTCCTGTTTGCACACACGTGACACCTCCGCTGGAGATTCTGACGTATTGCACTTGGAGGGACGATTTGGGGGAAGTGTCTAGAGGTGTGGCGGCGGTGTGGCGGTGGCGAGCAGCACTTCTATCTTCCCCATATTCCCCCACTACCTCCCGCACCAGCTCGCGAATATAGCCCTCGAATGTCTCTTGGATGCCGGTGGTCTGTGCGTGGAGATAGTGAGCTTTGAGGAGGGTGATGTCGAGGAGATGGAAGAATAATTTTTTAAACCACTTCATCGTGGGCCTGGCACAGTCAACGCTGGAAATCATGGCGTCTGATTGATCCACCTGTCGCATATTCACGTTGTACACCAAGACAGGTTCTGGTTTCCAGACGTGGCGCCGCCCTTCTGCCCTGTAATCAACACTGTCTGTACGGTGTACAAGGGGCCGATGAACAGATGAGAGGAGGAATACTTCGCGGTTGTGGTGCCATGCTGTTGCGAGGATATTATGTGCTTTGAAAAAAACAACCTCATTTTTCTGAAGCTTCCTCCCCACCTTCACCATGTGCCGTGACGGTTCTTCTTTACAGTGCTGCACAGACCAATTTCGAGGTATAAGACGTGCCCACGATGAAGGTATTCCTCGATCATCGTTTTTACCACAGCCCCTGAGAGTCCCAGACTTCTATCTTTTGTGATGTCCATCTGAACACCTGTGTACAGGACTATGTCCTGCACATACCCAGTCTGACAGTCGCACATCACGAAGATTTTGAAGCCAGACCTGTGTCTTTTGCTGGGAATATACTGACGAAAAGCAATATTACCTCTCCATAGCACTAGACTCTCGTCTATGACGAGGTCTCGGTATGGAGAGAAGGAGGTACGGAATTTCTCTCGAAGGTGATCATAAACCAGACGTATCCTCCTCATCCTGTCTGTATTGTTTGCGTTAGCAGGGTCAAGGGTGTCAAAAAAATGAAGGCGGCTCAGGATGTACTGAAAACGATTCCTTCCCATCACCTTGCCAAAAAATGGTGTCACCATTACTGGATCCACAGTCCATTACGAGGGAAGCTGATTTTTTTTCAATATCCTCATCAAAAGCACAAGTGCTAGGAACACATACATTTCACCCAGGGTCACGTCAGGTTCAAACAATCAGCTGTGTTGTGTCCGTGTTGTTCCCCCACATTCAAATGCAGCAAAGGCTTTGGTCAGGGCCCCAATCTTCAAAACAAACTCCACAGGAAAGTAGTTCCTGAAAAAGTCAAGCCTACTGGAGGTATGGTGAAGTTCAGGGACACTACACCCGGCCTCATTTTCGTGAGTGAACGGGTTAATGTGGGGGACAAAGTCGCTACCATCCTCCCATTCCCACGTCGTTTCTTCATCATCATCATCATCATCTCCTCCGTGTTCTTCGGGCTGTGGGGAAGCATGGGGAAGTGTGGGGAATGGGGAAAGAGTTTCACAAAACCTTCATAAGAATAAACATTTCTCACATTAGCATTTGCTGGAAGCCAATATTTCTGTAACATTATATCATAAACTATATGCATGGGACTTTTAAGTTCTACAAACCTTTCAAGACCCAATATTTTCAATATGAACCAAAGAGAGATCCTGGCAAAGTTGGCTTCAAAAACCAAGTTATCATCCCCAAAATACCTCATTACCGTTCAGTTTAGAATGTAAATCAGAGTTAGAAAAGGAAAAAGAAAAAAAAATCGACATTTTCTCACTCATCAATGATTCAGTTCTAGCACTGTTGTCCTGCATGCAAGTCTTCACCAGAGATCTCTTGAATGAATAGACAATCAATGCAGTATTACCCATTTGAAAAAAAAAATTAATATTGCCCATTTGGTCATGTGAAAACACTATAAACAAATTATAGTTTTAAAAAATACATGCTGCACACACCAAAAAATATATTGCTGGGTTTTCCAGATTTAAAGTTACACAGATCTTTACAGACCTACAATTATCAACATGTACGGTCAAGTGATTCTACCTTATATTTTGTCCAACAATCCAATTCTTTCCAAAAGGTACCTCACTTTAGTTGTTCACAACATCCACAACAGAGAGGACTGAGAAGATATAGTATCAGATTTTTTTTTTCCACTCACCTATTATAGACTTCAGTCTTGGTTTGCTGACTGCAGTCCCTTTGCACACAAGGCTTCACCTGAGACCTTCCGAATAAGTTGACGAATAATTGCAATATTGCACATTTGGAAAATAAATGTATTACCTGTTTCGTCATGTGAAAACACTTAAATGAAATTACATGTTGCACATACACAAAAAATATATTGCTGGGTTTTCCAAATTTAAAGTTATACAGTACAAATCTTTATAGACCCACTGAATGTAACATGTATCAGCAAGTGATCCTGCCATATATTTGGTCCAAAAGTCAAATTCCTTTCCAAAAGGTTCCTCACTTTAGTTCAGTCCACATCATCTACATCAGAGAGGAAAAAGCGAATAATATTTTCACTTTTTTTTTCACTCACCTGTTACAAACTTCTATCTCAGTTTGCTTATTGTATTCCCTGTGCATGCAAGGCTTCACCGGAGAACTCTTGGAACGAAATGGCAAATACATCCAAAATTAACCCATCCGATGATGTGACAAATGAACGAACAAATGAAATATATAAAAAAAAAAAATACCTGTTTCAAGCGACAAATTTGCTACTGCTGGGTGAAACGCGTGTTCTTATGTGTTTTTAGCTCACACCTCACCTAAAATCTAGGCATCGTTTCCTGCTAAAAGCAGTTATTGTGCAGAAAATAGCAAATGATATATAGGGTGTATATTATTTACTATAACAAGCGAGAAATCTTTAACAATTCTTCTCCTGTTCCCCCACACTGTATTCTACCATCGTTTTGACTATATTCATTATGGCAAACCCCTTTTTTCCTGTCCAGTCTCTCCCCCACCATTGCTATCATGTTCATTCTATTTTGCTGACAATTTGTTTTTTCTCAGGCATTATAATTACACTAACATTTTCAATTATGTTTTAAATAATATTACCTTTGCATACACTTCTCTATCTTTAATATTTGTTTAATATTTTTCATGTAGTAAAGAAAACGTTCATTGTTGCATTTAATTAATTTTTCATCTAGTTGCAGTGTTTTATTTCAAAGGTGTCATTGTAAACCTAATAAAGATTGCTGACATCTTTGTACTCTTTAGGTTAGGTAACATTGCTTGGCTTGGGTACACTACTACTTCGGTTGGAGTGGGGTAAAGTTTGGTTACAGTAAGGTAGGTTTGGTTTGAAGAACTTTGGTAACATTAGGTTTTTTTTTCTTATGCATGGGAGAAGGAACCAAAGGCATGGAGCCCGCAAAAGTCTCCACCTAAGAAAAAAAGGAAAGGCAATAGAACACAGAGCCAAATTCAAGATCTGTTCATTTACAGATGCCTGGACACACTGCATTCAAAAGACTTCAGATCATAGGAAGTATGAAATACAGGCTGACAGTTCCAGAGCTGACCTGTTGCATAAACGAAGGACTGGGAGTAACGGTTACCCCTTGCATTAGAGAGCTGGACAGAAAAGGGATGGTAGTTTGTTGCTAGACAGGTGCTACGCGCCCGCTGTAGAGGTGGAGGGATGCAAGCATACAGGTCAAAGGAGCAGTGACCATTGCAGTGCGGCGTAGAGACAGAGGTTCAAGGGAGCCAGTGAGAGGAGGAGAGTTCTATCTATCTGTCTATCGTCAGACGCCTTAATCCGGTAAGGGGAGGCCACAAACAAATCGCCTCCTCGTCGCCTTGTTCCCCGCCATTTCACTGCCCTGCTCCCAGCTCATACACCCTTCTCTCATATACCTCTACACTCCATCCCTCCATCTCATCCTCGGCTGCCCCCTCCCTCACCCCCTCCACCTCACTAACATACACTCTCCTCGTTAGTCTTTCACTCTCCATCCTCTCCACATGACCAAACAACATCAGTGTGTTTCTCCTAACGCTTCCTATCACATCCACTACCACACCACAACGATCCTTCACTTTCTCATTTGTCAATCTGTCTTTCCATGTGACTCCACATGCTCCTCTCAAATAACTCATTTCCACAGCCCCCCACTCTTGAGATTATGAAACGTAAAGCCTTTGACTTAACCTTGTTGAGAAGAGCTGTATGTGGGGAGCCTCCCCACACATGAGTTGTCCTTTACACAGGAGCAAATAAAACCCGTGTATAAAGTCGAAAACTGTGCAGCGGTAAATTTTAGAAGGTACAGAGTTGGCTTAGCACACCTAATCTCCTGGAAGGATATTTTACAAGAGATGTAATATGATCTTTCCAAGACAAATCCCGAGAGCATGAAACCCCAAGTATATTTATGGATGATGCAGGATTTATATGGATTTTATCAAATATTAGTGGGTACTCCCGTGGAAGATTTTCTCAGGTTGATAGGTGTAGGAACTGAGTCTTTGATGGATTAAAAACAAGATTACTTTTACCTCAGTCAGAGATACGAGCCAAGTCAGACATTAGGTGTGACATAGCCTCATCCCTTGTTTCTTGAAGTAACTGCTGAGATGGAGGTTGCAGGAACCGAAAGGAAAGGTGAAGGGTGGAATCACCAGCATATAATGGATAGGGTTAGATGTAAAGGTTTGGTCATTTAAAAATAAAAGGAAGAGAGTTGATGATATTCTCATCATCGAAGTAAAATATTTACCAAAAATCCAATTATTGTTCAATTTTCATGGGATATAGTTTGTTCCTAAAAGGGGGCAACTTTTGGTCCATCAAACTATAGACCAATTGCAATAACTTCCATTCTCGGTAAAGACTTTGAGACGCTAATTACCAAACACATAATCAAGCATCTAGAAATCAGTAAATTAATCAATGATCGGCAATATGGATTTAGACAAGAACGTTCAACTGTAGACATTCTTTGCCTTCCTACCCATCAGATTACCAAAACAATAGACCAACACGGTGAAACACACACAATAGCACTAGATATATCAAAAGCATTTGACAGAGTATGGCACCGGGCCTTATTGTCTAAGATGTCACACTATGGCGTTGCATCACTGGTTCCTCTAATTTCTTACCTTCATAAAAGAAAAATACGAGACGTGGTAGATGCTATTTATTCTCAGTTTCATTCCATAAATGCTGGCGTACCTCAGGGATCAGTTTTGGCGCCAACCCTCTTTCTCATTCATATAAATGACCTCCTATCTGTCACTCACAACTCAATACACTCTTATGCTGATGACTCGACCCTTCATAGTTCTTTCACATTTAGTACTTCCTTTACACAATTTGATATTATAAATTCCCAAATAAACACAGCAATTTCTCTGAACCAGGACCTTTCTAAAATTAATCAATGGGGACAAAAAAATCTGGTCTCATTTAATGCTCAGAAAACTAAATACATTAATTTCTCCAACAGAAAGAATCCCTCAGGCTTTCACATAATTTTAAATGATGTCAGTATTCCCATATCCACTACAATTGATATCCTAGGTGTTACTCTAAACCCCAACCTAAGCTGGACAGCTTATGTTAAATCCCTGGCTAAAAATGCTTCGAAAAAAGTGGGACTTAGGTACAGAGTTCGCGAGTTCTTCACTGTCGAGCAGATGGCCACAATATACAAAAGTCATGTGCGTTCTCAGATCGAATACTGTTCACCACTGTGGAGTGGATGTGGAGCGGTTGCATTGAGGCAGTTGGACAAATTGCAAAATAAAGCCATTAGATTAATCAATAATCCTGCCATCAAGCAAGACCTTCCTCCATTATCAGTACGTAGAGATGTTGTGTCTTTAGCATTGTTTTATCGATATTTTTACCGTAAGTGTTCTGACGAAATGGCTTCAATTGTTCCTTCCCTTCACATTTTCTCCCGAAATACTCGGGCAGCTGGGAGAGCCCATGAATTCACACTCTCTCCCCCGCAATGGAGAACCTCTGCTTATCAAAATTTATTCATCCCCATAACTACTACTCTCTGGAATTCACTTCCTGGGAGTTGTTTCCCACAAACATTTATTCCACTTCAATTCAAATCCAGTTGTTATAAATACTTTATGAATGGAGGATGCCTTTAGGCACATGGACTTATTTTTTTTCCCTTTGTTTTTCCCTCCTCCATTCATTACCTATTAAAAAAAAATAATAAATAAATAAGCCTAATGTCCTCCCATTTTCTCAGAGTCATGTAACCAATGCCTATACACATTGATGTAACTGCCCCAGGCTGCCATGCAGCCACCCACACCAAAGAAAGCGTCAGTAACTTCCCATCTCTGTTCGTGGTCAGACATAGTCAGACCGTGCTTATCACCGCGACTGTTTACCTGCGGTTTTCCATGGATTTTTCATCATTTTCTGTGTCTTATTGCCTTTATAGTCACTGTAAATCTTATCCATGATGGATAAATCATTTATGTTAGCTGCCTATGTTTTGTAAGGGTCATTGTAGTTTCTCTTATAGTCTGGTAATGATTGTATCCTCTTCAATCTTATATGCACATATCCTTAAAGAAAAATCTTTTTTGAACAACTTAAGGCCAAACTGAATAATTCAGAGCGAAAAATAAGGTCAGAAATAAGAAAAGAGTATAAGCACGTGCGAGTAACTATGGGTGGCCTGGCAATGCCCGGCCGATTCTGGAGTGGCACAGGCCGTGCACCGGTTGGGCCAAAGTGTTAGTATTGCGGCCAGTATTGCTAGAAAATACTTAAGCTGAAGAAACTTCAGTGACAGCCATGAGGAATTCAGAGGGAGGAAGAGATGGAGGAACAGCACCAGAATTGTTCAAGGTGGAACTGGAGGGGAAAGTCTGAGAAAGGAGGTCTGCTTTATCAGAAGGAATAGCTACAGAGCCATCAGGGTGGAAAAGAGGAGGGAAGGATGATGAGGTAAAGTTGTTAGAAAGGTTTTTGGCAAGGTGCCAGAAGGAGTGGGAAGAATTCGAGTTGGAGAGTTCAGACCATTTAGCGTAGAAGATTTTTTTTTTTAGCAGAGTGAAGAACAGACTTAGCACGATTCTGGGCAGAAACATAAAAAATGTGATTCAGAGGTGAGTTGGCTCCTGTCCCTTTTGTAGGCTCTCTCCTTGTTTTGGACAGAATTAGAAGAAGCGTAATTAAAACATTTTTTTTTTGGGGGGGGAGGGGGGGGGATTTGTCAAAGGATATGAGAAAGGAATGTATGCTTCCATGCCCGAGAGAATAACCTACGTAATGCGCAGCGCACACTCGGATTACTCCCGGCCATGAAAACAATAATCATTCCAAGGAAAATAAAACAAGTACTGTCTGAGGGCCTCTCCATCAGCAGCTCCAATGTGCCACAATGGACGTTTTATTGGAGAGTTCACAGGCCATACTGAAGCGATAAGACAGGTTAAGGAAATAAGGTTGTGATCACAGAAGCCCAACGGAGAGGGAAGATTAAGTGTAAGTGCAAGGATTTAGTTGTAAGGTTGGAATTCTCTCCAAGGTGGTCAGGGATATGGATAGGGTGCTGTACAGGCTGCACTACGTCATTAAGGATAAAAAAAAAGATGTAGGCTTGTTCAACAGGTGGATCAGTGAAAGGAAAGGAGAGCCAGAAGGTGGTGGCAAATATTGAAATCTCATAGAATGGACATTTCGGAGAATGGAGAAATGGATAGGATGTGTTCCATCATAGAAGTAAGAGAGAGAGGTCCTTGTTAAGTGAGGTCTCCATGTTATTTGACCCATTAGGATTGGTCAGCTCCATAGTTATTAGGGGAAAATGTTTAGTGCAAAAGGCTTGGTGAGAAAAATTAGACTGAGACACTGAATTAGGTGAGGCGTATGTTGAACACTGCGAACATATTAGAAAGGAATTTGAAAAATCATCAAGCATATGTATTCCCAGGCAGATAAACAGTAACGAGCAGTCACATTGACATATATTTTGCGATGCTTCAAAGGGCGTATGGGACAGTAGTTTAGTGTGCAACAAGAGATTATAGAAAAATTATTATATCTAATGCCGGAGTTGCACAATTAAAGGAAGAAACCTGTCTGAAATGGAATTGGCTTCCATAAAATTAGGAACTAAATTGGCAATATATATATATATATATATATATATATATATATATATATATATATATATATATATATATATATGGACTGACAATGAGATCTGTCTTTACTAGATAGGAGAGGAAGACGGTAAAATTTCTTTGTCTGCAACAGAGTGAAGACTGTAAAAGAGCTGTCTTCCAGATTTAAATCTATGCATGTATCCTCCAGTCAAAACCCAAATGATCTGCTCTCGAAAGGCTTGGCTGTAAAGAGATTGATGAAAGATGACTTGTGGTTTAACCCCTCCGTGGCCGTAGATCTGGAGTTTTATGTGCGTCCTGTCCGACACCGGGGCCATTTGCTTAAGTTTCGAAAATTGAATTTTTTCCATATTGAGGAAGTTCCGATGCACCTGGCAGTGCAAGTTTCAGCTTCCTAGACCCATCCTGTGGCGTGCAATCATATGCAGAAGTTGTGTAAATTTAGGCAGCTGATACTAGTCACACTTAGGTATTGCAGTGACAACATCACACTTTCTTTTTTAACTAAAAAACATCGTCAATGGTGCTGAAAAGATGTGAAATAACTAGATATACGTAATTTGAAGTTTTTTCAGTACATAATATGCGAGGTTTCATTTTAAAAATATATATTATGAATTTATTTTTCATTTTTCGATGTTTATTGTGTTTATGGTGGTACCAACTTATTTTTATAGTGTAGGTGGTGGAGTTTGTTCGAAAAGGGAGGTGAGAGTCTCCGTTTACAGACATAAATGAGATAGCGTCATTCCTTGAGTGAGGGTTGAAATGCACTACGACCTGCCATTCGCACCTCTCACGAGCTGATTGGCAGGAAGGGAAGGGAGGCCTTTCCACCCACGAATGCATCACGTGAACACGGAACACTTTCCTGTTATGCTTGTAAAAGGCAAAGAATATGTAAAATAGTTCAAAACAGTACAACAACCCTGAGCAATCAGGTAAAGATACCAAAAAAATAAAAAAATAAAATAAAAATCTTTTTTTTTTCAGGCCTGTGTTTACTTATAGTCGTAAACAGGGTGGTTATATGTTTCGCAAGAGAGGAGAAAGATAATATTTCTGTCTGTGTCGAGATAATGGGGGAGGCGGTGGCTCAATCGGTAGAGAGTTGGACTGCAGTCCTGACGGACCCGGGTTCAAATCCCGCTGAGGCAGGGAACAGTTTAAGGATTTGAATTTCATAAAATCAGACTTAACTGATCTACCAGAAGGCCCGCCGACATGTCGTAAAAATACCCCCGCTAATACCAATACACCAGTCCTGTATGAGACAGCCCTAGCATGTATTCAATATGGACGGTGGGTGTTAGCGCCAAAGTGGTGACATGTAGAGGTGTGCGGTACGTAGGAGGACTACTGGGCCTTGAAAGCAGACTGTGAAGCCTATGCCCAGAGTCGGTCACATAAAAAAAAAAAAAAAAACTATGTGTTTAGGCATGATCACGAGCGAAATAATCGTACATGTACCCGTCACGGCAGCAGGTGGTGAACTGACAGATGAGGTTTCACGTGTCAGAGCGTGAAGTGAAGGTCAGTCTTATGTTCCAGGTGTTTGTTCACTTCCTGAAAGTTTTCACAGTGTTCTACAAGTCGCACTGCATCGAATGATCCAAACCAGTACAACAAACCTGAGCAAATAAGTAAAGATACCAAGACAAAAATTTATTTTTCTCTTATATCTTTTTTGTTCATGCCTGTCTTTATTCATAATCGTAAATATTTTTTTTTATGCAAGCAAGAAGGAACCAAAGGCCAGGTGCCCAAAATACCGTTCCTTCCAAGAAAAACACAAAAAATACAAAACAAAGCTAAATTCAAGATCCGTTCGAGATGCCTGTACACACTGCGTTTGAATGACGTGTGAATGACGGGACATCATAGGAAGTAGGAAATACAGACGGAGGGAGACAGTTCCAGAGCTGACCTGTGGCATAAATGAAGGACTGGGAGTAACGGGTAACTCTTGCATTAGAGAGTTGGACGGAAAAGAGATGAGAGTTTGTTGCTAGACTGGTGCAAAGCGCCCGACGTAGAGGTGGAAGGATGCAAGCAGACAGTTCAGAGGAGAAGTGACCATTGAGATAGCGACAGAAAAGAAATAAAGATGCAACAGCGTGGCGACAGGATAGAGGTTGAAAGGAGCCAGTAAGAGAAAGAGTTGATGAGCCAAACAGCCTTTGACTCCACCCTATTGAGAAGAGCTGAATGTGAGGAGCCGCCCAACACATGAGGGTTGTACTCTAAACAGGGGCGAATAAAACCTGTGTAAAAAGTCAACAACTGTGCAGGGGTAAAAAAGGTACGGAGTCGGCTAGCACACCTAATCTCTTCGAAGCAGATTTTGCAAGAGATGAGATATGATCTTTCCAAGATAAGTCCCGAGTGAATGAAACCCCAAGCATGTTCAGGGATGATGCAGGATTGAGCTGGAGTTTATTAAACATTAGTGGGTACTCCTGTGGAACATTGTGTTGCGTTGACAGGTGTAAAAACTGAGTTTTTGATGCATTAAAAAAAAACAAGATTATTTTTACCCTAGTCAGAGACACGAGCTAAGTCAGACATTAGGTTTGCCATAGCCTCATCCCTTGTTTGTTGAAGTAACTGCTGAGATGGACGTTGCAGGAACCGAATGCAAAGGTGAAGGGTGGAATCATCAGCATACGAGTGGATAGGGTTAGATGTACAGCTTAGAAAGTCATTGATAAATAGAAGGAAGAGAGTCGTTGATAGGACAGAGCCCTGAGGAACATCACTGTTGATAGATCTAGGAGAAGAACAATGGCCGTCTACAACAGCGGCTATAGAACGACCAGAAAGGAAGCTACAGATGAAGGCACAGATAGAAGAATAGAAACCGTAAGAGGGCAGTTTGGAAATTAAAAATTTATGCCAGTCTCGATCGAAAACCTTTGAGATTTCAAGTGCGATGGCAAAGCTTTCGCCAAAGTTCCGAAAGAAGGATGACCAGCAGTCTGAAAGGTATATGAGAAGATCGGCATTGGAGCGTCCGTGATGGAACCCATACTAACAATCAGAAAGAAGACTGTAATAGGATTGATTGATTGTAGTAGAAACTGGCAGCACAACTGCCAGGGTCATATGCCGCCAGACAACAAGCTAAAAGATGCAGCAAATAAATAGTGCATATTCAATATAAAGTCAATCACTATTGCTAGAAATAAAACACTGAAAAATAATAAAAGAAAGTTAAAAGAAAATATTAATTACTTATAAAAGTGGAAGGAGGCCCGCCTCCTGAAGAAAACTAAAAACATCAGTAAAATCGCTATAGACTCCATCAAGCACTGAGGAGAGACAGTAGGCACCATGTGCCCCTCTGTGCCTATGGAGGAATCTCTGACGCAGGTCCCCCAAACTTGGACACTCGACCAGCAATTGACGGACAGTAAGGGGAACAAGGCAATCATCACAGTACGGTTGAGTCTTAACACTCATCAGGAACCCATGTGTAAACCGAGAGAGCCCAATGCGAAGCCTAGCAAGAGCCACCTCCAATCGCCGAGGCACTGAATATAGAACCCTTGGCACAACAACTCTCTGAAAGACCTCTTTCTGCTTATTATGAGCGACACCATCCCAGCGTCTCTGCCAACACGTATGAAATCTGCACTGCAAGTAAGGTGTTACATCAGAAGCAGGAAGCGGATATTTGGGTGGGGGCTGTTGAGAAGCCGCATCCTTGGCCAATGCGCCTGCCTTCTTATTGCCCACCACACCAACATGTGTGGGAACCCAACAAAAATCCACTCTCTTCCTCTGACGACGAATGAGGAACAGCCACTCCAAGATAGCTAAAACTATAGGATGGGAAGAGTTAAAAGAGTCTAGGGCCAAAAGTGCCCCTTGAGAGTCGCTAAAAATAGTAAAATAATTGTCAGGGTGAACAAACACCAACTTCAGGGGTAAAACGATAGCTGACAACTCTTCAGTAAAAACTGAGGCAACCAAAGGAAGACTACCTCCATGGCTAAAATTGGAAAATACCACTCCAAAACCAACACCTGATGCGGATTTAGAGCCATCAGTATACACAGGTACAGAACCACCATGACTAGAAGGATGTTCTAAAAATAACTGTAAAAGAAATTGAGGAGGGATAGAATCCTTTGAGCCTGCAAAAGACCTGCAGAAATTTACCTTGGGCAATATCCATGCTGCAATCCTCGGGATCTGAAAAGGACTGACAGATGCTGCTGACAAACCAAACTCCTCCATAATATCCCGAACCCTATAGCCAAACGAACGATGCGTGTGAGGGTGTCTACTATAACACACAAAAAAACATTGTTTCGTCACACACTCACAGACAAGTGAGTCTGAAAGGCGACAAATCTGGAGTCAGCACCATGCTGCAACAGACTGATGCAGTAGATCTAAGGGAGGCACACCGGCTTCCACCAACAAGCTGGGAATTGGAGACGACCAAAAAGCCCCAGTTGTGAGGAGAAGACCAACATGATAGACACCATCCAGAGTTTTTAGTCTGGACTCTGTGGCAGAGGAGTATACCTCGCAGCCATATGACAGCTTGGAGGTTACAAACACCTGAAACAAATGCAAGAGCGTCCTCCGTTCAGCACCCCAAGAGGTATGGGACAGAACTCTCAATAGACTGAGAGCCTTCATACATGATGTTTTAAGATTTGCCAAGTATGAAAAACATGTCAAACGGCAGTCAAACGTCAGGACCAAGAATTTCATTTTTGTCACACAACGGCGTCTCCTGTCTCAAAGCTGGAGATCATGGTCCAGGTGTACCCTCCTCATCCTTCAGAGGTGCATAGCCACAGTCTTAGAAGGGGTAAACCGAAAACCCTTGGAAGTGGCCCAGGCAGAAATCTTGTCCAAGGCAAGTTGCATACGCCACTCAATAGCAGACATGCGCGAGCCAGAAAACCATATTATAGCTAAGTCATTCACATAAAGAGATGAGGATACCCGAGCAGGCACAGTGTCAATGATACCATTGATGGCCACTGCAAACAGAGAAACACTTAAGACACTCCCCTGTGGGACACGTTCCTCCTGGGACAGTGGCGCAGAGAAGGTAGAACCCACACGGACCCTAAACACACGATCAGACAAGAAGTCTCCAAGCAACACAGGCAGACGACGACATAAACCAAAGGCATGAAGTTGTTGGAGGATGCCATGACGCCAGGCAGTGTCATAAGCCTTCTCAAGGTCAAAGAACACAGCCACAAGATGTTGCTTAGAAGCAAAAGCTTCACAGACTGACACCTCTAGCCTGATGAGGTTGTCTGAAATGCACCATAATTTACGAAAACCACTCTGCGATGGAGAAAGAAAGCAGCCCTTCTCCAGAAACCACATAAGCCTGACACTGACTATCTTCTCGAACAGCTTGCACACACATGATGTTAAAGTGATAGGGCGATAGCTGGTGACCTGGGAATGGTCTTTACCAGGCTTGGGAATGGGGAGGACAATACCCAACTTCCAACTTCTCGGAATAGAGCCCTCACTCCAAACCCTGTTAAAGAGGTCCAATAAAAACTGAAGTGAATCAGTCGGCAGATGACGGAGCAGAGCATATGGAATGTTGTAAGGTCCAGGAGCAGTGTCACGACATTCTGAAAGGGCAGCATGCAGCTCACGGAGGCTGAAGTCTAAATTATACAGCTCTCCAAGACAAGAGCGAAAGTCAAGACCCAGCCTCTCCTGATTCCTACGAAAGGTAGCAAACGACTAAGAAAGATCCTTTTTCGAGACAGCATAAAACTGATTTGCAAAAGCAGACGCTACTGCATCTGGTGCAAACACAAGTTCTCCACGAACTCACAACACTGGTGGGGAGGGAGGCAATAACCTACCAAAAATCTTGCGCACCTTTTTCCACACCATAGGCATTGGAGTCCAGGATGTAACTGTAGAAACATACGACCTCCACGAATTATGGCGAGCATTCTTCATAACCCATCTATAGTGAGCACGTTCTTTGTAAAACTGGATTTTTAAAAAAACAACATTACGACTGGCAAAATACCAACAGGCAGCTGCTTTGTAGGCTCCCTTTGCTATGGAGCAGTCGTCATTCCACCATGGCACAGGTCTCCTGGAAAAAACACCAGAAGTCCATGGGATGGAACGAACCCCTGCTGAGAAAATGGTCATAGTAAAATAACGTTCGGCATCATCGATATTTGAAAAATCAGTAACCCTGTTGGCAAATACACATAGTTCCTCAAAGAGAGACCAATCAGCCCTATCCAGGCACCAGTGTGGCATATGGGCTGCAGGAACAGAGCAAGTAGACTGAACAATCAAAGGATAATGGTCACTACCATGTAGATCATCCAAAACCTTTCAAGAAAAATCAATGGCACAGTCAGAGGAGGAGATGGTAAGGTCAATGGCAGAATACATGCCAGTCTGAACATGAAAATGGGTCGGCTTCCGATCATTGAGGACAACCAAATCTAAATCCCCAACCAAAGAGGCAAGAAGGTCACCCTGGGGATTTGAAAGTGTCACCCCACAATGGATGGCACCCATTTAGGTCACCAAGGAGTAGGAACGGGGGTGAAAGTTGGTTGATAAGGGTTTCTAGATAAGCATGCATAACAGGAATGGAAGGTGGAAGGTACAGGGAACAGATGGTATAGCGCCTCCCAATGTGCATCTGTACTGCTACAACTTGAAAGGGAGACTGTATAGCAAAGGATATAAAGGGGACATCAGAACGGCACAAAATTGCACATCCACTGCTGTGATCACCAGGAGGAGATGCATGGAAGACCTCATACTCCCTAATAGAAGGGAACTGTATGTCCCCCACCATCATCTCCTGAAGACAGACACATAGTGGGTTCCTCCCAATTTGCCATGGCACCTTTACAATTCCATTGTACTATACTGGGTGAGAATGCCATAGTACCCATAGTGAAGGAAGAATCAGGATAAGGGGCGAGACAGCCTTGCCTCCCGACTGGGTTTGGATTGATGCTTATGAAAGCCCTTTGGGGGAGCCTGCCCAGCACCAGAAACCCGCACCCTCTGTCTAACATCCGAAGGCAAATGTGAGGACGAGGAAGTAAGTTTTACAACCCTCCTTCTTGGAGTGGGCATACCAGATTGTTTGGAAGGCAGCTTGGGGGCCACCTTTGGAGATGTAGGACGCCCAGTGCCCTCAGCAGACACCCCAGAAGTGGAAGGAGAGTCCACGGGACTCAAATCATTTGAGGAAGCCATCCTATGCCTCAGATCTGATTCACCAATGAGCTGCCCAATAACCTCTCCAGGTGCGGACCGGATCAGAGCTAAACCATCAGCTTCAGTTGTCACCTGGCTAGATCCCTCAGCCTGCTGGACAGAGGGAACAAGAGAGGTGTGGACAGAAGGGTCAACAACAGAGACCTTAGGTGCCGGTCTTCATGTTCAAAGGGCTCTGATGAACAATGATGACGTTTGCCAAGGACAGATGGAGCCTCAGGCATACTGGTTGCGACAGAAGGAGGAGTCCGGTCAACATGGACATCTGCCACCACCACAGAAGTGTGCAAGTTGTCAGCCACCGAAGTGGGGACAGAAACAGTCAGAGTAGCAGTCGGGCAAACATCATTCTTACCAGCAGTACTAATGCTGGGGACAGCATTCTGTGCATCACGAGCTGAAGGAGTGGGTCCTGGAATGCGTCGAACTGCCTCTGAGATACAGGGTGACACACTGGTGTTTTAGCAAGGACAGAAGCATATGTAACTCCTGGCTGAAAAAAGAGTGTCTGGGCTAACCTCTTTGCTTCAGGAAATGAAACCCTTTCTCGTGTATGTATGGACAATACCTCCCTTTCCAGGCAGTATCATAGACAGCTCTTAGAAGACATGGCATGAGGACCTCCACAGTGATAGCATTTAAGGGGTCCTGGGCAGTCATTGGTATGACTTGGTCTGCCACATGAGAAGCAGACACCAGGAAGCACAGCTTGTGCACGATGGCAAAAGTGGCTAACATGCCCATACCCCTGACAGTGGAAACACCTCTTTGGGGTTGGAACATAGAGCTTTACAGGAAGAGAAAGCCAGGCCAGTTTCACAGGTGTAGGCAATGTTAACCTATCAAATGTCAGGAACAATGTTGGTGTCGGGGTCAAAATACCTTCGATTTTCTTTTGAAGGCGCTCTACTTTCACCATGCCAGAAGACTTCAGTTCCTCTAACAATTGTGCCTCTGAGTATCGGAGTAAAAAATAACTCCCTTGCACTAGTTAAAAGTAGCTTGTGGTGTGCAAGAAACAGCTGCACCAGAGATTGAGGTTAAACCCATTAATCTTGAGCTCCCTTCCGGTGAGGATACCTCGATAAGGATGCTTCCATCCCCCTGAGAACATATTTTAGGTTCACTCCCACAAGCAGATATTATGGAGCGGTGCAAATCGAAAATATCCATATCTAGCGCTGACTTATCTACCGAGGGCTTCAGCACTAAATATTTTTTATAGGTTATTGGCACCACTTCGTCTTGTACGAACCCCAGAGTCGAACCAGCCCGACGAGACTTCCTCCTAGTCCCAGTTGAGTGCTGGTGCAGAGGAGGAAAGTTTCCATGGGCCTGGAAATGCTCCAGGGTGGCAATAAGGGAGGTGCAGTCGGTAGAATGTCTGGGGACAGATGTTGTGTCATCAACAAGAGCCTGATTTTTATTGACACTCTCCGTTCAACAATCATAAAACCTTCATTCCCCCACCCCTCCACCCACCACGGAGCCCAACAAGGGGAGGTCCTATGCTACGGACAACACCACTAGCGACCCCAGAGGTAGCAGGAGAGTATACGTGGGTAACCACAGGGGGACCTGGGCAAAGGTGACTCCAGGACGATAGGAGCCACCAGGTCCCCAGTGCCCACTTGACCCTAGCCAATGCATGACCATCCGATTGACTTGGCTGGGCCCAACCAGGCCGCCCATATAGCCAGAATAAGGGACCAAAGAGGTGTATTGCTAGCTGCGGGGCACAACGTGCAGCATCGCTCAACCTCCAGGACTCCCGTCTCCCAGCATTACAGGACACCACACACAGCAAACACGTGGGGAAGCAACAGTCCTGCCCTAGATGGCAAATGAGCAGGGACTAACATCACCAACAGGCCTCCTCCACCTGTGATGTAGGGGGTGCTTGGTCCACGAGGCCGACAAATACCAAACCCTACAAAGGTAGCCATGCCTTCAAAGTAGGTGGCACCGCCAACCACGCTTCAAGCCCTGCCACCACGTCAAGGTGACCCCCTGCAGCGAGGGTTGTAATAGGAAAGATGCTTTAAAATTTTTCTGTTAAGAACTGACTCAAAAACTTTTGAGACACAGGATGTTAAAGCAGTTGGACGATAGTTAGAGAATTGGGAATGGTCACCCTTCTTTGAGACTGGTTGAATGAGAGGAAACTTCCAGCAAGAAGGAAAAGTACAAGTTGACAGACAAAGGCAAAAGAGTTTACCTAGGTTGGGTGTAAGCACAGAAGCACAGTTCTTGAAGACAACAGGAGGGACTCCATCAGGCCCATATGCCTTGTTAGTATTAAGGTCAGTGATAGCAGAAAATACATCAGCTGAGGAAATTGTAAAGTCAGCCATGAGGAACTCAGAGGGGGGGGAATGATGGAGGGTGGTTGGGTGTATTTTCCAAGGGAGAACAAAGATGATACTTTCTGTCTGGGTCGAGATAATGTGTAGTTGTGCTTGTTTAGGCATGGCCATGAGCGAAAAAATCGAAAATCCACTCATCACAGAAGCAGGCTCTGAACTGCTTCATGGGATGCATGGGGGTGTTTTGTAGGTCAGTGTGAAGACATTCAGAATATTGGTTCACTTCCCCAAAATTTTCGCTGTTTTTTTATAGGCCTATGGCCATTTATCAGCTACGTCATTCGACGCCAGCAGCCAAAGAGGGGTTAACCCAACAACAGCTGCATTAGAATTCCTGGTCTGCTCCCCCACGTGCAAAAAAGAAAAAAAACTCAAAAATAGTTTTTACTCATATGAATTGAAACAGTGCACAGAAAAGTACAGGAAAAAAAAAACATATAAGTTCTTTATTTTCCTTAGCTCTGCTGTTGTGAAGTAATGAAGTTGCATATCTCCATACTAGTAACAGGGAGATACTTGGGATGCATGGGTGGTGGCGGGACACACAGGTTGTGATGGAAATAGCTCAGTTGAGATGCCAAACAGCATTAGAACTGCATCCAAGTTAAAAAAAAAAAAAAAAAAAAAATTGTTCATGTGATGTATGTAGCAGCAACACAGTTTCCAACATATGAAGTATGTAGCAGCCATTGGGTTAAAGGTCCTAAATGGTCACTTACTAAGCAATGGTCTGTGCAGAAACAGTGTAATATTCTTGAGGCTAGTGTTGTAATCCTGGATCCTGTAATACCTGAGTCAGATGTGATGGACATTAGTAGATTTTAATCAATAAGACTAACTCCTTAACACTACTAAATTAGTTGTAAAACTTTTGAATAAGAAAGTGGGGTTTGAGCAGGTTGATCCCATGGTGTATTGGGTGAAAAAGTTGCAAAAGAAATACTATGGAGAGAATTTTGACATTTTATGCCAAGGCACTAGCAGCAATAATAACCTGATAATTGATTTAGGCTAATTCTTTGACAGAAAGGGTCAAATCAGATGCCGTGGCAGAAGAGTAAAGGCTGATTTGCATCTCCAAACTAGACATCCTACATTGTTACTCAAGGATGATTATTTTGTACAATTAATTGTTAAGGAAGCACATAAGTTAACTTTTCATGGGGTGTGCCGTGGACTTTGGTCAGAGTCCAAGAAAGGAATTGGATTCCTAAGGGTATATAGGTTGTAAAGAAATATCTCAAGGCCTGCATTAAATGTACGAGATATTAACAACGACCATATGACAATCCAGGACCACCTGCTTTACCAAAGGATTAGGTAAACGTAAGTCAGCCCTTCAAAGTAAGTGGAGTTGATTACACAGGGGCCATAACTGTTACCGGTGAGGGAACTCCCGATAAGGTGTATAGATGTTTGTTTACTTGCACCTACACAAGGTCATTCCATCTAGAAATGGCAGTAAATTTAAGTCCAGAGACATATCTGGACGTATTCAGAAGATTTGCGGCTAAACAGTCTTATCCTAGTAAGTTAATAAGCGACAACAGAACGAATTTCGTTGGAGCATCACCTCCAATTTTAAACATAATGAATGACCCGAAAGTAAAGTCGATGCTGGGAATCCGAAATTCTGCCTGGCAGTTCATAGCTTCTAGAGCACCATGGCAAAATGGATTCACGGAATGAATGATTGGCATTGCGAAGAACTGCCTCAGGAAAACCTTACAAAGAACTAAGATCATGAGAGAAGTGCTGAGAACAGTAATAACAAAAATGTAGGCTAGAATTATTGATAAACCTTTAACCTATCTGGATGATACTAGTCTATCAGTTGAGGCTTTGACACCAGCTCTTGTGTTGTGTGGCAAAAAGCTCCATCCAGTGCCTTGTGTTGATATGCAGAAGGAAGTAGATAATCCCACGAAAGAAAATAATGAACTAGAGCAACACCTACTTGAGGGATATCAACGTTTGAAAAAAAGTATTGGATTTCAGGAATAAACATTGGGGCTAAGATTATCTTTTGTGCGTCATTAGTTAACCCCCTCACACCTCCCTGCTCTGAACCTGTCAGGGTGACCCGATGGCACTTTGATAAGGCAAACATGGATGGATTTAGAAATTATTTTACTGACATTCCATGGCAGTCTTTCTTCTCTAGCGATCCCAGTTCTATTCAGTCCCACATTTGCGACTTAATACTAGCTAGTATGGATTTATTCGTACCAAGTCAACAGTTCACTAAAAGATCGAACTCTCCAAAATGGTTTGATGGCAACTGTGCCAGAGCAACAGCCCAAAAGTCTTTACATATAACTCTTGCTCAAAATCAAAGCATCTGAATCACTCTCTCAATTTAAAATTGCTAGAAGTCATGCAAAAACCGTAATAAATCTATCTAAATCAAACTTTCTTCAAAAGCAAGCATCAAAACTACGTAACAGCCCTAATGACAACAGGATATTCTGGTCAATTCTTAATTCTTTCAAAAATAACTTTAACAAGTCATCATCCATTCCCCCACTAAAATCTTTCAGATGGTAACATTACAAATGACCCACGTGGGAAAGCATATATTTTTGCCAGTACACATGCTAGAAATTTAACCATTGATGATGCCAGCCAGAACATCCCAGTACTTGAACTTGACTCTCCCGAAATTGTTCCACTTAATATACAGACAAGATTCGTATAATCCATCGTAGGCAATTTACCTACCAACAAAGTTCCAGGCCCAGATGGAATTCCGCTAATTGCTTTGATAAATTGTTCCCCTGAACTTGCCTCTGTTCTTCATTCCCTAATTCATGGAAAGAAACCAATATCCACCCAATTCCAAAGAAAGGAAGTTCCTCTGACCACTCTGATTACAGAACAATAGCTGTCACATCTTCTTTTGGTAAGATAATTGAAACTTTAATTAATAAGCACATAGTTAAACATCTTGAATCCAACAACTTGATATGTGATAGACAATATGGTTTTCGCCACGAAAGATCCACCATTGGCATACTCAATAATCCTAACTCATACCATCCATCAACCAGTTTACCTACATGGAGACTCTCATGCAATAGCCCTTGATATTTCTAAAGCTTTCAACAGAGTATAGCACCATTCCCTGCTGTCCAAATTCCCTTGCTATGGACCAACGTCTTTTGTTTGTTTGATTTCCTCATATCTCAGTGACAGGAAAATAAGAGTTAAAGTAGATGATGTATATTCCAATTTCCACTCAACGCTAGCGTGCCACAGGGATCAGTTCTGGCACCAACCCTGTTCCTGGTTCCCATTAATGATCTCTTATCTGTCACCCACAATCCCATCCACTCATATGCAGATGACTCGACACTACGTAGTTCATTCACACTCAGACACCCATTTACAAAGTCTAATATCTCTACCTCTCAACTCAGTACAGCCATCTCCATAAATCAAAACCTATCTACAATCAGTGAATGGGGACAAAACAACCTTGTCTCATGTAATGCTAGTAAAACTAAATATATACAATATACTAATAGACAGATATTTCAAGCTTCGTGTATTACCTTCAGTGCTGCACGGCCACGCAGGCGAAGGTCCTCCGACAGCAATCATCATTGACATATGCTAATCTATTAGTACATAATATTGATTATAATATTGTATACATATGACATTCATAGTAAATTGCAATGATTCAGTAATATTACATTTTAAACAAGTTGTATACATATCTGAATAAATGCAATGGTTGTTGTATGACATTTTGTAAGATGTGTATGTATAACAGACATACGCATATAATTGTGCAATGGTAATACTGCTAGGTTATACATTACATATTGAGTTATCCCTTTAGTAATGTCTAATATTTCACCTAACTTGTACGATGATTCTGGTAATACAGAATTGTGGTATAATTGTATGACTTTACATAATATTGTAGTAATATTGTGGTAATACATAATTGTAATATTTTATGAATTGTTACATAATATTGTGGTAATGCATAATTGTGTTCGCCTTATAATTGTAGTTACATTTTGTTAATGCAACTGTTACATAATTGTGTAACATAAAAGTTACATCTTGTTAATGCAACTGTTACATAATTGTGTAACATAAAAGTTACATCTTGTTAATGCAACTGTTACATAATTGTTACATATTGTTTGTAGTTACATAATTGTAGTTAAAGTTACATAAAAGTTACATCTTGTTAATGCAACTGTTACATAATTGTTACATATTGTTTGTAGTTACATAATTGTAGTTAAAGTTACATTAAAGTTACATCTTGTTAATGCAACTGTTACATAATTGTTACATATTGTTTGTAGTTAAAGTTACATAAAAGTTACATCTTGTTAATGCAACTGTTACATAATTGTTACATATTGTTTGTAGTTACATAATTGTAGCAAGTGTAACATAATGAAATCGTTTGTCGTTACATAATTGTTACATATCGTTTGTAGTTACATAATTGTAATAATTGCAGTCCTGACATTGAATCCGGTCATGCTGCGGTCGATGATATGATGTCCCATGCCACTAGCTTGTAGAGACAACAATTTGCTTTTTTTTTGTAGTTTATGTGGTATTTTGGCATTTGTAGTAACACTTACACTTATTTTCATTTGTTTGTTATGTGATCTTACTCTATTTCTTTTTCTTTCCTTCTTTCTTTCTTTTTTTTTTTTTTTTTTGTATGTATTGATTTTCTATAGTTTGTTTTTCTTCGTTTGTCTACGTTTTTTTTTTCGGTGTTGCTCGAGGTTGCATAATTGCTGGCTAATTTCCTTGGGATCCTTTTATTATATTGCACAGATATTACTGAAAATGATATTATATAGCCCCATATTTTGTTATTTTATATAAAAAATATATATACACTATATACAGTATTAACTATATACGCTGACTTGTTGTTCACTTGCACCTATCGTGGGCAATATGTGTCAGCAATGTGTGGAAATCTTTGTCTTCACGACTGTGTTGAAGATGTTCATGCTTCCTAACGTCATTTGTGTTGGCCATTTTTTTTTTTCTGGTCTTCCTTGTAACTTAATTTGTCTGTTTCCACTAGGTAGCTTTAATAAATGTTTAATACAGTTCTTTTAATCGCTCACTGAGTAACTGTGATGGTATATTTTCTTTATCACTTTGTAGATGTAATAATGTATAGCTGTATGTATGTAACACGTATTTTATGTAGGTATAAATGGTAACACTCGTTGGTAGTAAATAAATGCTATAATAAATGAATGAGTATATACAGTACAGTGTAGAATATTACTATTGGTGCAAGTATTTAATGATTGAATTATGAAGATAATTGAAGTAGGTATATGTATTTAAGTTGTAACTATATAGCAGGTTTTATATGTTTGTGCAGCATTTTTATGTCTATCACTGTGTATTGTATAAATGAAGTAACTATGTAACTCACTAATTTTTACCGTGGTGGAAATGGTGTGAGTGGTGTTGCACGTGGTGATAGCGTTGTTCTTCACGGGTTGATTGACGTGTTGTGGGGTGTCAGACACACGGCTTGTCGTCGTCTCAGCACACGTATGGTGATGTCGACTTTCCACACTGGTAGATGTGGTGAGTGAATGAGTAGCGATGAGTAACTTGAGTGAAGATGAGTGAGTAAGATGAGTTGTGACTATGGACTTGGTATTTGCTTCGTCGTCTTGACCTCTTCACTCCTGCGTCAGCGGTGGAGGTTGGGTGGATGTAGCAGAGAGAGGAGGGTGAGGTCTGGTGGTTGTGAGTTGTGAGTCGTGTCTCGCTCTTCGTTTGTTTGTTTTGTTTTTTCTTTCTTGATGTATTCTTGGTCCTTTTTTCTTGTGATTTACTCGTTGTGGGATGAAGACTGCCGCTACTTGTAGGTGTGTGTAGAAGATTATACAGACGACTTGTGGAGTTGTTACTTGTAGTTGATTGTAGATGGTTGTAGTTCGTTGGTTCGTCATAGAAATTGCAAGATTGTTTGTATCAGTACTTTGTTAAACTACTTGCAAGGCGTCCTGTGACCTCTTCACCTCTACATCAGCGTGATGATCGAGGAGGAGACGGAGGGGGCTGGTTGGAGAGAATACTGTCAGGAGCTGGTTGTGAGTTGTTGGTTGTGAGAGGTATTTTTTTGTTTTCAATCTTGATATTTTGTAGGAATTCACTGTTGATTCGTAGACGAGGTTCGTATACGTTCGCTGCCAACCATATCTCATAAAAGGTCTTTGTAGTTACTTGTAGAGAAGTTATATATATATTAGACTTGTGGACGAGCGGTTGTTATACGTGAGTAGTTTGTAAGTAGATAATCTTCTTTCCCATTTTTCATGCAATGACAGGAGAGGTAAAGAATAGTATGGGACTATTTTTATTTGTCTTGGAAATATTAACAAAGTCTCTCACACACGAGTGAAGTATTAAGTAGAGTCCCGCTAGCTACCTCCCTGTCTCGCTGTCTCTCTCTCTCTCTCTCTCTCTCTCTCTCTCTCTCCCATGTTGCTAAGCCTTTCTCCCTACTACCTGCCGATTCTATGGCCTCTCTCCTTCTGCCTCTGCTTTCTAAATTCTGGTGTAGCAGGGGTCGTGTCACGTGTGTTACGCTGTGGTTGGAAAGTTCTAGAAGCCTGTGTGTGAGTACGTGTGTATGTGTGTGTATGGTCACGAGGCGCTGTCGTGTGCCTATAAAGCATTCCTTGAGTTAAGGGTGTGTAAGCATGTTTAGCATTGCTCGATTCTTGCAGACACAGTACCTTCTCATCATCTGACTTCCTGCTTCTATCTGTCTCTCTATCTATCTATTTATCTATTATGATTTGTAATTATAATATGGACTCATAACAGTGCTACTAATATTCCCACCTCCAAATGTATTGAAATTCTCGGCATCTCACTTAAAAATGCCCTCAGCTGGACCTCTCAGGTTAGATCACTTGCTAAAACTGCCTCAAAGAAACTTGGATTATTGTACAGAGTCCATAACTTCTTCACTGACAAGCAGCTAGCTATAATTTATAATGGTCATGTGCGCTCTCAGCTTGAATATTGCTTACCCTTGTGGAATGGATGTGGAGAGGTTGCATGAAAATAACTAGACAAAATTCAGAAAAAAAGCTGTTAGAATTAGTAACAATCCTGCCATTACAATTGAACTACCTCTCCTACAAGTAAGAAGGCATGTTGCCTCCCTTGGATTATTTTACAGATATTTTTATGGCAAATGCTCAGACGAAGTTGTGTCCATGATGCCACCTCTCCATGCCTTCCCTCATGCTACACGGGTATCTGGCAGCACTCATGACATGCATGTCACTCACTCATATTGCAGAACTTCTGCCTATCAGAATTTTTTCATACCCCGAACTGCATCTTTTTGGAACTCGCTTCCCCAGACTTGTTTCCCTCCAAACTTCAACCTACAGCTGTTCAAGTCTAACTGTTGCAGATATTTTATGAACAGAGGACACCAGTAATCTGGTATATGGATTTTTTTTTTTTATCATTTGTTTTTCCTTCCTTTGTTCTGTTCTTTAAAAGAAAAAAAATTCTGAGTGCTCAAGATGCCAGTAGCAAGTCAGTCATAAATATAGGAGATGTTGTCTTAGTAAAAACAGACCAATCAAGATCCCAGTGGCCATTAGCTAGTCATCTCCACTCATCCAGATTCGGAAGGGGTGCTGAGACTTGTTAAAATTAAATGTAGGGGACATATCAACATAAAAACAGTTGATGAATTGGTGCCCCTTGAGTTAACGGCTACCCCTGTGACTGTGAATGGTTGAAAACAACTGTCAAGAAGTGTGACCTAGAAAGGCCGCAGCACAGGATTCTTGAAGCCTGTGGAGAGATCTTCTGGCTAGGCTTCACATTGCATGATACAGCATATCAATTTTTGCCCGGCCCCAAAACTGTGAAAATTTTTTTCCTCCATAACAAGGTATTTTGGGTTAGCGGTAGCTATTTGTGCTGTTTTCCTCATTTTAATAGTTGTCCCTATTGAAAGCAGTGGAAAATACCAGAGAGCATGTATTATACAATTTGCTAGGGAGCAGACTGTAGCACCAGACGGAACAGCGCGGTAATACCTAGGTGGATGGCAAGCTGATGACACGGAGAGCTGGAGTTCCCGTTTCACCAGCCTTCAGGACCTGATCTTGACCATCTCCCTTTGCTGAACATTTTCAGTGCTTTCATTTACACAGGGAGTAGGCCAGCATAGTCTCTTAATATCTCTACATTCAATTGTCTACACCATCCTATATGTACATAAGATATCGCACCTTCTATTTCCATTCCCTTTAGCAATGGCCGCTGCATTTATATCAGCAGAAAGGTGGTATCTCGGATTGCCAGCACTGGCATGGTACAGCTGCAGCACAGGGTCCTTGCAGTCACTATCAAGCAACTGTGTTGTCAGCGACTGTTGCAAATTCCGGTCATGCTCGTCAGCAGAGAGGTGCAGGTGTGGCCTTAATCTTCTCCAGTATCCATGGTCTCAGTACCAATTTGAATTCAGTTCATTTTTTTCCTGCAATCCGTATCTCGTCTAGCACTATCCCTCACAGAAACCCAAATCTTTCCCTCTACAGAAATATCCCCATTTTCATTTTTTGATTACCATCTCACAAACTTCCGTAACAAGGGTAGCACCTATTGTTATATCAATTCTGAATTTGCAGTTCATACTATTTAAACTTCATATAATTTTGATTACTCACTGAATAATCAAAATTGTAAAAATATTACCAAATATATCTGTGTAGTCTATTGCTCTCAAATGCTTTTTCAGAACCCATTGTATTTGATTTCATATCCACACAGTTGAGTAACCTTAACCTTACCTTTAGCACCGAAATTACCATTTTGGGTGATTTTAATGTACATAAAGTAGAATGCTTAACGCATTTTGCCAGGAATAACGATACTGGTCTAGAGTGCGATATGTTTGCAGAATCGTTTACTCTCAAGTTAGTAATGCGGCCAACCAGAATATTAGATAATCCTGACCATAATACCCATCTCTTGGATCTATTCCTGACAAATAATCCAGTTCAATACAGGATAGAAGTACTGTCACGGCGTGGATCCTCCGACCACAGTCTCATCAAAGCCTTATTTGTCGGCTCCCCAAAACCTCCCTGTTCTGAACCCATCAGGGTGACCCGATGGCACTTTGATAGGGCAAACTGGGATGGATTTAGGAATTATCTTGCTGACATTCCATGGCAATCTTCCTTCTCTAGCAATGTCAGTTCAACCCACTCCCACATAAATAACTTAATACTAGCTGGTATGGATTTATTCATACCAAGTCAACAGTTCACTAAAAGATCGAATTCTACAAAATGGTTTGATAGCAATTGTTCCGAAGCAATGGCCCAAAGGTCATTAGCATATAACTCTTACTTAAAAAACATCTGAATCACTTTGTCGATTTTAAATTCCTAGAAAGCAGTAATAAATCTTGATAAATCATACTTCCTTCAAAACGAAGTATCATAACTACTTAAGAATCCTAATGACAAATGAATATTATGGTCACCTCTCATCATCCATTCCCCCACTAAAATCTTCAGACCGAAACATTACAAACGAACCGTGCAGTCAAGCGAACATCCTCGCTAGTCATTTGCCAGAAATTCTAACATAGGGGAAGTGAGCCAGAATGTCCCAGTACTAAACCTTGACTCTCCCGAAACTATTCCACTTAAAATACAGACTAGATACGTAAAATCCATCCTGGACAATTTACCAACCAACAAAGCTCCAGGTCCAGATGGAATACCTCCATTTGTTTTTACAAAGAGCTCCCCAGAATTTGCCTCTGTTCTAGCTAAATAATTCAGACTATGCATGCGTACTTCTTCATTCCTTAATTCATGGAAAGAAGCCATTATCCACCCAATTTCAAAGAACTAAGTTCCTCTGACACCTCTGATTACAGACCAATGGGTATCACATATTCTCTTGGTAAAGTATTTGAAATTTGAATTAATAAGCACATAGTTTAACACCTTGAATCCAACAACTTAATTAGTGATAGACAATATGGTTTTTGCCACGAAAGAACCACCACTGACACTCTCAATCTCCTGACTTATACCATCCATCAGTCAATTGACCAGCATGGAGAAACTCATGCAGTAGCCCTTGATATTTCTAAAGCATTCAACAGTGTTTTTTTTTTGTGTGTGTGTGAGGAAGAAGGAACCAAAGGCTGAGCCCGCAATACAGTTTCTTCCAAGAAAAAAACAAAGACAATACAAAACAGAGCTAAATTTAAGATCAGTTCGTTTCGAGATGCCTGGACACACTGCAATTGAAAGACTGGAGATCATAGGAAGTAGGAAATACAGACAGAGGGAGACAGTTCCAGAGTTGACCTGTTGCATAAATCAAAGACTGGAAGTAACGGTTAACCCTTGCATTAGAGAGTTGGACAGAAAAGGGATGAGCGTTTGTTGCTAGACCGGTGTTACACACTAGTCGTACAGGTGGAGGGATGCAAGCAGACAGTTCAGAGGAGCAGTGACCATTGAAGTAGCGATAGAAAAGAGGTAAAGAGGCAACAGTGCGGCAAAGAGACAGAGGTTGAAGGGAGCCAGTAAGAGGAGAGTTGATGAGAATAAAAGCCTTTGACTCCACGCTATTGAGAAGAGCTGTAAGTGGGGAACCTCCCCACACATGAGAGTTGTACTCTAAACAGAGGCGAATAAAATCCGGATATAAAGTCAACCATTGTGCTGGGGTAAAGAAGGCACGGAGTTGACTTAGCACACCTAATCTCTTGGAAGCAAATTTTACAAGAAATGCGATATGATCTTTCCAAGATAAGTCCCGAGTGAATGAAACCCCAACCATGTTCAAGGATGATGCAAGACTGAGCTGGATATTATTAAACTTTAGAGGGAATTCCTGTGGAAGACTTTGACGGGTTGATATCTGTAAAAACTGAGTCTTTGATTCATTAAAAACAAAAAGATTATTTTTACCCCAGTCAGAGATACGAGCCAAGTCAGACATTAGGTGTGCCATAGCCTCATCCCTTGTTTGTTGAAGTAACCGAATGGAAAGGTAAATGGTGGAATCATCAGCGTACGAGTGGATAGGGTTAGATGTACAGCTTAGAATATCATTGATGAATAAAAGAAAAAGAGTTGGTGACAGGACACAACCTGAGGAACACCACTGTTGATAGATCTAGAAGAAGAACGATGGCCGTCTACAACAGCAGCAATAGAACGACCAGAACGGAAGCTATAGATGAAGGCACAGATAGAAGGATAGGAACCGTAAGAGGACAGTTTGGAAATTAAAGATTTATGCCAGTCTCGATCGAAAGCTTTTCAGATGTCAAGTGCAATGCCAAAGCTTTCGCCAAAGTCCCGATAGGAGGATGACCAGGAATCTGAAAGGAGTGTGAGAAGATCGCAAGTGGAGCATCCCTGACGGAACTCGTACTGACGAACAGAAAGAAGGTTGTGACAGGAAAGATGCCTTAAAATTTTTCTGTGAAGAATACTTTCGAAATCTTATGAGACACAGGATGTTAAAGCAATTGGACGATAGTTAGAGGGTTGGGAATGGTCACCCTTCTTTGGGACTGGCTGAATGGCAGCAAACTTCCAGCAAGAAGGAAAGGTACAAGTTGAAAGACAAAGGCGAAAGAGTTTACGTAGGCAGGGTGTAAGCACTGAATCACAGTTCTTGAAGACAACAGGAGGGACTCCATCAGGCTCATATGCCTTGTTAGTATTGAGGCCTGTGATGGCAGAAAGTACATCCGCTGAAGAAATTTTAATGTCAGCCATGAGGAAGTCAGAGGGGGAAAATGAGGGACGAACAGCACTGAAATCGTCTAAGGAGGAATTGGAGGAGAAAGTCTGAGCGAAGAGATCTGCTTAATCAGTTGAAGAAATAGCTACAGAGCCACCAGAGTAGAAGGAGGAGGGAGAGATGATGAGGTAAAGTTGTTAGAAAGGTTTTTGGCAAGGTGCCAGAAGGAGCGGGAAGAATTCGAGTTGGAGAGTTGAGAGCATTTAGTATGGATGAAATTACTTTTAGCAGAGCAAAGAACAGACTTAGCACGATTCCTGGCAGAAACATATAAAAGATGTGATTCAGGGGTGGGTTGGCTCCGATACCTTTTGTAGGCCCTCTCTTTGTTGCAGACAGCATTTGAACAAGCGTGATTAAACCAAGGCATTTTTGCATTAGTCAAAGGATATGAGAAAGGAACGTATGCTTCCATGCCCAAGAGTATAACCTCCTTAATGCGCAAGGCATACTCAGATGGCTCCCGGCCATGGAAGCAATAATCATTTCATGGAAAATCGAAGAAGTACTGCCTGAGGGCCTCCCAATCTGCAGCACCAAAGTGCCACAGACGACATTTCCTTGGATGATCCACAGGCCCTACCAGAGCAATAGGACAGGTTCAGGTAATAAGGTTATTATCAGAGGAGCCCAACGGAGAGAAAATGTTAACAATGTAAGCAGAAGGATTAGTTGTAAGGAAAAGGTCAAGTATGTTGGAGCTCTCTCCAAGGCAGTCAGAGATATGGGTAGGGTGCTATACAAACTGTACTAGGTCATTAAGGATAGATAAGATGTAGGTTTGTTCCCCAGGTGGATCAGTGAAAGGAGAGGAGTGCCAAAGGTGGTGGTGAACACTGGAATCTCCTAGAATGGAGATTAAAGAGAAAGGAGAAATGGATAGAATGTGTTCCATTGTAGATGTCAGATAGTTGAAGAATATTCGATAGTCAGTAGAATTAGGAGATAAGTAAACAACACAGATATATTTGGTCAGAGAATGATGGGAGAGCCGATGCCAGAGAGTAGAGAATTCAGAAGACTCAAGTTCAGGAACACAAGAGCAAGATAGGTCGTTGTGTACATATACACAACAGCCACCTTTGGCTTTGAAATGAGTGTAGAGAAAGTAGGAGGATACAGAAAAGGGTTTGTTGTCAGTTGCCTCAGACAGCTGAGTCTCTGTTAACCCGTGGCGTCCCGTCAACATACATAAACGCTAATCAATTGCAAGGTCCCTAATTTACACAGTTTTCAATTTTTGCGAGTGAGTTTTGGTACGTATACACGGGACACCTTCCTCTACAAGATGCCAGGCAGGGACAATGCCTTACCCAGCATGACCTCCCCCCCCCCTGCACGCCATTGTCTCAGTGATTCACCTGTTATCAGTGACCTGGCCAGTAAAGCCATGTCATGCCACGGTACGAAATTCAGGGCCAGAGTGATTCCCCAATCAATGACAATGTGGAGGACAAACTTTACATGACATTAGAGGAAGAAACAGTCAGAAATGATGATCAGGTAATGTGGCAAAAATAGGTCAGGTATGGTGATGAGTTAGTGAGTGAAACAATGCTTATAATGCCTATATTACTGTTTGAAAACCAATATACTCTCGTACTACATATAAATTCATACCAAATAAATAAATAAATACCATTTATGAGTGGTGTGGAGTAGTTACCCCCCCCATAGAACTCGTTTTCTTTGGTACCAGCCTGTTAGAAAACCCAGTAAGTTAAGGAGGTACTGCTACCTGGATCGAGTATTTTAAACCTCAGGTGAGCGATTTCTCTATGAATTTTCGATGTTTCTCTCCAAAAGCAGAGGTTTGAGCCAAAAAAAAAAAAAATCCAAAAATGGTCGGGATTGGGGGGAGTCAGTGGTGGAAAAGTGGTCGGGATGGAGCGGGTTAAGAAAAGGTGAGGTTTAGAGGACGGGAGGTGATGTTCAACAGAGAGAAAGTTAGAGGAAAGACCACAAATGTTGCAGAAATGAAGAAGTGAGTCAGACAGTGGTTCCAGGCATGTTGAGTCAACACCGGGAGAGGGGCGGATGGTGAGGGCATTAATGGTACCCTCCCTCTGGGGACTCCGATTCATGATTAGTTGTTGCCATTTTACTTTTTTTAATTTTGAAAAAGGTAGTGTAGTGTATACTGTGCATGTCGATTGGTGTTGACAGTTAGAGAAACTTGTATTGGAGAGCATGCTGGCTTACTCTCTGTGTAATTGAAACACTGAAAAAGTTCAGCAAAGGGGATGGTCGGGAACTAGTCCCGAGGGCTGATGAAGTGGAAGCTCCAGCTCTCCCTGTCATCAGCTATGCATCCAGCTTGGGAGCACTGCCCTGCTCGACTGGTGCTACAGTCTACTTCTCACCATTCCATGCTATCCAAACTCCCTTGCTATGTACTAGTGTCTTTTTTTGTCTGCTTTCCTCATATCTCAGCAACAGAAAAATAAGGGTAAAAGGAGATGATGTATATTGCAATTTCCACTCAATGCCAGGATGCCACAAGGAGCAGTTCTGGCTCCAACCCTGTTCTTAGCTCATATTAATGATCTCTTATCTGTCACTCACAATCCCATCCATTCATATGCAGATGACTCAACACTTCACAGTTCAATCACACTCAAAAACCCGTTTGCAAAGTTTAATATCTCAAACTCACAACTCGGTATAGCCCTCTCCATAATTAACACATATCTAAGATCAGTGAACGGGGAGAAAATAACCTTGTCCCATTAAATGATAGTGAAACCAAATATATACATTTTACTAATAGACAAATATTGTCAGATTCGTATATTGCCCTCAATGCTTCTAATATTCCCATCTCCAAAAGTATTGAAATTCTCGGTGTTTCACTTAACAATGACCTCAGCTGGACCTTTCATCTTAGATCACTTGCTAAAACCGCCTCTGAGAAACTTGGATTATTGTACAAAGTTCAAAACTTTTTCACAGACGCGCGGTTAGCTATAATTTATGTCATGTTCGCTATCAGCTTGAAAACTGCTCACCCTTGTGGAATGGATGTTGAGAGGCTGCACTAAAACAAGTAGACAAAATTCAGAATAAAGCTGTTGGAAACATTAATAACATTGCTATTACAAATAAACTACCTCCCCTACAAGTAAGAAGGTATGTTGTCTCCCTTGCATTATTTTACAGATACTTTCATGGCAAATGCTCAGACGAAGTTGCGTCCATGGTGCCACCTCTCCATGCCTTCCCTCAGGCCACACAGGCATCCGGTAGCACTCATGACCGGAATATCACACAGCCATATTGCAGAACTTCTGCCTATCAGAATTATTTTACTCCTCGAAGTGCATCTCACTAGAACTTGCTTCCTCTGAGTAGTTTCCCCTGATACATTAACTTACAGCTGATAAATCCAACTGTTATATATAGATTTTTGTTTTTTTATGAATGGTGGACGCCAGTAATCTGATGGATGAATTATTTTTTTTATTCATTTGTT
Source organism: Coenobita brevimanus (assembly GCF_032717465.1). Taxonomy (NCBI): domain Eukaryota; kingdom Metazoa; phylum Arthropoda; class Malacostraca; order Decapoda; family Coenobitidae; genus Coenobita; species Coenobita brevimanus. Next base: position 27,860,859 of record NC_137040.1, on the reverse strand, counting down.
TTTCCGTCCTCTATTATGTCATTTAAAAAAAAAAAAATTCTTTCCCTGTGATTTAGCTCAAATGTCTGGTTAATAATTCTTATTATTAATAAATTAAATGCTACTGCGTTTATCCTTTATGGACAACTATATTGTAAATACTTGTATGAATACACGTATTTAGGAATATTCCACTGTACCTAACTGCGCCTGCTTGGTAGGATGATGTGGTATCTTCACGGAAAATGGAGGAAGGTCTAACACGACACAGATAAAGTGAATATTTGGCTTTAGTTTTATTTAAAAGTAAGATTAACTTGCTGAGTTGAATTTTCCTTTTAAGTGTCAGTAGGTAATTCCGTGTATTTCAGTAATTATAATTAAATAATATATGGCGTCTCTGAATCCAGTGAGGGGACAGAGAGTCGCCATTTCTCACCTCTGTTCATTAACCTGTTCAGTGCCGGGTACTTTGTCAGCTTTTGTGCCTAGATTGCCAAGGGTCTGGGCAGCAAAATTACCTAGAATGCCGACCATTTTCACTTTTTTTCTTTTCAATGAGTAGACATGACAAGTAGTCAGTATAGGTCTAGTAAAAGTGCTCATTTCGGCAGTTTTCCACCCGAAAACAGGTGATTTCGTTCAGCACTCCCAGATTTGCATCAAATGGTTACTACAGCTACTGCCAGTGGCTGATGTGAATAGATAGTCCACCTGGGTGCGGAGTTGGAGGATGCATGAAGTACATGTAGAATGGAAACGCAACCTGGTTTACGTAATGCGGCCGCAGTCGAATCAGTGATGATGGGAAGTTGGGGAGTTCTGTGCTAAAAATACATATTTCCTCATTTAATTTTTTAAAATATTATATTGGTATCCAGCATTATAAACACTCGCATAAGGCACAATAAACACTCATGCTGCACACAGTCACATTAGTTACGGTAAAACACACATTTTCCTGACAATACTTGATTTTATTAATTTATTCTATTTACTTACATTTACTTATCTTACTTTCATTTATTTTACGCATCGCTATCACAGTTAGTTCATCTCTTAGAAGTTCTCCAACTTCGACTGGATGTCAGGAATAAGCAAAATAACTTTGGCATTGCGGCATGACCCAGATTTGCTTCAGATGGCTGCTTTTAGATACCTTCAGTGGCTCATGTATATAGATAGTCCATTTTGGTGTAAATTAGGTGGATGCGTGGAGTGCTTGTAGTATGGAAACGCAACCAGGTGTAATCCCGCCACTGTCAAAACGATAGTGATGGGAAGTTGGAGTTCTGTGCAACGTTTACGTATTATCACAGTAACCTCCTTTATATATATATATATATATATATATATATATATATATATATATATATTATAATACTGTATATTGGTATAAGGTATCGGAAGGGAGGAGGACAGGTTTCCGTCATCCCATTTTCTGTCAGATACTAATGGCAGACTCAAACAATTTCCCACATAAGTGCGAAAAACCGTGTCCAGATATATATACCGACTCGGCAATTTAGTGTACTCTGACAATCCATATACAGTATATATATATATATATATATATATATATATATATATATATATATATATATATATATATATATATATATATATTTATATGTGTGTGTGTGTGTGTGTGTGTCCGACTCTGGGCATAGGCTTCACAGCCTACTCCCAAGGCCCAGTATTCTTCCTACATACCATACACCTCTACATGTCACCGCGTCGGTGCTAATACCCACCATCCATATTGAATACATGCTAGGACTCTCTCATACAGGACTGGTGTAGTGGTATTAGCGGGTTTATTTTTCTGACATGTCGGCACACCTTCTGGTAGCTCAGTAAAGTCTACTTTTATTTAATTCAAATCCTAAACTGTTCTCTGCCACAGCAGGGATTTGAAATTGGGTCCAGTGGGACTGCAGGCCACCTCTCTACCAACTGAGATACCGCCTCGCCCTACTGTATGTACGGACTTGGCAATTTTGACACTGTTGGTTTGTCCGTATATATACAGACACAGCACGGAATGGGTTAAGCTTAATCGAGCTGCATGCTGTATTGTATCTAGTCGCACCACACGATGCTTGGAAAGAGCCTGGCAAACCAACAGAGACCTCAAGCCCGTCGTCATCTGTTATTCCGAATCTATCTAATTAAGTAGCCTTTATGATTTGGGGACTAGCTAGGATATAAGAAGATAAGTATGGGTGAGTTAGAATATTAAATATAACCAAATTTTCCAAGAGACTCCTATTGTTTAAATTTAATATTTGTTGTTGTTGAACTAATACTCGTCAGAAAGGAGAGTAAAAAATTTCTGACAGCTAGAGTAGGAAAAGATAATCACCTCTGGCCAGGCAGGTTAAGCTGCCATGGTGTTGGTAACAAACAGCAATGGTCTAACATTGCTTCCCTCATCCAGAAACACCCGACTGGCCACCACCAATACCCTTGTACACCTAATAAATACACACAAGACCAAACTGACGAAATGACGATCTAGACATTGGCACCTAATTGACTACGTCATTATAAGGCAGAGAAACCGAAGAGAAATTCTTATAACCCGAGCTATGAGATTTGTTGAGTGCTCAACAGATAATAACCTTACATTCACCAACCTGCAACCAGTCATAAACCCATAAATGCACCATTGACCATCATCCATGACACTAAATTGTACTATTCTAAAAGTTCTTACAATGCCCACCACTTGACCCAAACAACAGTGCAACAAACCTAGAGTGGCTAAACATTAAGACATTGCTTCAGAGCACTGCATTAGAAACCATGAGCCTTTCCACTTGCCGCCATAAAGGCTGGTTTGATGAGAATGCTGAAAGCATGCATGTCCTTACAATGAAGAGAAGACCACACAACAACTGGTTGGCTCATCCTGTCTCCTTAATTGTAAACAGTGAATTCCACAATCTCGTGAATGAAATCCAGAGGAAACTGTGTGACGTGGCGAACAAATGGTGGACTGAGCAAGCAAAAGAGCTGCAAAGACTGCCTGATACTAATGACCAACATGGGTTCTAGAATTCCCCCCTCCCCCCCCCAAAAAAAAAGCAAGCAAATATGGGCCAACCAAGCACAACATATCCCCTATTCGATCAGTCAAAGGAGAGCTAAAAGACAACAAAGCAATCCTAGAAAGATTGGCAGAATAATTTAATACATCACTGAATCAAACAAACCCGGTAGAGCACAATATCCTTGATACCATAGGCCTACCAAATACTACTTAAGTGGCAGATCAATGCCCTATTACACTTGCAGAAACTGTTCAGGCCATCCGATCTCTTAAGAAATAACAAAAGCCCAGGCCCTGATGGCATACCATCAGAGTTGATAAAAAGAGAGTGGCCAGTTGCTCCACCATCACCTCCTCCATCTCATGCTGACTATAAGGAACCATCTGAATTGCTTATATCTGATACTGTAACCATCTACAAGAAGAAAGCTGACTGCTCATGTTGTGACAACAGTAGAGGTATCTCCCTCCTTGTGAATGCTAATGAAGTACAGTGAACTTCCGATAATCCAGCATCCAATGGTTCGGAAAGCCCTATAGCTCAGAATTTTCAGTCCAGGGTCATTTTTAGCTTTTGGGGGTAAAAAATCGAGAAAAACCGGGGGGAAATCGAAAAATATCGAAAAATTGCTGAAAGCAGTGCACCGAACTATCCAATTCTGTACCCACGCCGACATTGAGGAGGTCCCGGATGTTATTTTTTGGGGTGTGGTTTTTGGGTGATTTTCAGGTACCTGTCTGATAGTCCGGAAAATCTGATAATCCGGAAGGTCCGTGGGCTATTGCATTCCGGATTAACGGACTTTTACTGTGGTAGCCAAAATAATGTTATCCAGAGTGACAAAACTGAGCCAATATATACTTCCCGAAACATTGTGGATTTCGGAAAGAACAAAGCACCTGTGATTTTATCCTCGTTGCCCAAGAGATACAAGATAAATACCACAAGCAGAACTGTGCTAATGTACTGCAGTCATCAGTCTTGCAAAAGTGTTTAACACTGTCAACAGAGAGCTTTTATGGAATGCTCTTTTAAAACTTTTAGTTACCAAGCAAATTTCTTACCATCCTGACAAACCTTTATGACAACATGAATGCTCGGGTGTCCATAGGTGAGAGTAAATCTGAACCCTTCAAACTGGACGTGGAAGTGAAGCAAGGATGTGTCCTGGCTCCTGTCATTTTCAATACCTGTCCCACTGCAGTCACCTTTTTAAGTCACCACCTAATGAACCTTGATGATGGGTTAAAAATCCAATTCCATCTGAATGGCAATTTATTTAATCTCAGATGTTTTCAAGCAAAATAAAAGACTGAAATAGCTCATTTCATGGAATTACAATATGTTTATGACTGTGCTGTCCTTGCACAGAGTCTTGCCATCATTTCCAACATGTTCTGTGCAATGGGGCTCTGAATACATGTCGAACAAACAGAAATAATATGTCAGAGAAACAACCCAGCAAAGCCTCTATCATTTCAGATAAATGGCAAAATTATATAACAGGGGGAGATTTTTAACTGCTTTGGAAATGTACTCACAGATAAAAAAACATTGATGCAGAATTCCTTGCATGAATAAACGATGCATTAGCCAATCTGGGCATCTCAGATCCTTAGTCTTTGAAAATGCCAACTTGAGAATCAAGAAGAAGGTATCAGTATATATGACTGTACGCCTCTCCACCCCTTTATACAGTGCTGAAGTCGTTTCAAATATGATGGTTACTGCTCAACCCAGAACTTGCATAGGAAGATAAAGACCCTCACTCACAAATTCTCTAATGGGAAAGTCAAACAGCTTAGAAACCATGCTAAAAAGCAGCTGAGATGGGTTGGACACGTTTTCCACATGTATGAGCACCGCGTTCCATGCCAGGTTCTGTTTGGTTAACTTACAGCAGCATGCTGCAAACCAGGGGAACAGAAAGAAGACATATGAAGATCATGTGAGGACAACTCTGAAGAAGTGCAACGTCATTCAAAAAAATCTTGAAATCAACGGTTTGGACAGAGAATAATGGCGATCCCTCTGCAGCGAAGAAACCAGTATTCTCGATGATGCTCGGAACCTGGCCAGAGAAGAGCATAGAGAACAAAGACAACCAAAACAGAGTTCTCCCAGCAAATCCGGACTTGACATGACTGTATGGTCAAGTTTGTGGATCCAGGTTTGGTATGCACACAGACACATGTTGGCGCCAAAGAGAGTGAGAAACATCAATCTTGTGGATGTAGTAGATGTCATCTTCTATAGCAGAAGGACAGCAATACTGTAAGATAGTACTGATGTGTATTTATGCATTGTGAATTATCGAACCAAGACCTCTCTTATTCCAGAGCATGTTTGACGCCCTGGGAGGAATTGTGGCTGCCTGTCTTCTCGTCTTATCCTTGGAGTTCTGTTTTTATCAAAGGAATTGCTTGCACTGATAACCTGGTTATCTCTTAATTATTTAACCATATTCATCCGTGTACATCATTTTTGTACAGATTTTGCAAGCTATCATGTAGCTCAATGGAGGCGTTTAATTGAAGGAGTTGAAAAACATCTTTATTAATCCACGCATCACTAAAGATCTTCATAATTGAATGCGATCATTTGTTTGTAGCCTAGATAGATGTTATTTCCATGAAGTTATTAACCTGTTTTTCTCACCATATAACCAATATCATCATCATCATCATCATCATCATCGGCCACTGCAAGTCCACTGCGGAACAAAGCTCTCCCCCAGCCTTTTCCACGAATTCTTTGACTGAGCCAATCTCTGACATGTTTTGCCAGCAAACTTCTCTATCTGATCTCTCCATCTCCTGTCAGGCTTTTTTGTACTATGCTTAATATTTCTTGGAGTACAGTTAGTCAGCCTCTTATTCCATCAGTTATTCCTTATTCTTGCTACATAACTTTCCTACCTCCATATTTGTTCTTTTACACTTTAGTCTGCTCTCTCATCCAAGTTTAGCTTTTCCTTTCTCTTAAAGATATTCCTAACATTGTCCATTCCGTTGCTCTTTGGGAACGGATTAGTTGATTCTCCATTGATTTTTTTTCAGTTTCCAGGTTCACGATCGTGCACGATAGCTGGAACTATACATTCGTTATATACGGTTCATTTCATACATACTGGCAAACTACTTGACCTGGTGTCTCTATGTTTACCGAAAGCTTTCCATCCAGTTGTGAAGTATCTCTATATTTTGCTTTCATGGTCATTCGTTAGTTTTAGTATTTGCCCCAAGTAATTTTGCTATTTGACTTCATCCAGAATTTCTTCACTTATTCTGATGACGCTCTTTTGTGTATTTGGATTAACCATTAGTTTTTACTCTGATTCATCTTTAGCCGTACTTTGAAACTTTCTCTATTCAGGTAATTTAACATTTCATGCAATGTCTCTGCTGGTTCTGAGATTAGGACTTGTCATCTGGAAATCTCAAACGATTTAGGCTTTCTCCATCTACGCTTACCAATTTGTTCTCCCAGCTTAGCTTTCTGAAAATACTTTCTACGCATCCTGAAAATAATTTTAGTAAAATTACTTCTCCCTGACGAATGCCCTTCTCAATCTTAATATTTTCCGAGTCTTTATGAAATAAAGCCGTAGCAGTTCCCTCCTCATATAGTGTATGTTGTTAAGCAGTTTTACAATGTTCTCATTTACTCCTTTTTAACTCAGTGAATATATAATTGCTATGTGTCCCACTGAGTCAAAAGCCTTTTCGTAATCAACAGAGCCTAAGCACAGTGGTTTATGATGCTCTGTAGTTTTCTCAGTTAGCTGATTCATTGTGTGTAGATGGTCAGTAGTCGAATACCCGCTTCGAAATCTTGCCTGTTCATAAGGTTAGTTTTCTTCCTTTTTCTTTTTTTCCAAGTTTGTAAGGACTTTAGTTAAGATTGTAAATTACTGATAACAAATTAATGGGTCGATAGTTACGGTACTAAGATCTTTTGATTCACCTTTTTGTAAGGCAAAATATATGTTGAGCTGCATCATTTTTTTTTTTTTTTTTACCCTGAGTAACTAAGTGGGCAAGTCTATTTTTATTCTTCTGGATCTGACAGGAAATCTGCTACAATTCCATCATCTCCTGGTACCTTCCCCTCTTTTCATACTTTTAAAAGAAAGTGTTTACATCATCTGGTATTACATTATTGCTGAGCGTAGTTTATCGTAGTCAGTTCGTTGTTACCGCTTGCCACCAATGTCGATGGCGTAGTTTATCGTACTTGGTTCATTATTACCGCTTGCCACCAGTCTTGATAGTGTGGTCGCAGGTACTTGTAGGGAGATAGTGAGGTCGGTTGTAGATCGTTGGAGCACTGCCAGAATCAAGTCGTGAGACGTAGTATGGCTCGAACTTATCGCTGCATGTTACACGGTGTGTTGTCGGCTGGAGTGAATAGGGGAAGGCGGTGGCTGAATCGGTAGAGAGGCGGCCTGCAGTCCTAATGGACCCAGGATCGAATCCCGGCTGGGGCAGGGAACAGTTTAAGGATTTGAATTTCCTAAAAAAGCAGACTTTCCTGATCTACCAGATGATCAGCAGACATGTCGTAAAAATACCCCCGCTAATACCAGTACATCAGTCCTGTCTGAGACAGCCCTAGCATGTATTCAGTATGGACGGTGGGTGTTAGCGCCGAAGTGGTGACATGTGGAGGTGTAGGAGGACTACTGGGCCTTGGGATAGGTGACTGCCCCCAAGAAATAGGCCCTGAGCCTTTGCCCAGAGTCGCACACGTGAAAAAAAAAAAGTTCTCTCTCTCTCTCTCTCTCTCTCTCTCTCTCTCTCTCTCTCTCTCTCTCTCTCTTTCTTTGTGTATCAGCGAGGTGAGTTAGAGGACACTTGGAATACGGAGTTTATTGTACAGTTATATCGAGTAGTTAGTTACAGCGTAACGTAGTGTGACGGCAAAGCCTCCTAGCTGACGCTCGTATTATCGGGCCTTCTCTCCAACCCCTTCTAATCTGAAGGGAATCTCTCCGACATTATATACAGCTTGGAGAGGATGTGTTGTGTCATGTAGTGTCTCGTAGATTTCCATTCACATGGACTAACCGACTAGGGCTGGTTATCCCACGTGTTTGGATATGTCATGAAATTCTTGGTCGTCTGGACTAAAAGTAGATTGTTTGAGATACATCCTATGTTAAGAATTCTTGATGAACTAGGACGACAAGACTGTGGATATACAGTACATTATGTGGATTGACATTACTAGTGAGAAGCTGTGTATGTCTCAAGCAGACACTACATCCTGTACATTGGGTTATGAGATATGCATTAATGTCTACAACATTAGTTTTTTTTTTCCTTTCTTTTTTATGTGACCAACTCTGGGCATAGGCTTCACAGTCTGCTTCCAAGGCCCAGTAGTCCTGCATACCATACACCGCAAGTGTCACCACTTCGCCACTAACACGCACCGTCCGTATCGAATACATGCTAGCGATGTTTCATACCGGACTGGTGTAGCCTATTGGTATTAGCAGGGATACTTTTACATGTAGGCGAGTCTTTTGGTATATCAGTAAAGTCTTCTTTTATGACATTCAAATCCTTAAACTGTTCCCTGTCCCAGCAGAGATTTGAATCTGCATCCATTAGGACTGCAGGCTACTTCTTCACCGAGAGGTGGCGTTTGGCACAATTGTCTTTTTTAACTCTCCTAACCATCTCATGTCTGCATTTAATGACTTCATCATTTTTTTCTTTCATTGATATAATATGTTCCTTTCCTAGTGTCATTGTGTTTCGGACATGTTTCAGACTTTTTTTTCCTTTTTGATAACCTCTTTGATTTGATCCATGTTTCTCTTTCTTTTTTCTTCTCTCTGTCTCTTGTTGATCAGCTTATTTAATTCCGCTCCTTCTATTTTATCTTTCATTGTTTTTACTTTCATCTCCCGTCTTCTCTTCATCAGCTTGAGTGTCCTTTTTTTTAATAATTGTTGGCTTCGGTTGTACTAACTTGCCCTACTATCTCCGAAAATTCTCATTACACTTGTTAGCCTGTCATTCAGCTCATGAATATCACACTTGGGGTAACTTAGAGCCTAAAATCTGTTCATTATTTATAACTAGAAGGCTACTTTGTTTTCGCTTACTTTTATTGGGCATGCCTTCATATTTTTAACCATCTTTTTATTGCATCTGGAACTAAATCGGGATGTGCAATCCACCAGTCTATGGTCACTTCCTATATTTACTTTGATAACAGTTTCATTCTTTGGTTCACCATTAGGACTTCTCCAGGTCCATTTTCTCCCAATTCAATTGCGACAGACTATGTTCATTATCCTCATGTTACACATTGCATCAAAATTTACCACTGTTTCACCTCTGTCATTCCTTTCTCCCTCTCCGAATTTTCCCATAATTGCTTCATTTATCGATTTGCCACTTTTGCATTGGAGTCTCCCATGACTACAGGATATGTGGTCTTTTCTTTTTCCATAACCTGGGAGATGTCGTCACCGAATGTTTCTATTTCTTCATTTGAGCTTTGAGAAGTCAGTACAAATACCTGTATCACTTTCAGGGTGTAACATTTGCATAGTCTAATTACAGTCTATGCTACTCTCTCAGATACACTGCTGAATTTAACCATGTTTTCTGCAAGATTTCTGTTAATTACAAATCCTACCCCACTAACTCTTTCATTTTGGTTTCCTCTGTAGTAAAATAGGTGGTTGCTGACTTGGACTTGAGTTAATTTTTCTTTTTTGCTGTGGATCTCACTCAGACCTACAATATCCCAAATAATGTTTTCTATTTCGTTTATCAAGTTATCAAGTTTGTTATCTTCTGCAAGGCTTCTTACATTTGATGTGTTGATCTGTGTATACTCGTGTGTGTGTGTGTGTGTGTGTGTGTATATATATATATATATATATATATATATATATATATATATATAAAGGGTGCATCTCTTTGTTCACAGATACCATCATACATGGTGCTGACCGTGGGACCCCATAGATATATAGGGCTCCACAAAACATAATAAACAAAGTGACACAAAAATTACACCTCACCCCACTTAAGTGGCATGAAAGTGAAACTATTTACCAAGATCCTCCCAACTAAACATGGATTCTATTGGTAATGAATATTTAGGCATTCCTATGGGATCATTGTCTACATAAGGTCCAACCACACTTGCTCCTGTGCTTATGGGAGTGTGCCTCCGAAATTGAATAGGCGTTGCCTCACTAAATCAGAGACCGGGACGTTAACCCCTTAATCACGGGGCGTCACTCTCATGACGCTCGGGAGCAAGGGATCATACCGCGGGGCGTCACTTTTGTGCTTCTGTGTTATTTTGAATTCGCCCAGGCTTTCAAGTGGTGTCTTGTATCATCTGTCAGTACTGCCAGTATGCAGCTATAGTCAGTGCTGCTAACGTCATTTGTACTCCCATCCATTGTTGACAATTTAGCCATTTTTCCCCTGTCCTTGACTCCCCTCCTTACCTCCCCTCCATTACCCTCTCCTCCCGCCTGCCCAGCCGCGCTGCGCTTCGCAAATCCTGCCCAGATTTTTCCACTTATTTCATCCATTGAAATGTGCCCTATGCCCTATTCTTATACAAAATAATATATAAAAAAAGAGAAAAGGTAACTGATACTGCCATACACCTGGAATGGGCTAATTATCACCTACACCCCACGTGCACTCGTTTGCAAATTATCCCTGTTTATTTCCCCTTGAAATATGCCGTATGACCTGTTCTCATAATAAAAATATATATAAGAAAGGAAAGGAGAAGCCTAAGTGATGTTAACATTCACCTGGAACTACCTAATTTATTATGTATTGTCTACATTTCCTGCCAATCATTTCACAACATATAAATTAGCAACTGTCACCACGCTGACATTGTCAACCCTTCCCTGCCCATAATCAGCCACATCATTCAGTTTACTGTTGTCTTTTGAGGTGAAACCATGTCGGATTCGCGCCCCTCCATTTCTGCCGCTTCTGAGCCCACTGCAAAGGGCCCTGTGACCTCTACCCCTACTAAACCTCATGCGGGAAGGGGTAAAGGACTAAGTGACTGCTGTGAAACGTGAACTGGCTAATATGTCCATGATAATGATGGGCAGTGACTACGATCTTTCTGGCGAATCGTGTGATGAGCAAGTGGAGGAAATGGTGACAGAAACTCCCAGTACGAGTGCTTCAGTGTCCCAAGTTCGTCCTGGCTCCAAGGGAAAGGGGCCCTTAGTTACTGCAAGTGAGAGTGCATAACATAGTGTGAATAAAACTGAAATGTAAATAATGTAAATAAAATTGAAAATGTAAATAGAAATGTAAATAATTACTAATATAAGAATATGCATATAAATACTTGGAGTAATGACAGTGAAAGTGAAAGCTTCGCTCTCTATGCTAGTTTACTGAATGAGAAAGTGACTGCCTGGAGTGAAAATAAACTACTAGTAAAGAAGGAAACTTGTGGATAAATACTGTATATATAAATAAGTGTAATAAAGTAGTAGGAATATAAAGTGTGAGTGTTTATAATAAATAACAGCTCCGCCTCAGAATACCAGCGGGGAACGAGCGGGGGTGGAAAGCTTGAACGCACTCATAATTTACATTGCTTTCACAGTGATTTTTTTTTTGGAGTATGGTTTCCAAACTACTTGAAATTCATGGAATAGTGTTTTGTGTTGATAATATCAGACAGTGGTAACCATATTACGGGATATCGGGAAGTGTAATGTGGAGACTTCGTTACCCAAATTCAGAAGTCTCCACAATCCCACGGTAGTCGACGAAGGTTCAACAAACATCCCAGGAGAAAGCTGAAGGTATGTGCCATAGGCATATTTAATTATAATATTCTAGGACTATTAACGGATTTTTGGTAAATATTTTTAAAAAGTCAGTTGGAGCGCGATTATCTCCACGGGACGGGCACGGCGCACTTCCGACATTCCCGCGGTTAAGGAGTTAAACAAACTTGAATGCACGAATATCTACGCGTACAATGTAGGAAGCCTTGCAAAAAATTACACACTCGATACCTTAATGACTGAATTGGAAACATTAATTGGGATATTATAGGTCTGAGCGAGATCAACAGAAAAAATATATCAGCTGCAAGACAACAATCCCCTATTTTTAATTTTTTACTACATACAGTAGTTTGGCGGAATGAAAGAGTTAATAGTATAGGATTTCTAATAAACAGAACTCTTGCAGAGAGCATTATTAGAATAAGTACTTTGTCTGACAGAATAGAATGTGCTGTAATTAAACTATGCAAAAGATACACCCTAAAAGTAACACAAGTATGTGCACTCACTTCTTAAATCACAGATGAAAAAATATAAATATTCTATGACTACATCTCATAAATTATGGAAGAAGAGTAGACTTAATATACTATAATTACGGAAGGCTTAATGCAAAAGTTGGCAAATCGAATATCGAGAGAAATTCATGAAAAAATTCGGAGTAAGAAAGGAGTAACACTGGTTAAATTGTGATAAATTTTCCTGAAATGTATAACATGAAAATGATGAACATATTCCTCCACAAAAGAACAGGGAGAAATATGATGTAGAGAAGCCCAAATAGAGAAACAAAGAATGAAACAGACTTCTTTATAGCAGATGACAACATGATCACAAATGTAATGGTTATCTTCAAGGTAACTATAGGAAAGGACGATAGAACTATGGGTTGCACATCCAAATTCAATTTCAGAAGTGAAACAAAGAGGCTGATTAAAAATAATTAGGTATGCCCAATAAACGTAAGTGACAACAAAACTGCCTTTCAGTTAGAACTGTAAAACAGATTTGAAGTTCTAAATTCTGCAGAGTGTGACTGATGTTCAGTTGAATAACAGGTTAATAAGTGTTTAGGGAATCAGTGGAGGTAGTAATGAAATCTAATACAACCAGAGCCGACAAGTCAAAACGACCCTCGTGCTCATGAAAAGAGGAGATGAAAGTAAAAGCAAAGGAAGAAACAGAAAGAACAAAATTTAATAAACTTATTAACAGGAGATAAAGAGAAGATAATCGGAAGAGAAACCTGATCATGTCAAAGAAACCATCAAAAAGGAAAAAGTTTTAAATAGGTCTGAAGAAAAATGGTACTAGGAAAGTAACAAATTATATCAGTGGAAGAAAAAATAATGTTAAGGACATTAACTTCAGTGGCTACATGGTGAAAAGAGCTGCAGAATTATACAAAGAACTGTATCCGTCAGTGCCAGACGAAGTAAATGTTTCTCTTAAAAGCATGAAACGGGAAGGCCAGAGAAGCAGATTTACTGTCGGATGCACGAGTAGAAGTACAAAACAAGCTCGCCCACTTATTTACTGTGTTCAAAAAAGAAGAAAATTCCAAAAACATGATGTAATGCAATACTTATTTTGCTTTACAAAAAAGACAGCTGATAAGACCTTAGTAACTATCGACCCATTAGCTCATTGCCAGTTATTTACGAACTCTTCACTAAAGTCCTTACGAATAGAACAACAAATTTGGAAGAAATCCAACCTCGTGAGCTGGCAGGATTTCGAGCGGCTATTCGACTACTGATCATCTGCCCACAATCAGGTAACTGAGAAAATTACAGAATATAATAAATACTGGGCATAGGTTATGTTAATTAATAAAAAGCTTTCGACTCAGTGGAGCACATAACAATTATAAATTCATTGCAGGAAGAGGCAGTAACTGAGAACAATGTAAAATTGCTCGAAAACATATAAAAAGAAGGAACTTCTACAGTCTGATTACATAAAGACTCGGAAAACAATAAAACTGAGAAGGAAGTGCGTCAGGTAGATACAATTTCACCAAAATTATTTACAGAATGCCTGGAAATTATGTTCAGAAAGCTAGACTGAGAAAACAAAGAAGTTAATATAGATGAAGAAAACCTAAAGCATTTAAGATTTGCAATTGACATTGTCCTAATTTCAGAATCTGCAGAGACATTGCAAGAAATATTAAGTGGCCTAAACAGAGGAAGTCTCAAAGGAGAGCTAAAGATGAACTGCAGTAAACCCAAAATAATGTTTAATGCAATTAGGCCTACACCGAAGAGCGTCGTCAGAATAAATGAGGAAATTCCTGAAGAAGTCAAGGAGTACAATTACTTGGGCTAAATACTAAAGCTAACGAAATACCATGATAGGAAATAAAAGGACGCAATACAATTTGACAGAAA